>NC_143585.1:115717176-116317176 GCF_048544385.1 Mastigoproctus giganteus
AGTCCATATGTTGCAGTATGGTGTGTTGCCGACCGGGCTAGCCAGGTGGGTAAAGTGCCTGCCTGGCAACCCAAAGGTCGCGGGTTCGAATCCCGCCTCGGGCTTGGATCAAAGTACTGCAAAAACCTTGGGAGGCGCATTATGGCCACAGAAGCTGATGCGCCAACAACTACCCAAAAAAAAAAAAGCAGTATGGTGTGGATTCACAGCAGAGTTTATAATCGGACCATTTTTCTTTGAAGAGTCTACACCTCATGCCCCCCCCCACAACGGTACTGTGCTCTTCTAAGAGATCACGTAAGAGATCATGTCTTCTTCCAAATTCACTTCTAACATTTCTGGGGAGATGTATAAGCTCTGAAGATGTGGATGGACCTTCTTTGTTAAACTCCATCGCATGATATAATTTCTTCCGCTGTCGAAATGGCTTAGACCTTTCCTTTGTACTCAATGGAGGTGGTTTTGGTGATTGCATTGCACATACACGTGCTCTATATGCCTTACAATGCTCACTATTCAAGTGAAATTTATAATTCAACATGTCGAAGACATGTTGAATTATAAATTTTTTCCGTCAATTTTTTTATTAAATACGGTGAAAAATCACTCAGTCGGTAGGGGTACTGCTTGGGTCATGTGTCGCTCGTGCCTGGTACGGAGTGGTACAGTGGTGTGGGAGAGTGAATCAGTCCGTGTCGCATTTTATTGGCGATTTTTGCCAATCTAGAGATGCATTGCACGTGTACGTGCACTATATGCCTTACAGCCCTTACTACAGTGGAACCCCTCCACTTTATGATTGGTTCACTGTACAATCAAATCACTTTACAATGGACACTCCATAAAAAAATACTGTTCACTATATGATATGTAGTAACCTCTGGTCATTGCGATCACGTTTACAAATCGAATTTTAATTCTATTAACTGTGATTCTAATAAACGAAAATAGGAGGAATATTATCCACAGGCTATAAAAGTAAAAATATAAAGAAGCACAAATTTACACTTTATTATCTTATCAATTAACAAAATTAAATGATATGTGAAAATCAGAAGAATATTTTCCACAGGTTAACAAAAGAAAAGAAAGGAAGGCAAAAAGTCAACTTACACCCAGTATTCTCAGGTGGTCACTGTCCCAATTACTAACCAGGACATTTATCTTAATACAATAGTTGGCTGTTCAGAATGCCTGTAATGCAATTACTTATGGCAATGGTTGCATTTCTTTTCGTTTTTTGTCTTTCGGCAAACGCAAGTTACTCCCATCTGAAAACTGCCTGGAGATGCCTAAAGTAGTTTCACTTCATAAACCGAGTCATTTTTTTAAAATTTTTTTTATTTGCACTATTATTTACAGTACAGGTAGTAAGAATATGTATATATAGGAATTTTGTTTAACAATATTAAATATTGTTAAACATAATTTATTCCAATTACTGTATTGATAATTTTAATTACTGTACTTGTAATTTTGTTTTACCACCATATTTTGATTATAATAATCATATACAGTATTAATGTTTCTGTTATAATAAACGCAATTTAATGTATAATCTGAAGAGTCTACACCCCTTGTTTTTTCTGTTTAGCACATTTTAATGCCAATTCTTATGCAGTTAAACATTACCCATTCATGTTTTATTTTAATTTTATTATATTATAATGTTTTCTGTTCTAATGGAGTCTAATTAATTTAAAATAAAGTCCAGCAATCATATACTAACATACATCACTGTCAACCTATTTAGATGCTGTGCTTAGCCTATGCACATTATTAAAATAAGAATATAACTATTCTTATTTTAATAAATAATAAAAATACTAAATGAGCAAATAATATACCTTTATTCATTCACATGAACATTGAGTCCACACTCATCAGGGGCTTCGAATGGATCAATATTCAAAGAAATTAACAAAATATAAGTATGGTGCATATACTTTATTTTTTTCTCCTTATCTGTTATTAAACATTGAAGAAGAATGCAAACATATGGGACAATTAAAATAAGTAGCAAGGAAATACACTTAATTAGTAGCTTGAACAGATTAAAACAAACTGATTAGCATTGGTTATATCCTAGAAGGATATATAAAATACCATATGATTGTAGTCATAAAAGCTTCTGCTTGTATTTCATACAGATGCTATGACCTGGATGATATTATTAACCAAATTTGGAACAAATAAGCAATTGACTTCTTTACTCTCAGATAGAGCTCGATGTCTGAGAATACTGAACATAAAAATTTTATCCAAAATTGCTCTCAAAATTAGCAAAACAATGTGATCAACAAGAAATTTGAAGGTGGTAGATTAATAAATAATAGGCATACCAAATGCTTTAGCACCTAAAGTATATTCTTCCAGAGTTAATATCTGTTGATTTGCATGTGTTGAACAGTTGTAAAATTGTACACGCTATTAAACCTGACCACCTGGGCTGTTATGCTGAGGAAAGGTTATACCAGTACAGTTGAAATAATAGCATTAATTTTAATTTCATTTTTAATTTATCATTGTGATGTTTTAAATACATATTTAGTTTTAGTATTTTTATGTATGACAGTCCCAATTATTATGTGCTCTTCTGTAAATTTCGTTTTTAAAATTCCTTTTAAAAATATGCTACCTTAGTTTAGGAAAACTATGCATCTCAGGTAAGTTAAAGCTGTTGCTGCTATTAGGTATCTAAGATGTTAATTAACATAAATTACAAATTTGGATATCATCTGGGTTAGCATTAGTAGAGGCATATGACGCAAAAAAGCAAACTTATACAGCATTAGCCAAAAAAAACCACCTTCCCATTTTACCCATCCATTCACTCCAAAATTTTGTCTAGTTCTGCCTTGAATTCATTTCAGCTGTCAACTTCCACAATAACAGATGGAAGTTTGTTCCAGCAATCAACTACTCCCTGGCTAAAGGCAAATTTCTGCACATCTGTTCTGCAACTGTCTTTCCTCAATTTGAATTTATGCCCCCTCAGTTGCATAATCTGAGTAAGAGGAAGAATCCCATCAGCAATTAGCTAATGCAATCAGATCACCTCACATGTCTTAGGCTCCAGACACTGCAATTTGCTGAACTCTTGCCTTTCTTGGTAAGAGGATCCCTTCATTCTCCTCACTAAACTTGTTGCCCATCTGTGTACTCGCTCAAGCAACTCTACATTAAGCCTTTCTTGGTAAGAGCAATGCTTTGTTCCACTCACCCACTCATTGACCTTCTCTATACTCGTTCTAGCAGCTCTACATCCTTCCTAAAATCAGGCTTCAACACATTATTCAAAGAATAATTCTTTGAATGCTTCCCATATAGAATTTGCTGTTGGTAACATCATCAGTTGGTCCCACTGTATAGAATTTAAAAACTGGCTGAAACCACTGTAGTCACTTTAACGAAAGCAAAAATCCTACCTGTTAACCCTGATGGTAGATACATCTTTGAGTAAATCCCACATCAATTTGCTGCGATCGCTGCCACCCAGTGTTCCTTTATCAGCAGATTCTTAATGCATGAATAATCGCTGCTGATAATCAGATCAAGAGTATTAGTCCCTCTGGTTGCCTCTCAAACATGCCACTACAGAAAATAGAAAACAATCATCCAATAAATCCACAAAAGTCTTGCTAGCATGCAAGTGACCAATCCACAAGTTCCAGTCAATATCTGGGAAGTTAAAATCTCCCTTTAAAAAACCATGCTTGAGTATCCTTCACAATTCCATTTCTATTTAAATGATCCTGAATTCCACCCTTGATAATAACCTCCTTAATTTTTCCTGCTATTGAAGTTAGTCAGACCAACTGGTAATTTTCCCACTTCAATCTTAGGACTGCCCTTATGTATTGAAGATACATTGGCACTTTTTCAATCCAACGGAATCAATTCTGAGTCCAGTGATGCTCTCATAATCAATGGTTCAATGCACTCACTTGCTGCCTCCCTTAAGATTATAGGGTATATGCCATCAATCCCAGGAGCCTTACTGGCCTGTAGGCTCGAAAGTTTTTTCATTAAATAAACAGGTGAAATTTCAACATCATTAATTACATTTTTTTTCAACTTCACTCCCATAATTTCTAATTGACACACAAAGGGTTTTTCTTCTGTAAATGTCAATGCAAATTAACCATTGAGTTCATCTGCAACTTCAGCTGGGGTATCTAATACTATTCAATGTCCATTACATAAGGGTCCGATTTGGTTTGTCTTTCTCTTTTTTGCATTTATATATATGAAGAATTCCTTATCCTTCTCTTTTTGCCAATGATTTCTCATAATCTGCCTTTGCCAGCCTAACCTTTTCTGTGCCATTATTACAGATTAATTTGTAGCTGTTATAGGCTTGAGTACTTTTTATTGCCCCGTAACTTTTCCATGCTTTTTCTGCTGAAGTAATCTGTCAACTTCCTTATTCATCCAACTTGGAATCTTCCTCGTGGAGTATTTTTTAATGGCATATATGCATTCAAGGCTTCTGTGTTTAATGTTTTAAAGGTATACCATAATTCAATTGTATTCATTCTCTGTGAAATGTCTACCCAGTTAATAGAGGCTATGCCTTAAGCTGTTGTAATTTCCTTTCTGAAATTATAAGCCATTCCTTTGCCTTTAACTACTGCTACCTCTCTCTTCAACACCCACTGTAGAACTCTGTGATCACTTTCTGCTACTGGTTCCTGTACTCTCAGCCCTATTATGTCATCTGATTCATGGGTGATGAGGTCTAGAATATTCTTTTCCGTAGTACTTTCCCCGACGGGTTGATATAAATAACAATCATCTAGTTGATTTAAAAATTTTGTCCCCCATATGGAGTTACCTTCCCATTTGCTTCAATCAATTAGAGGCAAATTAAAATCATCCATAATAAGACATTGATGTTTACTTGCCCATTCCATTTGCATGTAGAGGCTCTCATTATACCTTTGCTTCCAACTATCTCACACCATACAGATTCTAGAGGCCCACATCTGGTGAGTATGGGCATGGCACACCCAGGGTCCTGAGCTGGATATCATCATTCTTCTCTTTCTTGATGATTTCCTTCTACGTCTGGCTCTTGTTCTCTCTCTTACCCCCCACCTCGCTCTCTCTCTCAGGGTAACTCAGAATTTTTTTTTTTTTTTAGCTGGTGCAGCAAAAGCCTTGGCTTCCTTGCACCATATGGCTAATAATAATAATATACTAGCATGCGAAACGTCTGAATCTGGGAAAGCTTTCATCCCGCTCAGGCTGTTTTGATAAGAAGCGTGAACCCTTCTATCTTGCTTATCCTTCCTAAATACATTATACATACCATACTGAAACTCAGCATCCCCTATCTTAGGTGGCACCATGTTTCAGTAAGCCCTATTATGTCAGCATTTCTTGTCCTAACCCGCAGTTCAGAATTCACTCATTATTGACAACACGTCTCAAATTACTATATAAACAATTAAGATTTAGTGTTCATGTATAGTTAACTACCCTGACACATCTCTTAAAGTTATTTAAGCTTGCTTCCTTGGCATTAGCTACCCGCTCATTTGAAGCATTTCTGCCCTCTAAATATCTTGTTAATATGTTCTGTTGCAGTAACAAACAAGGACTCTCGAGGTATGTACAAGCATTACTTTGACCAGTATTATCAGATAAACATGTCTCTTTATTAACCTTGTCTTCCCCTCCCCCAAGCTAGCAGTTTCCCCTGAACCTTTAAAGTATCCTCAATAATATTGGCAAAAACTCTTGTACCACCTTTGTTTAAATGTATCCCGCATCTTCAAAACAGATTCCTTCTATCTACAAGTGCAGGCCAAGCTGATAGAAATTTCCTCCCAAAAACCTTGCAAAGTTCTTCAAGTCTTGAGTTAATCTGCAAGGCTTTCAGCATATAATCCCTCCTGTCATGCCTGGGCAAAATCACAGGCACATAGACATTGTGATCTTACTCACAACATTTCTTCAGCATGGTCCTATATTTGTATAAAAAATTGTCAGATCATGTATGCGTAATATCATTAGTCCTCACATGAATAATAATATTCTTTTTACCCCACTTAAAATCTGACACCGTGGGTGACATCATTAATAGTTGCTCCCAGCAGACATACCCTGGTTCTAGTCCACCTATCCTTATTACAAAAAATATTTCCCATTTCTCTGACATTAAAGTCTCGTAATAGAATTAAGTCCTTTTGAACCACAATAGTTTGCAACTGGTTATTCTGTTCTGTAGCCCAGATTGGGAGGGTATCACTTTGGTAGGTTACTAGAGTCTTGAGTCCCTGATGCGCTTCCAGTTACATTATTCTTGAGGGCAAGCACCCATTTTTTTCACCGATTCAAATTGTTCTAGCATTCCCATCAGCTTCAAAGGTTTTCCGGGTTGTTTGTAATGATTTCAGCTCCAGTTTTGTTTCATTTGCAGATCACATCATCAGTTGTCGACCTAGGGATCTTCAGTGATGTTGAAATGTCATGTACAGACTGATTGCTTATGTGGAACTATTATCATTCTATGCTGGAAGTCTGTCAATTCTGATTTTGGTATCTCCTCAAAGGCTTATAAGCATGTGTATAATTGTCTGATACATGGGGTAGTAGGATATGACTAATTATATTAAAAAAACAAAGAAAGCAACACGTGTTTGTGGACAACTATAAAGAGAAAGGACACTGATGGAAAAGTCTAACATGGCATTGCATAGGTTGCATGCACATAACTTTTGATTTCCTTGTGTGTAATGGCTAAGTGTCAGATAAATACGCAGTAACTTGAATGTGCTGTAAGATGGCACATTATAGTAGGATGTGCTATTTAGGGTTTCCCCATCTTTTACAAAAAAAAAAAAAAAAAACCTGTTAAAATCAGACTTTAAAAAATTTTGTTTTTGAATTTCTTATTTTCTCTAATGGATACAGCTGTAATAAACACCTAAGAATAATTTGCCATAATTGTTCAGTTAGCTATAAAAAAAAATAATAATAAAATTTTGCAGGTTTTTCATTTCCAAAGCAATATCTATAATACAACCCAGGGATACCCTTCCTCAGTTTCAAAAGCAGTAAAGATTAATAAAAGAACTTATTAAAATTTGTTAAAAACCAGTGTATTAAAGATTTATTTTCAAAAAAAATAAATGTATGGAATAGCAGCCCTAAATGCATCATCAGAAGTCTGGAAAGTTAGACAGACAACTTGAGTAGTCGAGACCCGCTAAGAACCTCGCATATTTTTTTACAGTAGTCTACAAATGAGACAAAACACTATTCTCCTTGTCACTAAATTAGTATAGATCACCTTCTTTACTAATCACAATTCTAAAAGATCAGCGAGAGACGAGTTAAAGAAACAATAGCTCATGAACATCAAAACAGATTAGCATTAGTTGAGGCACATGATGCAAGAAAGCAAGCTTATAATCACCCAAAAAAAAAAAAAAAAAAAAACTTTCCAATTTCACCCATCCGGTCACTCTAAATGTTTGTCTAGTCTACTTCAGCCTTAAATTTATTTAAGCTATCTCACAGATGATGGACAAATTTTACCAAAGTATTTTATATATGAACCACTAGGTGGCAGTGATCACAGTGTGTTGAAGTGGGATTTACTCAAGGAGGTAACTACCATCAGAGGTAAAGGGAAGGGTTTTTGTTTTCGTAAAGGCGACTATGATGGTCTGAGACAGTATTTAAATTCTATACAGTGGGACCAACTGATGATGTTACCAACAGCAAACTCAAAATGGGAAGCATTCAAGGAACTAATCTTGTAGGCTACCAGGCTTTACATACCAAATAAGAAATATTGTTCAAGGTTTAGGCCTAAATGGTTGGCAGATGAACTAATGAGACATGTGGCAGAGAAGAAAAATGCATGGAATACATACAAATTAATGGGCGACATGGAAGCCTATGATAGATATAAGTTGGTCTGTAACCAAGTCACAAAGGAGATTAGGCAGGCAAAGGCAGACTACGAAAAATCTTTGGCAAAGGATGCAAAGAAAAACAGAAAAGAGTTCTTTACCTATTTAAACTCAAGAAGGAAAGGGATGAATCAGATTGGTCCACTGGATATTGATGGTTCAACAGTTGAGGATCCTGCTCAGGTGGCTAACAATCTAAACGAGTATTTAGCATCTACATTCACGCATGAGGAGTTATTCAGGAAGGAGAGTGACGTAGGTAAAGTAGACATTGGCAGTGAGCTAGATGATTTTGTAATAAACTGAGAGGAAAGTGGAGGAGAGATTGTTGAGGATAAACATAAAAAAGGCACCTGGGGTGGATGGGATCTATCCACTTATATTAAAGGAGGCAGCAAAGGAAGTAAGCAAACCCCTGGCCATAATTATGAGAGCTTCTTTGGACTCAGGGGAGGTACCCATAGACTGGAGATGTTCAAATGTAACCCCAATTCACAAAGGAGGATCAAAGGCTGACACAAGTAATTATAGACCTGTTAGTTTAACTTCTGTTCCAGGAAAATTAATGGAGGCACTGGTTAAAGAAGCACTGCAGGATCATCTAGACAAGAATTCAGTTATAGCTCAGACGCAGCATGGTTTTGTTAAGGGCAGGTCTTGCCTGACCAATTTGATTGGATACTATGATGTAGTCACAAAAGAACTGGATGCAGGGAATAACTTTGATATTATATATTTGGATCTTAGAAAGGCTTTTGATACTGTTGCACATGGAAGACCGCTGCACAAATTGGAGCAGTGTGGCATTGGAGGCAAATTGCTGCTATGGATAAGGGGATGGTTGAGTGGCAGAAGACAGAGAGTGGTAATCAATGGACACTGCTCAACGTGGACTAATGTTATTAGTGGAGTTCCTCAGGGTTCAGTGTTGGGTCCATTGTTGTTTTCGGTGTTTATGAATGATATTGATGATGGTATATCAAGTTTAATGTCCAAGTTTGCAGATGATACAAAGGTAGGCAGGGTTGTTAAGGACACTACTAACGCTATGCTGCTGCAACAGGATCTGGAAAGGTTGAACAGATGGGCTGAGAGGTGGCAAATGAAGTTTAACATTGACAAATGTAAAGTACTACATATGGGAAACAGTAACCCCAGAGCAACGTATCAACTCTGCTGTACTACACTGACAGTGGTGGAGAATGAAAAGGACCTGGGGGTAATTGTGCAGGCAGATATGAAGTTCTCTGAGCAGTGCAGACAAGCTGCAAGAGTAGCTCATGGTGTCTTGTCAATGATATACAGGAATTTTTCTAGCAGGGATAAGAAGGTGATTATTCCCTTGTATAAGGCAATGGCTAGGCCACATCTTGAGTACTGTATACAGGTCTGGAAGCCTCATTTCAAGAAGGATGTAGAGCTGCTGGAACGGGTACAGAGAAGGGCAACAAGATTAGTGAATGGAACAAAGGGTTGCTCTTACGAAGAAAGGCTTAAGTTTTGCAAATTACAGAGTCTGGAGACTAGGCACCGGCGAGGTGATCTGATAAAGGTGTATAAGGCTTTGAATGGTTTGAGCATGCTCAATGCCAATGGGATTCTTCCTCTTGCTCAGAATAATCACCTTAGAAGGCATAAATTCAAATTGAGGAAGGACGGATGTCGGATGGATGTGCGGAAATTTGCCTTTGGCCAGCGGGTGGTTGGTTGGTGGAACCGACTTCCATCATTTGTTGTTGAAGTTGATAGCCTAAACAAATTTAAGGCTCAACTGGACAGGTATTTCTGAAATGGGAGTGGTGTTTTTTTTTGGCTGATGCTGAATAAGCTTGCTTTCTTGCATCACATGCCTCTACTAATGCTAATGCTAATATGTATAATTAAAATAAAGCATTAGTGCAATTCTACCAATGTGCCATCAAGCTTGTGTGCTGATATGATCCAGTGAGGTGTTACAACTTCACATATTTAATACACTCATACTTCTTGCTTTTTCCAAGCTGTATTATGTTATGAATAAATTTAGTAAATTGTGGACTCAAGTTTGCCATTCAACTGACTTTCTATCATGAATTCCTAAGGCCAAAAAAGTGTTTGCTCATGGCAGTTGAAAGTCTGCTGGCTACATCATTAACTTTCTTGAAGCAATCATAATCTGCCAATGATTGGAACAGTCCAACCAGAAATTCACAGACAGAAAAATCCTATAGAATTAGTTACCAGTACAGTACTGGTAAATAATCCTATAATATATTTTATTATAAAATGTGGATGTTGTCAGCAAAATTTAATTTCTGTTGTAAGGTAGACTTATAAAACCCTGCTGCTTTTTAGCTAAACTCTTGGAAATATATTTATCTAGGACATAGGTTCCCAAATTGTGAGGCAAACCTTCCCCAGGGGTGGTAGGGAGAAACACTTGGTTTTTTTAGGGCATGTGTTATTTGTATGAAGTATTTTTTTAATGAATATGGATAAACCATCCCACTAATCTAGGTATGAAGCATATTTTATTTCAGATTTATAAATAACACATTTATTTCAAATTTACTTTACAAAAATATGTACTTTCATAGCAAAATTGTATATAAAATTTTATTTGAAAATGAAACTTGTCTGAAAGAAGAGGTACAAGGTATAGAAGTTTGGGAACCTTTCATCTAAGGAAATTCTTCCTTCCTCCATTTTGCAATCTTCACTGTCTCTTTGATCCTGGCGTCGTTTGAGCTTTCGCAATGAAGAGTCATTAGAAGGACGAGGCTCTCGGCGAATGTGTCATTATTTGTAGCCATTTCCAAAAGTTCCTAAACACTGAAATGGTGTTCTATGGAGAATCTTTAATCTACATAAAGTTCTGATTACAGAATCCTTTGATTCAATTTTTTTTTTTTTTCCTTATGAGATAAAACCTTCTGTTCATCTGAAAACTGATTTTCATTTTCACCAAAGTCCATGCTGGCCAAAGCTTAGGCCCTGCATTTTTCAACAATAATTGAAGATTCTTTTCAAAGTGCCTGAACACTTTGAATTTCTGCACCTGATTTGCCACTTTGAGCAAGTAACGTAAGAATATTCCCATTATATTTCTTGATCTTGCAGTTGAAGTATTGAAGTACAGTTGGAAGGCAAAAAAAAAAAATCGCAAAAACATTGACTTTCTTTACAGTTTTTGTCTTGGGTGAGTAGGAAGAAACACTGGGTCAAAAAAATTATATTGTATGTTTTGAATTGGTCTGTATCTGCATTGTTAGCAAGATTGCTGATTTAGACTGAGACCTATAGAAATCCATAATGATTTGTCTGGTGATCCAATCTTGCTTGCTTTTCTCAGAATTCAGAAAACAGTATTTGCTCAGTATGTTTACATTCAAGAAATATACATCAGTTCAGGCACACCACAGCATCATGGTGGCCGTTTTTAAAAGTGACCACATTGTATGTAAAGTTTGCCATTTCATTTTGTTTCAGTTCTCATAGTAATCCCCACAGTAATTAAATATATCTTTTATTCTCAGATTTTTGGTTGTGGGAATACTGTATGAGGTGTGATCAATAAGTTCAGGGAATGACTTTGACTTTGTCTTGAAATTACAGTGTCATAGCAAGTTGGGACTTTTCACATGTTCACTAGTCAACTAGCTTATGAGGTATGAACAAAAAGTTCAGGGACACTTTCTATCTTGAAATTTCAATGCTAGTCAGTTTCAGTGTGTTCAATGAATCATATAGTAATCTGTGAATTAGCAGTCAGTCTGAATTGGCATGCATTGAGTAGAAGGTTTTAGGTGTTTCAACGAATTTTAAACAGTGATTTTACTGGGAAAGACAAATCTTAATCAAATGTGAAGATTATGCTTATTTTTTGGGTGATCATTTTAAATTTACCCCACATAATCAAACAGAAATACTATAAAACAGTTTTAGGCGATTGTCCAGTGCTGTTTGTAGAAAATGACTGGAAAGGTGGGCTTCAGGGAATTGGCACTGGCATTGCGTTGCCCTTGCTCACACTCAGAACATTCAATGGAAGAACATCTTGCAAAACACTCCATTGTGGTGGTCCATCCACATTCATCAGATTTAGCTCCCCGTGGTTTTTTTTTTTTTTTTTGTTCTTTCCTAAGCTTAAAGTGAAAGGTCATATATTTGCAGTAACTGAGGAAATTATTCAGGTTATGACAGGAAGTATTAGCCAGCAATTCCAAAAGATGCATATCAGTAATGTTTCCAGGAATTGCAGAGATGTTAGAATCAGTGTATACATTGCCAAGGAGACTATTTCAGAGAGAAAGAGATGGAAATTCCTGTTGTTTTATAAATTTATGAAACCTGATATGAAAATGAGCAAATTGCTTCTGTTTCAAGACCCGCTATTTTATATAGATTTGAACAGATACTTTCCTACTAAAATCCCATTGACAAAAAGAGTGTATTAATTTTGCACACCAAGCTATATTATGCTTAAATAAGTTGGATCAAAATGGAACATGGCATTTAAATAATCAAAGCAATAAAAGCCATTACTAATACAAACTAAGGAATGAAAGTAAATAAAAAAATGATAAAAAGATAAAGAAAACATATCTGAAAACCCTTTCATAAAAGTAATTTCCATCTCTAAAGGAAACAAGGGCCCATAAAATCTTCACAGTTGTATGAAATAAAACTGTAAAATGAGTAAACGCAAAAAACTTGTACCAAATAGTTTAGTAACTTCAGTTTTCCCATTACCAATAAAGCAATCCTAATTAGAGGTAAAAGCTAGCTAATGAATGCTGACCCAGAGACAAACACTTCAAAATGTCATCTTTAAAAGGGTAAGCAGTGAAATAATATGGGTTAATAGTCATGGTGCATACCTTGCATTACTTTAGGGGTATAGGAAGGGAGGGAATGAAGGCGAAACGAAAGAGGATAGCTAAAATCCCTACACTTGTATTTTACTGACAGCTTGAAGAAGGAAACGTTTGAGGGGGAAAGCAAATAATAAAGGAGAACAAGCTTTCAACAAATTCTTTTGAAAAATTTCATTCAGAAATCCAGCTGTGTGACTACCCAACCTCTTAAGAAATGACAGGATGTGGGGATGTTCCACTATCAATTTTCCTTTTGCTTTCATTCTCCCCACCCTCCACTAATACTCCTGAAATAATTCAATGGGAAGAGCCACAGCTATTAAATAACCTATGGTGCTTTACTGCTTACCATTTTGAAGATGGTATTTTGAAAGGCATTTGTCTTGCTTTTATCTCATTAATTAGGATGACTCATTTCAAGGTTTTATTCCATGCAAAGGGAAGGAAATAAGAGCTCACGAAATCTGGGATGGTTCTATGAGTCATTTTCTTTAGGGACGCTTTATTGCTTTTATGAAAGAGTTTTCAGCAATGATTTTATTTTTTTCATTTTTATTTACCTTTATTCCTTGGTTTGTATTAATAACGATTTTATCATTATGATTATTTAAATACAATATTTCTTTTTGGTTCAATTTATGTTTAGAAATAATCTGCAGAAACTTAACTTAATTCTTAAAATATGCTTTCTCATCCCTTACCCAAAAATTGTTCATTTGAGTTCTTGAAACCTATGATATAAACATAAACAAACATAAGCCCCTCCCCCAATCTATCTATGATATAGATAGATTTGGGGGGGACTACAAACCAGGTCAGTTATCTTTAAAGTTTGCAACAAAAAATATAATAATAAAATGAACTGGAATGACGGGAATTATTTTAATTTTACGTTAACTTAAATTACACTAAATTACAAGCTCAATGGCCCTTCTGCTGTTGCTTCTGTTCAGTAATATTCATGAAACAAGACACTTCTTGAAATGGCCACATGCATGTCATCACTCACATTTAAGTAGTTTCTGATCATTGTTTTGATATGTATGGGTGATGAAAATTTCATCTCACATAAGTAAGTTGTCACAAATGGGACAAAAATCTCTAGTGTTATCTAGGCCAGTCATGGAAATAGTGTTAGTTGAGCACACCAGAAATTTTCCAGATTCATTTTTTCAAAATCCATTAAAATTCATCCATTGGCTTGTTATTAATTTTTAACCTTGATTTGCCAATTGATAGTGATTTAATGAATTAAATCACTATCATTGATGGAATCAAGGTTAAAAATAAATGGATCCAGTAGTAGCCATTTCAATGCTACATCAATATCTCCCATGGAAAAATATCCTTGGAAAGAGTTACTCACTTAACTGTTGAAAATGCTCTGTAACTTCAGGTGCAATGGTGATTCCCTCATTTTTTGACACAAAAGTTTTTTCGAGCAGAGGAAGGTTAGCAAAATTTCTCTTCACAATGCATTTTATCCAAATTGGAAGTTTTTGAATAAAAGTGCACAATTTCTCTGGCCATTACCATGTTCATCCCGAATCCTTACATTGATGTGCTTAATTTGCTAAAGTCTGTGAATATATCTGCCATGTATGACAGGCGAGGGATAGACTCAATATTTTTTAAGTCATCAACTAAATTATTGCTTTTGATAGAAAGAAACTGAGTTATTTCTTTGTGCATTTCATAAATATGCTTTGGCATTTATTCCCAAGAAAGCCATCTCACTTCTGTGTGGGTCAAAGAAGCACGGTATGCCCCACACCAATTTCTTTGCAAAAAAGCACAGAAGGGACAATTACTTGGTGCATGCCCTCTGATAAAGTTTACTACAGTCGCAGCAGTTATTCTGAAATTTTAGTGTCAATGTATTTACGGCAAGTGCCATAAATACATATGCACGGAAACATACAATGAGTAATTGCAACATGAATTACTTCTTTTATATACACAATAAACCCGGAATTTTTGCCCAACATGGCAAGGGTACTATGGTGCAAATTGATCCTAGCATGTCAATTGATATTTCATGCTTCAAAAATGTCTTTGATATGATTAAATACATCACTTCCTTTTGCAGTTAATTGCAATGGTTCACAAAACAAGAATTCTAAAATTTCTTTCTTCATTACATACTGTACAAACACCAACAGCTGATTGCAATTATCAACATCGGTGGACTCATCTAGCTGAATACCGATTTTAAGCAGACTAACTTTGATATCTTCTATATCTTGCTGTGGCGCCTCCGTAGCCAGGTGGGAAGGAGCAGCAGTGCATGTAGCACATACTTCTTGATTAGACCGGGGTTCGAGCCCGTCACCATCAAATATGGAGGATGCGGAAAGGTCAGGGAATGACCACTACATGTCCCGGAGCAATATGGCCTTAGTTGCTAATGCTCCTAAAAACCAATTAACAACAACAATATCTTGCTGTAAAATATCCTGTTTATCTCATGAACCCTAGAACAAATCACACCATTTGATAGGGGAACATGTTGAAGCTTCTGAACCCAATACTATTTTTGGACTAAACATGGTTTCCCTAATTCATCCAGAATTGTACAAGGCTTCTTTTTCACAGCACATAAATATGCAACCTGATAGGATACTTTTAACAAGGGCTTTTCAAGTGATGCAAATCCAAACATGCTAATGGTTCCTCTAGTATCGAACATGCCCTCTTACACTTAAGAGTGTCAAGATTATTTCCTATCAGCTTCGCCACCATGATGTTTGTTTAAATGTTCAGATAGCTTTGATGGTTTGAGATTTGGGTTTGAAAATAACAAGAAGCACAATATATTGCAGTTGTTGAGTTCTATTCTTCTCTATCATACAAGTGAAACCATAACGAACATAGCCATGATTCCATTTGCATTTCTTTGACATGGCAAGGGTTACTGAACTTAAAAGGTTAAATTAATCATTACTGAGATTCATAATACAATATTAAAAAATAAATAGAAGTGTCAGACTTTTAAATGCACTACTCACCAGAAATAATAGTATAATAGAAGTAAATGTACAAAATATATGTGTAATACTAGTCAGAATTTTCTGTGTAAGACAGCTGTACTGGATGTGTTTTTGACTTTCTGCTGTAGATATCTACTC
Source organism: Mastigoproctus giganteus (assembly GCF_048544385.1). Lineage (NCBI taxonomy): Eukaryota > Metazoa > Arthropoda > Arachnida > Uropygi > Thelyphonidae > Mastigoproctus > Mastigoproctus giganteus. Next base: position 115,733,089 of record NC_143585.1, read on the forward strand.
TACAACGTCATCAATTTTTTTTTTTTTTTTTTTTTTTCCTTGCAGACATACCCTGGTCCTGTTCCACCTATCCTTTTTGCACAATATATTTCCCATCTCCCTGACAACGGAGTCACCAACAATAACTAGCTCCTGTGGGACCAGAGCATTCTGCCCCCCCCCCCCCCCTGAAAATTGCTGCTGTGTTGCCTGATGCACAAGAGTGAGCTCTGGCATTGAGTTGGGCAGCTTGAGAGCTTGATGGGACCCATTTTTATTCCTTCAATTGCATCTACCCTACTCTTCAAACCCTCATATACTCCCATCAAAATGCTGAGTTGGCACCTAATTTCTTGACACTCTCTGCACCTAGCACACACCATAGACAAAGACATCCTCCTTGGCTAGATATTGTCCTGTGCCAGAAATTTCTGCAAACATTTCCTCGTACATACTTGAATTCCCTGGTTATATTACTGCAAATGAAATAAAATGATGCTAACCATTCCAAATGAAAAAGTTTACTGAAGCAATAACTTTCATTGACTACATTGCAATGAAACAATACTGAATAAAATAAAATACACTGGCTTAAATCTGAATGCTAAAACTTTCATCCAAGTAGTTTTCTTCAATAGCATCTTAAAAAACTTGATACCACTTAAATACAGTAGGATCTTAATCTGGCATTCAAAAATTTGGCACTTTTTTGAATATTTTTTGGGGCTAGTAGACCACATACTTGTGAAGGTGGGAAATAAGCTAGCCAGATTTAAGAAAAGCACTGCAGGACCTAATTTATGCATTATATACCATTAATAGTTTCCAAAAACCAGTTTCTTTCTGTTTTACTTATTTTCTGGAGTGTATGACATTGTTACTATGATGCCATGCAATCTTGAAAAAGATCAAGCGAGTTGACTGTGTGGTTAGGATCGTCTGATATTCTGGTCAGTAATTGAACAATCTGTGCTAGATCATTAGTAACTGCAAAAGCCTCAGCATCTTGACCAGCTGGGTCTGTGTGACTAGAAAACAGAAGCCATCTGGAGTTGTGAACATTAAAATCACCAAGGAAAATTACCTTGTTAGGAAAGTTGGACTGAAGAAAGTTAAATTTAAAAGAGTTCTAACAGAATGATAGAGACAACAGATGAATTTGACAGAATGTGGTAGATGGATTTTAAGCCAAAGAAGATGGAAAAGAGAAGATTCCAAATTACTAAGTCTGACAAGAAATACAGGAGTAGACATATGCACAAGTATTTGTAATGTACAAGATCATTCATTTTGTAAGATATTCAGTATTAGTTATTATTATTAGCTATGTGGTGCAAGGAAGCCTGAGGCTTATGCTGCACCAGCCAAAAAAAATTTGAGTACCCTAAGAGAGAGAGAGAGAGAGAATGATGATGATATCCAGCTCAGGACACTGGGTATGCCAAGCCCATACTCACCAGATGTGAGCCCCTGTAGTTCATAGTATAGTACTTTATATTGTAGTATTCTGTATTTAGTTTAGGGTGATTTGATTGCTGAAATCATAGCACACTATTTATACCTCATTATAAAAAGTATTGGGCAATCACAACACTAACACTTCTACCAGAGGCACTGTTGAACCGATGACTGTTATTTCTCAGGCAAGTGCACACAGAGCATTATTACCTAAACTGCCAGTGCTCTATAAAAAGTCAAACAAGTATCCACTGGACCAATCTGGCAGTATGGGAATCAGAGCTACTGTATTATCTAATAAAAATTGCAAATTACTCCTGACTATTAGGCTATGTGTAATTTTCAAATCCAACACATGATGCAGTCCATATGTCCTGAATTTTTTGTACTATACTATTCTCTTCTATCACATTCCACGTTATCCATACATTACAAAACTTCTCTTGCCCTCCTCCATCTATTCGTAGTGCATTCCGTATTTCTAATTATACTTTCTAAACTAATTAAGACTGATTGTTAAATATTGTTAGAAAGTTAATTTATGATTGGAACCCTGCACAAACATTTTATAATCATAAAATATGTTTGTGCAGGGCAAGATTTCTCAAACTGGAAGGTGAAATCAATATGCCCAACATCAGAAGAACTATGGATAGAATTTCCAGTCAATAGAAGAAGGTCATTAAAATACAAGAGGAAAAGAGTGAGAGAAAGAACTGAACCTTGGGGAATGCCAACTTTAGTGGAGAAGTTAGAAGACAGCGAGTCATTTGCCATCATGTGCAGTGAGCTATCAGAGAGAAAATTGGATACCCAATTATAGATGGCAGTTGGCAAGCTATAAGATGGAAGCTTATTTAGAAGACTTTTATGCCAAACACAGTCAAAAACCTTTGAAATGTTAAGAGCCGTTGCTTGAGTTTCACCAAACTTTTCAGTTGAATTTGTCCATAGATGGGTAACATAGGCCAGTGGATGAATTTTGAGGGAGTCCATACTGGCAACCATTGACCAGACGGTATGTCTCTAGATAGTTTAGTAGTGGTGTGTGTGTTTTTTTTTTTTTTTTTTTTTTATGGACGCCCCAATATGAGAGGTGTTAGAAGCTATAGTACTTAGTACCATGCGAGTGTTGAAGGTTGAAAAGATGTGAAAGAAGGTGCTTGTTGACCTTAGACTTGAATTTCTGTAGATTGTAACTTTCAGGAAATACATATTAAGAGAGGTCGTTCCAAAAAACAGAAGTTGAAGGAATAAATGAGAAAGAAGAAAAGTTGATTCTGTGATTTTAAAGTTGGACTGGTTTGGAGGGGTGGTGGAATTATAGAAGCAAATTCAGAAGAAAGTTTGTGCATGCATCTATAGAAAAGGTGTGTAGCAGAAAAACAGTCTATGAGACAGAGTGAGAAGACTTTGTTAGAGATGAGTTATTAATTAACCTAACTGCCCTCTTTTGAATGGAATCTAGAAGCCCAAGAGAGGTTTGGGGACACTGTCCCAGATGTAGGAACAATATTCCATGGTAGGGCAGATTTGTGATTGGTACAGAGTGAATAGCTGTTCACTCTGTACCAATCTGTTTTTTTTTTTTTTTTTTAGATGCAGTAGCATAGCTACCCTTTTTCGGGCCTGGAGATAAAGAATATGTTCGGGTCCCTACTTAATTAATGAAAATTGCAAAAAGAGGAGACAGCCAAAGATGCCAGTCCCCTAAGGGCCCGGGACCGGAGGCAATTGCTTTGCCTGCCTACATGGTAGCTATGCCACTGAGAAGAGGCAACATTTGTGATGTGCTTATGCCAAGAGAGATTGGAAGTCAGGGTAATCTCTAATAGAGATATGTGACCTTGTTTAGAAATCTGAGTGCCACAGAAGATAATTGCAAGATATAAGATAGGACTGAGATTTAGAAGGATTGAAATCAACTAAGTTATCTTTTCTGCACTGCAGAATTACCTGAATATCAGCATTTAAGGATTGGTAGTGGATATTTGAGAAGTTGAAGCTATTTGTGCAGGGCAAGGTTTCTCAAACTGGAAGGTGGAATGCAATGTGCTATTATCAGCAAAACTATAGCTAGGATTTCTGGTCAATGGAAGAAGGTAATTAATATACAAGAGGAAAAGATTGGGAGAAGATACTGAACCTTGGGAAAAACCTGCATTAGTGGAGAAGTTAAAAGACATAGAGCCATCTACCATCACCAGCAGTTGAGCAATCAGAGAGGAAACTAGATCTCAATTGCAAAAAATAATTGTCAGACCATAAGAGTGTGGTTATTTCCAGTATACTGGGTGCTATATTTCAGGACTTGCACATGTGGGTTATACCCATGGTTACTATCCGTCCCATCATCTTGAAGGTGCAAGCATAGGATTTCACTATCACAGAACAACCATTCTTCGCCAAAATTTAGTACAATGGATTTGAGTGCCACCTGAATATTAGTACCACCAGCATTTTAGATTCCCAAGTAGCAAGCCCAGTTTGGCATACCTGAGAGAATGTCCATGATCTCGGGGACCAAATTAATGGAATGGTTAATGTGTTTCTCCACTACTTTGGAATGGGATGATAATTGGATGGGAGGGATTTGTCACCATTTTTAAGAACCAGCTGAATATGAGCAAATTTCAAAGCAGAAGATAAACACCTGTGAAATAATAAATTGTAAAAAGGCAAACAAAACAGAAGTAAGCTCACAAGCACAGATTTTGAGAAATGGAGAGATCCATCAGGACCTGGTGCTTTCTTGGCATTTCCTTGGAATTTTGAACAGTCTTGGTTACCAAGATTGTTCAAAATTCTTCTGACATCACATCCTTATAACGGACATTCACAGGAGACATTGAATGAAGTGTACTGAGAATAGTAGGAAGTGATTTACCAAGATCATCAGTAGAAGAAAAGTGGGATGCTAGCAGGTCAAGTTTATCTTTAGCTGAAGTAACAGAACCATCAGGTTTTAGCAGAGCTGGAATTAAGAGATGGGCAAAAGTTGCAGGCTATAGTTTGGCAAGAGACCATAGTGCTTGGCTACCATTTGGACAAGAAGCAAGTGTTCTTCTCTTTGCTGTTCAAAATCTAATTTGGATTGATTAATAACTGCTTTACAATTGTTGCAAGCTTTGGTGTAGGCAGAAAATGAATCTGAAGGTTTCAGTGCAAGCCAATTGTGATATGCAATGTTCTTATCTTGAACAGCCTTAGCATATTTATTGGAAAACCAAGGTTTAAGTAAAGCATGAGATTTTAAGGTGGAGTTTGGAATAGAGAATTTCATCCCCATGAGAATAAGTTTACTGACATGATCTGGGCAAATGATGACATTTAGAAAATTTAAAACAGTAATCCAACCAACTTGTAGGTCATAACATTTTTGCATTCTTGTAATTCCAAACAACACAAGATTGAAAAAGGCCTCGAGAGAAAAGGATCCATTGCAGAAGAGAGCATCGCCAAATCGTGATCTCAGGTGCTTAGAGGACCACTCATTTCAGCCATGTACTTAGAAGAGTTGTTCATAAGAAAAAGATCAAGAGTGTTGGCTGTGTGGTTAGGATTGTTTGGTATTCTGGTAGGTTGATGAACAATCTATGCGAGGTAATTAGTAATTGCCTCGGCATCTTGACCAGCTGAATCTGTGTGACTAGAAAATGGAAGTCAAGTTTCAAGGATCTCAAAAGAGTTCCAAGTGTTTAGTGAAGTTGGGAGAACAATTCATCTACGTCTCTGAGAGGGAATGTCAGTGCAGACATATGCACAAGCACACAAGGAGATAGAAGGATATAAACTTAAAACAGTACATAACTTTAAATACTTGAGATCGATAATACAGGCTGATGGATCATCTAAACTGGAGGTTGAGAAGAGAACTGGCAATGGAAGGAAAGTAATAGGCATGCTGAATGCAATCCCGTGGAGTAGGAATGTACTCGGTAAGACAAAGAGACTTATCTACCGAACAATAGTACAGAGCATTATGCTCTATGGACTGAAACATGGACAGTGAATAAGAGACAACAGGGAAAATGGCTTGCAACAGAAATGGACTACTGGAGAAGAGGAGCAAGAAAATCAAGACTGGAGAAAATAAATGAACAGATTCAACGAATGATGGAAGTGAAAACTGACATAATCCAGGTAATTAAAATAAAAAAGCTGAGATGGTATGGACATACGAGAAGAATGGAGAAGGATAGACTTCCAAAAGTGATTGAATTCGGTGGCACCAGGAAGAGAGGAAGACCAAGGGAGGAGGTGTGGATAGATGGAGTCCGTAAAGGCATAGAAAGACGAGGACTTGAGAGAGGAAGATACAGAAGACTAGAACGATAGAAGTTTTTTTTAGGTTGAGGAAAACCCATTGTGTAATGGAAAATTCCTAATGAAAAAGATTTTCTTTCCAAAAAATGTAAAAAAAAAAAAAAAAAAATTTAACTTATTTCAAGACATTCATAATTTAAATTAGCATATATGCAAAAAACTTATTACTTCTCTTTGTAGTGTTAGTTGAATTTTTGTTATAGAATGCTGAGGTGGTACATAGCTGCAGGCAGTGCTGAACAATATCCTGTTCCATTGTGGGATAGAATACAAGTTAAATTTTCAAAATGTATAAGCTTCAGTGGGAGCTTAATAATAATCAGTATAATTTGCATATCACCTTGTAGGAAGCACATACACAGTCTGTCGATAAGATTAATTTCAAAAAAATATTAAAAGGGTAACTGATTAATCTTGCTACAGTTTAATACAACTGAAATATGAAAATATGAAAACCAGAATGACCATATAAGTATGTAGTGAAAATCAACTCTATTTCGAAAATGCATAATATTTTCATTCCATTTAATTCTGTAAGAACATATGTATATTATGCATTTCAGAATATTATGCCAATTAAAGTTATATAGTGCAAGGCTATTTATACCTGATATTATTATTTCTTCAATAAAACAGGCATGGTTGCCTTCATTGTATTAAAAGGAGTTACAAACATGGTGAATAATTACATCTTTGAAATGTCCATTAAAATGTATGCATGTTCTGGAACCAAACACCACAGGCAGTGATCAGCATTATTCATCTCTGTCTGCAGAGTGTTGTATTGGTTAGCAACAGTGGCTTCCATAATACCACACATGAACCTTCAGTGACCCCCAAAGTATAAAAATGAGTAAAAGTGGAAATAGTGTTACTACATAGCTGCAGGCAGTTCTGAACAATGTCCTGTTCCATTGTGGGATGTGCATCAGTTTAATGGACAACTAAAAGACTTATTTAATATAATTGTTGTTATTATTTTTATTAGTGGCATATGATGCAAGGATGCATTGAAGCAAGCTAAAAAAAAAAAAAAAAACCTTCCCACATCACTAGTCCACCCCTCCAATAATTTTAATTTGTCTAGTTCTTTCATGAATTTATTCAAACTATCTTTGAATACAGCATTTTAATTCCAAGTATGACTTGCAGTGGCGGATTAAGGATAGTTGGGGACCCTAGGCAAATTATATTTGCCCCCCCCCAAAAAAAGAATAAAAAATAAATAAAAGTTAGGTGGCAAATAAATGAAATTTTGTACTTTTGAATTTTTTGCTTAAATTAATCAAGATTTTTATGATGTTTACTGAAAACATTAATCTATTTTAGAACACTATAGGAAAATGTCTTGGTTTGGGCCCCCCAAAGCCTGGGGGCCCTAGGCAAGTGCCTCATTGCCTTAATGGGTAATCTGCCACTGATTACTTGTAACAGAACTTTGTGAACCACTGGTATTGTATAGTAAGACACAGCTCCTGTGTTTATGCTTCACTTTAATAATTGTTTTTTGGCCCATGCTATGTATCCATCAGCAAGATAGATAACAGTGTCAACCACTTAATCGTCTGTTGCATTTAAAAGCAGATGATCAGCAACAAAGTGACCCGAATCATGCCATTTCAGATTTCACTCCTGTTTAGATTACAAACTAAACAAGACCAGCTTGCTCTTTCAAGCAGTTTTTGGTGTATAGTGCTAATAGCCATAGGAGAAGCATTGCAAGATACAGATTGTGTGTGTGTGTGTGTGTGTGTGTGTGTGTGTGTGTGTGTGTGTGTGTGTGTTGATTCAGGCGTTTCTAAAACATCCACGTGGGTAGGCATTTTCATGAAAGTTGACATTTAATTGATGATAATGCTATTCATACATATGTAGTGAACTTAATCAAAACTGTTACACAGAATAAATGCGGTGGAAAGCCCCTCCTCACCCCACAGAAACTGAAGAAATCTAGTGTTCAAGCCTGAAGATGCTGTAGAAACTAGTATTTTAAGGCCTGAAATGTTTTATTTAACAGATGTTTGCTTTTAATGAAGAAAACTTCTTCCAGTGAAACTGAATTTCATTGAAGAATTTTTCACAACTATGACATTTAATTTATTACTTAAAAATGCCATTGAAATTAAAATGTACAATCATGTAATTGAATATAAAGATAAATTTAGATTCAGTCTTTTATTGGGCAACAAAATTTCACTAAATCTAAATATCAGATTTGCATAAAGTAAGCTTCTCATTTTTTGAAGTTACAGCATTTTAAATATATACAAATATTTTAAATGTGTTTATCCCTCTTGCTTTGCTGTGCACATGCACACCTACTAACTTTTAGAAATTAGAAACTGTAAAATGCAAAAAGTTTTTCAAATGCACATTTTCATAAGAATTGTTATACACTTTAATATAAGTTAGGCCTGCTCATCAGGTTGCATTAATTTTATTGATGGGAAATTTTTTAAAAAATAGGAAATAATAGATGATGTAACTGCTGCTCTTTGCCTGTAGGTTTAAGGGTTGCAAAATTAAGTCTGTCACAAAATTTATTAATATTATTTACCTTATCCGTGCACAGAGTATGGTCACACATACTACTTGAGTTTAATAATATAGGCACACTTCAAAAGCGTATGAGCAAACCATTTTAGAATTTTAAAGTTGCACAGTTTGTATCTTAGTGGTTTATATATATTTTATCAGAAAAGAATGAGGCAGACAGTGGCGGATTATGCATTTGAGGGGCCAGAGGTGCAAAGTTTAGGGGCCCACCTAAAATTTTAAAATATTGAAATTTAAATGAATAAATACAAGGCACATTTTATATTTAAACTTTTTATTTCTATAATAGGACAAATAGAACAAAAATTATAAGTAAATATAAGTATTTAATCTGTGCCTGTGCCGACCTGTATGTGTTATTGCCTGTACACAAATGCTGCATGCAATTCACCACTCACCAGCGAGCAATGTACAGTACGTGTGCGCAGCACTGTGATCACTGTGTCGTTTTCAATTTTCGTATAAATTAAACCTTCGTGTGAGTTAAAGCTTTAAAATGAAATTTTTTTTTTTGTTTGGGGACCCCTGAGACATATGCCTCGTTATGCCTGAGCGATAATCTGCCACTGAAAGCAGTCTTATTAGTATTTTCCTATTCTGTATACACAGTGTATTCAGGAGCCATTTTATCTTTAGCTTAAGATAAATGAAGTCAAGAAAATATTTTAGGGGTGTTGTGTATTTATTTTAAATGGTGAGAGGAGGAGGAGCATTGTCCATGGTATGTATCTTGAGGATCAGTTATAATTAATATTAGGCTTGACATAGCCAAGTGGTCAAGAGTACGAGTGCAGTAGCACACGCTCTTTGAGTGGACCGGGGTTCAAGCCAGTGACTACTAAATACGATTAACAATTTGTATTGATTGATTGATTGTAAACTCCACTGACCTGGTGATTGTGCCGGAGTATAAACAAGAACATTTTTTTTAGGCCTGATGTAGCTGAGTGGTTAGGAGTGAGAGTACATAGCACGTGTTCCTTGAGTGGACCGAGGTTCAAGCCCGTGACTACTAAATATGATAAATATTTGTATTGACGATTTATTGTAAACTCTACTGATTTGGTTGTCGTGCCGGAGTATAAACAGAAAAAAAAATTAAGCAGTGAAATTATTTTCTCTCTCACATTCATAATTTATATCAGCATTCAATGGAGTGATATCACTATTTCTGGAGATAAAATTTCTAGAAAAAATGCTTTTTTTTTTTTTTATTTATTTATTTTTTTTTTAGTATATTAAAGTTAGAGATCAGTTTAAGCTATGTTAGCTAGCTCTTCCAGAAGAGCTAGCTAACATAGCTTAAACCTTAATATGGAGTTTCAAATCAAAATAGTCATTTGCACTTTCAGTTTTGGTGGAGATTCTAAATTTTGAGTGTGAATTGAATTTATTTTATTATTATTATTATTTTTTTTTTAATCATGTGTAAAATTCTGAAAATCTAAAAATATTTTCAGATTTCATTTAAATTTACAAATTTAGAGGCCTCCCCCCCCCCAACCCATTTGACAACCCAATGTGTAAATTAAGACAATATATCTCCAAGCCAGACAATCAAAGAAAGCAAAGGGGAACCTAGAATGAAAGAACTTATGACTTACATTTATTGTGGAACTGTCAACTGTTTCCATGTTTGTTTTCATATCTAGAAGGCACCAGATTTTATGTAATGAAATACAAAATAGGTTGGTGAAATGTATTCCTTTAGTCGTATTTATATACTCAAATAATCAGGCATTGCACTTGGGTTATGTGTTCATAGAAATCAGAGGACAGTTCACTTGTTTTGATTTGCACATGATTTTTACGATACAAAATTATGGAATGTAATAAGATTTTTAAGAGTTATTCTTGATTATTTGACTTGATTGGCCTGTTCTTTTTAATAACATTCTCCCATTGATTCAAAATCTTGTCATAGTTTTGCTGATGATAGTTTGTTACATTAACCTTCCAGTTCAACAAATTCTGCTGTTACTAATAGCTATAACTTCTTGAATATTTAATACCATTGGCTTAAATACAAATCTCCAGATAATTTTCCAACAGAAAGAAACAAACTTGGGTAACTTTAGCCTTTTTTAAGGAAATACAGATACTTATACTGAGCTCTTTACTCTGTATAATCCTCAAATGCACCCTACCAAAATTCATTGACTCTCTCCAGAAAAGTGCAGTCACATCATCCAGTGAGCTTTCTCTTGCAAAATCCACCCTACTTAATCACACAGACATTCAGTTTTTGGCAAATACCTTTTCTTTGGAAATTTATATGGCATTGGGTCCATCAAACTCTCAGCTGCCCACCTCAACAGAGCTTGCATTTGCACATCAGCCAACACTGGCAACCCCAAGGCAGAATATGCTGGCCTCGCAAGAGGTAGCCATTGTCGGTGGTTCTGTTGTCAGCGAAATGGGAATTATATTGTACAAAAAAAAGATAGGTGGAATAGGACCAGGGTTATATCTGCCAGGGGCAAAAGTTGATGACATTGTAGAGCAGATATCATCCTTGAAGGGGACAAAGGGTAGTATTGTACACATTGGCACTAACACACACACACTGACTTTACAGGGTACAGGGCAATGTTGAAAAAAGTCACGAGTTATGGTTAAATTCGCAAGTGTCTGCAATTCTGTCCAGACATGATAGGATGGAGTGTATGATGAAAGCCTTGTCAATCAGTTCAGTCCTGGAGAGATTGTGAAAGACTCGTGAGATAGAATTTGTCTCAGCTTGGTCTGTGCTTGTCAACAGGAGAGACTGCTTCTGTAGGGATGAATACACTTAAATAGAAAGGGTGCAAAAATATTTGCTGATGCTATTGAGGCAGTGTTAGGTGCGTTTTGAAAACTGCTTCTATTCGAACATTCATCATCGTAAATCAAAGTGCTGGGGGATTTCAAAGCCTGCTGTGGGTTTTCATGGAAGAAGGAAATAATGGGCTGCATTAGGTTAAGATCAAGAACAGGTGCATGTATACTTTGATGTACAGTAATGCTAGGAGCATAGTAAATAAATTTGATGAATCTGAAGTGCTGGTCAAGTCGTCAAAAGCAGATTGGGTATATTAGAGATATGGTGTCACTCGTATAAGGGATGAAGAATTTGAATATGGTGAGTGAGTACAATGTATACAGAAAGGGCAGACAAGACAGGAGAGGGGGACAGATTATGCTCTTAGTTAAGAAGCACATAAAATCTAAGGCAGTGCACCCAGTTGACATGTGTGGGCAGTGCAATGTTGAATCAGTTTGGTATGACATAAGCACTTAGAAAACAAAAATGACAGTATGAGTGTGTTATAGGCCAAGTGACTGTGACGAGTACAATGAATAACTGTAGAGTGGACCAGTAAATCAATGTCTTGAACTTGCGATTGATCACTCACACACTAGCAAGAGTTTTGTAGATTTATTGCATGACTGTACCAGCATGTTGAAAAGACAAGAAGAGAGAGCAATACTCTTGATCTTATCAGCAGCAATTCTTCATGCATTACGAATCTCTAGGTAAATAAACGACTAGGTGGCAGTGATTACAGTGTATCAAGGTCAGATTTACTTAAAGATGTAATTATTATCAAGGGTAATGGCAGTGGTATAGCCAGGGTGAGCAAATGCTCCCCTATCATAAATTTTGTTCTACTTGGCACCTTCTTCCCAAGTTCTCAATGAATCCATTTTTTATCCTTAACATCCGAAAATTATTTCAATAATGATATATGGTAATCTTTTTAATTTATGCTTAGCAAGTTATTACTTGATAAAAGCCCATAATGTGAACGTTTTGCAATAAAATAACATATTCTGGTACAAATTTTTTTTTAAAAGTAATGTCCTTTAAATAAAAGTTACATTTCTTATTGGTTAGTAGACTTTTATTACAGTCAGCATGGACTTTCATTACAGTCTTTGCTGATAAATCCTTGAAATATATCTTTGGTTGCCGATTTTTTTTTTGCGTTTACAAATATGCCAGGCCAGGGAACAACTGGTAGCATTTAGCAATAGAAGTGAGTGAGCTGTGAACTTAAAACATTTGGACACTGAATGCTGAGTGTAGCCTTGCACTAAACCCGCCTGTGCATGAGCACCAGCCTGAAGTGAATCCCCGACCACATATCAGTGAAGCTGAGATGCCCGAAGCAGATGTTCTACAGAGTGAAGATCATAATCATCAGAATTGTATCTACAAGTCTTAAGTCCGTCATTGATACAGAAGTAAAGTATCCTACTGATCCATATCTCTTCTTTGAGAAAGCCGTAACACCCGAGTTAATGAGAGCTTTACTTGAGCTTGGCCTGTTGATGACTTTAGAGATTTCCCAAAAGATTTAGATGCATGGCATTTCAGTGCAAACTGGTATAAGAGAAAAACGTTAAAGGGTGTCAAAGGAGAACGTGCACTCAAGCGACACTGGCTAGTGTATTCACCGAGGGCTGGCAGCATGTTTTGTTTTGCATGTTGGCATTTTGCTAATCAATCTGATTCATGGAGCGATCCCAAAACTGGTTGTAAAGCTTTCACCAAAGGCATTGATAAGATTGAAAAACACGAAAAAAAGCATCAGTCACAAAAATGCAGAGAAAGCTTTTTGGACCAAATTTCGATTATTTAAAGACAAAACAGTAGTGGTTAATTTGATGGCTGCAGAAAGAAAGGAGATAGAAAAGAACAGGACAATAATTAAACGAATTACAGATGTACTGTTCTTGGCAAAGAAAAATTCTGATGTACGTTTTGTAAGTTTACATTTAAAAAAGCATTGATTATATTGTATTTGCATCCTTCACTTAACTAGTAGTAACTAGTAAGTATGATTACTGATTTAAAGGCTTTTATTCAATATAATCTAATGGCTTTTAGGCTCTCATATACAATAAATTATTTTTTATTAATTTTCTTAACTGGAATAGTGGAATGAAAACTAAAAACAATGACGTTCAAACAAAAATTTGATGAATTTGAGGTATTGCTCAAAACATCAAAGGCAGATATTATTGGGATTTCAGAGACGTGGTGTCACACAGACATAAGGAATGCAGAACTGGAATTTGGGGAGTACAATGTCTACAGAAAGGATAGGAAGGGAGGAGGGGTTATGATATTAGTTAAGAAATACGTAAAATCCAAGGAAGTGAAGCCAGTCAACAACGCTGGACAGTGCAGTGTCGAGTCAGTTTGCTGTGACATAAGCACAGGGAAATCAAAATTGAGAGTAGGAGTGTGCTATAGGCCTAATGACTCTGATGATTATAATAAGAAACTGTACAGGGAAATAGTGGGCCAGTAAATCAGAGTCTTATAATGGGGGATTTTAATTTCCCAGATATTGACTGGAATTTGGGGGCTGGTCACTCACACACTAGCAAGGCTTTTGTGGATTTATTGGATGATTGTTTTCTACATCAGCATGTTCGGGAGGCAACTAGAGGGAGTAATACTCTTGATTTGATTATCAGTAGTGATTCTTCATGCATTAAGAATCTGCAGATAAATGAACCACTAGGTGGCAGTGATCACAGTGTGCTGAAGTGGGATTTACTCAAAGAGGTAACTACCATTAGTGGTAAAGGGAAGGGTTATTGCTTTCGTAAAGGCGACTACGATGGACTGAGACAATATTTAAATTCTATACAGTGGGACCAACTGATGATGTTACCAACAGCAAATTCAAAATGGGAAGCATTCAAAGAACTTATCTTGGAAGCTACTAGGCTTTACATAGCAACTAAGAAATATTGTTCAAGTTTAGGCCTAAATGGATGTCAGATGAACTAATGAGACATATGGCAGAGAAGAAAAATGCATGGGATACATACAAATTAACACGTGACACAGAAGCCTGTGATAGATACAAGTTGATCTGTAACCAAGTTACAAAGGAGGTTAGGCAGGCGAAGGCAGATTACAAGAAATCTTTGGCAAGGGATGCAAAGAAAAACAGCAAAGAGTTCTTTATTTATGTAAACTCTAGAAGGAAGGGGATGAATCAGATTGGTCCACTGGATATCGATGGGTCAACTGTTGATGATCCTGCTCAGGTAGCTAACAAACTAAATGAATATTTTGCATCAACATTCACACATGAGGAGTTATTCAGCGAGAGGAATGCCAGAGGTGTATTCAACTCTGGCAGTAAGCTAGAGAATCTTGTAATAGCTGAGAGTAAAGTGGAGGAGAAATTGTTGAATAAAAACACAAGAAAGGCACCTGGGGTGGATGGGATCTATCCAGTTATATTAAAGGAGGCAGCAAAGGAAGTAAGCAAACCCTAAGCCATAATTTTGAGAGCTTCCTTGGACTCAGGGGGAGGTACCCATGGACTGGAGATGTGCAAATGCGACCCCAATTCACAAAGGAGGATCAAAGGCTGACACAAGTAATTATAGACCTGTGAGTTTAACTTCTGTTCCCGGAAAATTAATGGAGGCACTGGTTAAAGAAGAACTGCAGGATCATCTAGACAAGACTTCAGTTATGGCTCGGACACAGCATGGTTTTGTTAAGGAGAAGTCTTGCCTGGCCAATTTGATTGGATACTATGATGCAGTCACAAAGGAACTGGATGCAGGGAATAACTTTGATATTATATACTTGGATCTTAGAAAGGCTTTTGATACTGTTGCACATGGAAGACTGCTGCACAAATTGGAGCAGTGTGGCATTGGAGGCAAATTGCTGCTATGGATAAAGGGGTGGTTGAGGGGGAGAAGACAGAGAGTGGTAATCAATGGACACTGCTCATCGTGGAATAATGTTATTAGTGGAGTCCCTCAGGGTTCAGTATTTGGTCCATTATTGTTTTCTGTATTTATAAATGATATTGATGATGGTATATCAAGCTTAATGTCCAAGTTTGCAGACGATACGAAGGTTGGCAGGGTTGTCAAGGACACTACTGACACTATGCTGCTGCAACAGGATCTGGAAAGGTTGAGCAGATGGGCTGAGAGGTGGCAAATGAAGTTTAACATTGACAAATGTAAAGTACTACACTTGGGAAACAGCAACCCCAGAGCAACTTATCAACTTTTTGGTACTACACTGACAGTGGTAGAGAATGAAAGGGACCTGGGGGTGGTTGTGCAGGCAGATATGAAGTTCTCTGAGCAGTGCAGACGGGCTGCTCATGGTGTATTGTCAATGATATATAGGAATTTTTCTGGCAGGGATAAGGGGGTGATTATTCCCTTGTATAAGGCAATGGTCAGGCCACACCTAGAGTACTGTATACAGGCCTGGAGGCCTCATTTCAAGAAGGATATAGAGCTGTTGGAACGAGTACAGAGAAGGGCAACAAGATTAGTGAATGGAACAAAGGGTTGCTCTTACGAAGAAAGGCTTAAGGTTTGCAAATTACAGTGTCTGGAGACTAGGCACCAGCAAGGTGATCTGATAGAGGTGTATAAAGCCTTGAATGGTTTGAGCATGCTCAATGCTGATGGGATTCTTCCTCTTGCTCAGAATAATCACCTGAGAGGGCGTAAATTCAAATTGAAGAAAGACAGATGTAGGATAGACGTGCGGAAATTTGCCTTTAGCCAGCGGGTTGTTGGTTGGTGGAACAGACTTCCATCCCTTGTCGTGGAAGTTGATAGCCTAAATAAGTTTAAGGCTCAGCTGGACAGGTATTTTGTACGAACAGAGGGGTGAAGTAGAAGTTATTTTTTATTTCTTTTTTTTTTTTCTTTTTTTTTTTTTGGCTGATGCTGCATAAGCTTTCTTTCTTGCATCAAATGCCTCTACTAATAAAACCTGACTATGCCACTGGGTAAGGGGAAGGGTTTTTGCTTTCATAAAGGAGACTACAGTGGTCTCAAATAGTTCTGTACAGTGGTAAATTCTGTACAAAAAAATAAATTGCGTACAGTGGAATGAACTTAAACTAGTGTTGCCAATAAATTCTAAATGCGAAGCTTTTGGAGAAATAATCATAAGAAGCTACTAAGCTTTTCATACTAAAAAATACAATTTTTTAGTATGAAAATAAAAAAAATGCAGAATTTAAGAAAATTCAGGTGATAAAAAAGCCTATGGTAGATATAGTCTTCAATCAAATAAAAAAGAGGTTACGCAAGCAAATTACGCAAGGTCCACTGGATGTTGATGGTTCAACAGTTGAGGATCCAGCTCAGGTGGCTAACAATCTAAACGAGTATTTTGCATCTACATTCACACATGAGGAGTTATTCAGGAAGGGGAATGTCGTAGGTGAAGTAAACATTGGCAGTGAGCTAGATGATTTTCTAATAACTGAGAGGAAAGTGGAGGAGAAATTGTTGAGGATAAACATAAAAAAGGCACCCGGGGTGGATGGGGTCTATCCAGTTATATTAAAGGAGGCAGCAAAGGAAGTAAGCAAACCCCTAGCCATAATTATGAGAGCTTCTTTGGACTCAGGGGAGGTACCCATGGACTGGAGATGTGCAAATGTAACCCCAATTCACAAAGGAGGATCAAAGGCTGACACAAGTAATTATAGACCTGTTAGTTTAACTTCGGTTCCAGGAAAATTAATGGAGGCACTGGTTAAAGAAGCACTGCAGGATCATCTGGACAAGAATTCAGTTATAGCTCAGACACAGCATGGGTTTGTTAAGGGCAGGTCTTGTCTGACCAATTTGATTGGATACTATGATGTAGTCACAAAAGAACTGGATGCAGGGAATAACTTTGATATTATATATTTGGATCTTAGAAAGGCTTTTGATACTGTTGCGCATGGAAGACTGCTGCACAAATTGGAGAAGTGTGGCATTCGAGGCAAATTGCTGCTATGGATAAAGGGATGGTTGAGTGGCAGAAGTGGAGAGTGGTAATCAATGGACACTGCTCAACGTGGACTAATGTTATTAGTGGAGTTCCTCAGGGTTCAGTGTTGGGTCCATTGTTGTTTTCTGTATTTATAAATGATATTGATGATGGTGTATCAGGCTTAATGTCCAAGTTTGCAGACGATACAAAGGTTGGCAGGGTTGTTAAGGACACTACTGATACTATGCTGCTGCAACAGGATCTGGAAAGGTTGAGCAGATGGGCTGAGAGGTGGCAAATGAAGTTTACCATTGACAAATGTAAAGTACTACATATGGGAAACAGTAACCCCAGATCAACGTATCAACTCTGTGGTACTACGCTGACAGTGGTAGAGAATGAAAAAGACCTGGGGGTAATTGTGCAGGCAGATATGAAGTTCTCTGAGCAGTGCAGACGAGCTGCAAGAGTAGCTCATGGTGTCTTGTCAATGATATACAGGAATTTTTCTAGCAGGGACAGGGATGTGATTATTCCCTTGTATAAGGCATTGGTCAGGCCACACCTTGAGTACTGTATACAGGTCTGGAGGCCTCATTTCAAGAAGGATGTAGAGCTGCTGGAACGAGTACAGAGAAGGGCAACAAGATTAGTGAATGGAACAAAGGGTTGCTCTTACGAAGAAAGGCTTAAGTTTTGCAAATTACAGAGCCTGGAGACTAGGCATCGCCGAGGTGATCTGATAGAGGTGTACAAGGCTTTGAATGGCTTGAGCATGCTCAATGCCGATGGGATTCTTCCTCTTGCTCAGAATAATCACCTGAGAGGGCATAAATTCAAATTGAGGAAGGACGGATGTCGGATAGATGTGCGGAAATTCGCCTTTAGCCAGCGGGCAGTTGGTTTGTGGAATAGACTTCCATCGCTTGTTGTTGAAGTTGATTTTTTTTTTTTTTTTTTTTTTTTTTGGCTGATGCTGAATAAGCTTGCTTTCTTGCATCATATGCCTCTACTAATGCTAATGCTAATATACAGATTATAAAAGTCTCTAGCAAAGACTGCCAAGAAAAGCAGAAAATACTTTTTTACTTATTTATTTTTTTGGTAGTTGTTGGCGCATAGGCTTCTGTGGCCATAGTGCACCTCCCAAGGTTTTTTGCAGTACTTTGGTCCAAGCCCGAGGCGGGAATCGAACCCGCAATCTTTGTGTTGCCAGGCAGGCACTTTACCCACCCGGCTAGCTCGGTCGGCTTTTTTACTTATATTAACAGTAGAAGGAAGAGGCTGAATCACTGCTTCACTTGATGTCGACAGTTTAATTGTTGATGATCTTGCTCAGGTTGCTGACAGGCTGAATAGGTATTTTTGCATCTACCTTCACACACTAGGAATTCTTTAGGTAGGAGGATGCCAGAAGTTGATCAAACTCTAACATGGAGCTAAATGATTTTGTAATAACTGAGAGGAAAGTGGAAGAGAAATTGAAGTTATGCATAAGAAAGGTACGTGAGATGAGTGGGATCTATCCATATTGAGGAAGGCAACGAAGGCAGTAAGCAAACCCTTAGCTATAATTATGAGAGCATCCTTGATTTCAGGGAAATTTTCTGTGGACTGGAGATGTGCAAATGTATCCCCAATTCACAAAAGGGGATCAAATGGTGACATTAATAATTACAGAGTAAATAACCCTGTGGGGGTGCTAGCATGCAGGGTTATTTATAAAATCATATTTCACTCTACTCCACAGGAATGGGTAAAAGGGTAAACCTGCTCCATTAGCTTTACTTTTTTTCAATTATTGTAAAATAATCTTACTTTTAAAATCTCCTTTTCTAATTACAACATTTATTATTTTATTTAGTATGAAAATATGCACTATTTTTTAAATTTATGCATTCTTTTGATTAATAAAAAGTGATTTAATTTAAAATGGTAGCCAAGATTACCAAAGTATCTTTTTACTACCAAGTATTTTGATAATTACAAAAGCTAGTTTGTGTGGGAGGCCAGCAAAGGGATCCTTATATTCCAAACATTTGGGAACCACTGTTTTAGATGGTTCTCATTAAGTGCTCTATTTTTTATTTTTTTTTTTTTTTCCTTTTATAGCAATCCAGAGATGGAAGATTGCTGAAACTATTATTGCTTTAATACCATGGATGAATTGGACTTTGTAAGACAACACTTTTCAACACTGAAGTTTACAGTGTCATTTTTCTAAGTCGTAATTTTTCAGGAAATGTACTTACTGGCCAAATAATTAGAAACCTTTTGCAACTGGTGTCAGATAATTAAATATACGATTATGCAAATGTAAATTGTCACATGGTACGATCACAAGTTCCTTGGTATCAGATAAATAATGTGTGATTTCGTGGGGCTCCTTAGTCTATCCCGTCGTGGCAAGACAGGCATCTTTTCTAATTTTCAGAAAGTGTTACTGTTGAAGCAAGTTTAGCAGGGGTCACAATTAAAAAAAAATAAACAAAATCAAAAGTATTCAGGTGGAAGACGAAAAAGAAAAATTCAGCTCTAAAAGAAAGAAATGTAGCAGAAAGTCTTTACTCCAAGAATGAGAACACAGGAATTTAAAGCAAAGAACTGAAAAATTTAATGTAGACAAGGAAAGGCTCATTTCCAACTGAATTATGTGGCAGTAATTGAATCTAGGATTTGGTAGGGGCTTAATTCTTTCTCTAAAATTTGAAAGATTTGACTAGAGGGATGCTGCAAACACCCAAGGCTGGACTGTGGAACAGTGGATAAAGGTTGTGTTGGCAGAAGTCTCAATTTACACTTTTTTGAACTAGTAGTAGTAGGGTGAAAGTGTGGCATGAACCACATTAAGCCATGCATCCAGACAACTCTTGTGGTTACCACTCAAGCAGCTGGAGGTGGTATCCCGGTATGGAGTATGTTCTGTTGGTACAGACTAATCACTCATACCATTAGAACATCATGTTACCTCCAATGAATATCTTTCTGTCGTGTCAGACCAATTCCACCCTGCAACGCTTCATTTTTTCCCTCAATTGCAAAGGATTCTTTTAAGATGACAACACATCTATCCATGGTTAGAAAACTGTATCTGAATGGTTCGAGGAACATTCCCAAGATTTCCAAAATCTATCCTGCCACCTAATTTGGCAGAATAGTATTAGGCTTAATGGTATTAGTATTAATAGGTGGCAAATGATGCAAGAAAGCAAGCTTATACAACTCAAGCAAAAAAAAAAAAAAAAATCCTACTTCACCTATCCATCCCTTCCAATAGTTTGCCTAGTTCTTCCTTGAAATCATTCAAACTATCCACTTCCACAACAATGGATGGAAATTCCACCAATCGACTACCTGTTGACTGAAGGCAAACTTCCACACATCTGTTCTGCAACCATCCTTCCTCAATTTGAATTTATGCTCCCTCGTATGCATAGCCCGAGCAATAGAAAGAATCGCATCCGCACTGAGTTTACTCAAGCCATTCAAAGCCTTAAACACCTCAAGCAAATCACCCCATAGGTGCTTAGACTCCAGAAGGAAGAACTGAAGCATTTCTTGATAAGGACATCCCTTTCTTTATTTTTACATGTGGTCTGAGACTGCTGGTGGATTTTGTACCAGTTACAATTTCCCTTTCAGTGTCTGGGGTAATTAAAGGTTGTACACAAGTGCTATTGTACTTTTTCCCATGTTATTGACCTCTGTAAATCATATGCCAACTTCCCTAATCCTCTGAACCCTTTTAATTAATAATTATGTTAATTTTCATTTAATTATTAATGATTTTAAATTATAAATAATTTTGATTTAATAAGTTAATTATAGAATTAATGCTAGCTATACAATGAAAGTCATTCTTTTGCTGTTCAAAAAAACAAACTTTGAATTTCCATTCTGTAGGTACCAATCTGACATGCTGACTTTTTAATTTTTCCAAGTTATTTTCTTCAACTACTCATGGAAGAAAACTTATCCTGGTGATTAACAATTTGTTGGCTAAAGCAAAACTTCTACAATCTAGTCTGCACTCTTCCCATTAGATTTAATTTTTATGCTCCCTGGTCATTTAACACCATGGAAATTTTGGCTTTATTCATTCATTGTTCCCCCCCCCTCTAATGTACCTACATTAGAGGAGGGTGCCTCCGTAGCCAGGTGGGCAGGAGCAGCAGTGCGTAGCACATACTTCTTGATTAGACCGGGGTTCAAGCCCGTGACCACCAAATATGGAGGATTTGGAAAGATTAGGGAATGACCACTGCATATCCCCAGAGCAATATGGCCTTAGTTGCTAATGCTCCTAAAAACCAAATAACAAACAAACATTAGAGGAGTGGGGATAGTGAATCTCTCCTATTATGCTCTGTAGATCTACTATTATGGGTACCCTTTTGCTAATGCACATCACCATCTGCATTACCTGTCTTTGGACTTTGGACTTTCAAGATACTTGTGTGTTTTTTTTTTTTTTTTTGGTCTTCATAATTTGACACAATATTCAAATTCTTTTCAAAGTTGCAGTGGTAGTGAAATTATATCCTCATTATCTCTAAATGAAAGCACTAAAGAGTGGACCGTTACTCGTTTTTCAAATTACAAACAAGTAAGGGTCCACTGATTTGCACTTTTCTCATTTGTGTTTATTTAGCTACATACATTGCCCCTCCAACTTATAATCATTATATACTTAGAACTTTTTTTTTTTTTCTCTCTTTTAATTAGCCAGTTCCTTATTCACTCTCCTCAGCTTTAATTTCCTTGTGCTTTAATTTCTTAATGATGTTTTGCACACCCCTTGACAGCAGGGGTGTGCAAAACAACATAGCCCATGTGCAGTCAGTCAACATTTTCAGCACAGTTCAGTTTCTGCTGTAATTTTATTGTCTAACTTTGCAGAACCAGTTCCATACTTTTAAAATTACAAGATCAACAAAATTTGAAATGGTAAAATATACATGACATGGTGTGGGTGAATGAAATGTGCTGCATGCATGTGCATATTTCATGCAGTGTGCCACGGTGCAGCTCACCACTTCTGCTTTTTATTTATTTATTTTGTAGAAACAATTTTACACTTTTAAAATTAAAACATCAACATACAAAATTTTCATGCAGAATAATTGAACAGCTAAGTATTTTGAATTATAATATAGAGTTAATGATGTAGCCCACAAGGCCAACCTTAAAATCAAGTTTAGCACACCACTGACTAAACTGTGCCCCCTGGTATGCAGTTTATGAATTTGTAGTTTCGATTACAGTAATTTTAAAATTATTCCATAATTTGCCTGTATTGTCCATATCCATCATCCACCCCCACTTAAATTCCATATAGCATCTTAGACTTTCCCTAAAATTAAAAAACTTGCCCTTACCTTTATCAATCATGCCCTCATACTCCTCATCATCCAATTTAGCATTCCATGATTTCTTTCTTAAGGGTTCCTGTATTTGTCATTCTCATGATGCTGTTAGAATTGTGGGTGATGATGAGGTCCAGAATATTCTTGTCCCTAGTACTTTCCCTAACATGTTGATATTGTTAACATCTATTTGATTAATAATTTTATATCCCAAGGTTTTCCCTCCCAGTTTGCTCCCTTCAGTATAGGACAAATTGCAGTTACCCACAACAAGGCACTTGTGGATAACTGCAATTTGTAATTTAACTTGCATTTGTAATTAAATTATAAATTTAAATACTTATTAATTTTTATCAAAATGCCTGTAGCTTTTACATAAAAGCTGCAGGCTTTTATATTCGTTGATTTAGATGATAAAATTTGTAGATATATTTTTAAAATGAATTATAAATTTATTTATTGTGAGGTTTTTCTTTAAACTCTCTTTGGTGCCTATATGCTGAATCAACACCTAGAGACATGGCCTATAGGTGTCAATTGAACATTGTATACCACTGCTGCCACTAGTTTCTGACTTATGGAACTCTACTGTATAGATAAAAAGAAATTTAATTTCTTTCAATTGTTTCAGTTCTTGAGTATGAATGTTTCTTTAGCTAGAGTCTCTCACCCATTGAATATTAATATCTCCCCTATTTTAATATTAATATTGGCAAAATGATGTAAGAAAACAATGTAAGTTTATAGCCAGAATCATCCATAAAAAAAAAAATTAATCCTCATCCTGAAGATAATTTGTCTACTCCTTTAAATTTATTCAGACAGAAATTTACACACTTTTACAAAATCAGATGGAAGGTTATTCCAACAATCAGTCAGTCTCTGTTTCTTTAAGCTAGTCAATAATTCATATTCTCCCTATACAATTGATTGAAAATTTAAGTTTTCATTTGGAGATTCCACAACTTACAAAATTTAAAAAAATTTATATAATATAATTTTTATATTAAAAATGTTGGTTTTTTTTTTTTTTTTTTCTAAAGACATTATCACATTTTTTCATAACTTTTTTTTTTTTTTTTTTTCCCCTACAAGATTGGATTAGTAAACTAATCCAAATCTTGTAAGGAAGGCATGTCAAGACATTCTCACACCCTACAGAGGTTGCACAAAAATCACTCATTATTTTATGGTCAAACCTCTCTTAAGTTCCATTTGAATTTGAGGAAAAAAGGTTATGCAGCAAAATAAAGGAAAAATAGTATCCTGGGAACGTTGTACAATATATTTTACTGTTATTTGTAGAAAAATTTCTTAATCAAATAAATTATTATCCCTTGTTCTGTATAATTTTGAAATTCAAACTTTTGAATTTCAGATTTTTATAGTGCAATCAGCACTTAATGTGTTGGGTTTTTTTTTTTTTTTTTTACTATTAATTATGAGTTAATTTCTTCTGGGCCATTCTATGGGTTTCCTGTTTCATATTAGGAAGGGGAAAAAAAAAAGAGATAATATGATATGCTTAAATGTGGTAAATTAAGATGAATCTACAGTAATCTGAAAAATAATTTGTGAAACTCACTTTTCTTTTATAAGCTCTCACAGTAACACTGAATTATTTTTAACATGATTGTTCTGTGCATTGTGCCAAAGCATATTGCCTTGTCTCAGGAAATTCTGGTCATAATTCTTTTTTTTTTTTTTCTGTGCTATGTTTGTTCTTTCTCATCTTAAAAGTACAGTTATGTACTATTTATGTTAAGTTCAAATCTTGCCAATCAAATGTTGGCAGCAACTCAAGTCTTCAGTTGCTGCCCCTATTTTCTTATATTAAATGTATGAATTATTTGCAAAATAAGAGCAGAGGCTCAAAATATTTAATCATTATTATTTTTATTACTATTTTATTTATTTATTATTATTTTTTTTATTTGCAATTATGTGCTCTAGTTGTGTGTTAATTAATATGTAATGCTGAATATTTATTTTATGTCATACATTTTTAACTGTTTTATGATTTGGTTGAAATTAACCATGAATTTGATATGGAATTTCCAGTTAAAAGCTGTTCTTCTTTTGGTAAGTCTAAAATTTTTCCTGTAATTTAAAAAAAAAAAAAAAAAGTTATATACAATATTTTTAAAATTAGAAGCATTTCTCATTGAATTCTTGTTTTTGAGAGAAATTATAACTGACATTTTCTTTTTTATATTTATTAAAGCTACTATTTTGTTTAGAAAGAACTAAATCAAGATTTTGAATTTCATTGATCATTTTATAACCTAACAGTTTAATGTATGAGTTAATGAGAATTTTTCTTTTAATTATAACTGTGTATTAGAGTGTGGAAACAGAGAATGACTAGCTTTAATTATATTATAAAGCAGTCAAAGAATTTTTCTGGAAGTTCTAAGACCACTATTTAGTGATATGGGGGGAAATAACTCTTTCTTCCCAAGCCTTGATATTCAAAGCTGTATAAAAATCAGTAGTTATTTAATAAATACCTCATGTTGACTACAAAAGTGTCATAATATTGTCCTTTCCTGGAATATACACTACCATGGAACCTTGCTTGAACCAATTGCATTGTGCTTCAGAGTACAAGAACTGTTTCCGGTCTGTGTGGTGGTGTACTGTATAAATGATAAAAAAAATTATAATAATGAAGAAATAAAAATATAAATTGTATAATGTGCATATGATAACTTCTGTATTGTATTAATTAAATACACCAGTCATTTAGTATTGATTACTCAACACCTTCATTATTAAAGAATGTTATGCCTTTAACAATACAATACTATAAAGAATTAATCTGAAGATATTTTTATATATCTAATTCAGAAGGGCATTTAGTCAGTTATGTGTTTTTTCAACTTGTGAGATAATAATGCTTGTATTATTAGGTATCTCATTAGTGAAAATTAGTGAACATGGTCAAGAGTACGTGTTTCTTTTGCCGAAAAAACCCTTGAGCTCGGCAAATAGCAGAATCTGAAAACTAGGATGTGTAATGAGAGCTGATTGAAGTGATTAAGACTTTAAATGGATTAAACAAACTCAATGCCGATGATATCCATACTCATTCTCTGACTGCACACAGATGAGAACGTAAATAGGATGATTGCAAGTATATGTGGGAAGATTTATTTTCAACCAGAGAATAATTTTGATGGCACTGAGGATATGATTGATTGTTGAAACAAGCATCCATGTGGTGTTGTGGAAGTTGGTAGTTTGAATAAGTTTAAAGGATTAGGCAAATTATTGGAAGGGATGAGCAAATGAAGTTCTGGCTTACAGTTGCCTTATAAAATGGGATTGTGACTTCTTATCTCTACAATCAAATATTCAAGATATCACTGATAGAACACACTGCTTGGAGCCCTTCATGATCGCCCACATCATGCCAAATCCCTTTCTTCCTCTATAGTTTTTAATTTGATCCCACGAAGAATATAAATTATTTTGCGGTTGCTATTCTCTAAGTGAAGATTTTGCTGCATTAAAATAGCTGCCAATTTTCTAACTATCCTTGAAGTCTATCCCAGTTACTCTGAAAGAGCACTGTTTGATGCTGATAATTAGCCACTCTTCCAGTGTTAGCATCATCTGCCAATTCTGACATAACGCCCCTATCCCTTTGCTTTGTTTGCTATCTGCTCAAATAGCAAACAAACTGAATGAGTATTTTGCATCTACATTCACACATGCGGAGTTATTAAGGTTTGAAAATGGCAGAAGGTTATCAAATTGTAGCATGGTGCTTAATGATTTTGTAATGACTGAGAGAAAAGCAGAGGAGAAATTGTTGAAGTTAAACATAAGAAAGGCACCTGGGGTGGATGGGATGTATCCAGGTATATTAAAGGAGGCGGCAAAGCAACTAAGCAAACCCTTAGCCATAATTATGAGCGCATCCTTGGACTCAGGGAGGTCCCCATGGACTGGAGATGTGCAAATGTATAACCCCAATTCACAAAGGGGGATCGAAGGGTGACACGAGTAATTGCAGACAAGTTAGTTTACCTTCTGTTCCAGGTAAAATAATGGAGTCACTGGTTAAAGATGCATTGCAGGATCATCTAGACAAGACTGCAGCAATAATTCAGACACCACAAAGGAACAGGATGCAAAAAATAATTTTGATATCATATATTTGGATTTCTGCAAAGCTTTTGACACTGTTGCAAATGGAAGACTATTGTACAAATTGGAGCACAATGGTATTAAGGGTAAGTTGCTACAATGGATAAAAGGATGGTTCAGTGGGAGAAGACAGAGGGTGGTAATTAATGGGTACTACTCTTCGTGGATTAATGTTATTAGTGGAGTCCCACAGGGTTCGGTTTTGGGTCCACTGTTGTTTTGTATATTTATCAATGATATTGATGAAGGTATATCAGGCTTATTGTCTAAGTTTGCAGATGATACAAAGATTGGCAGGGTTGTTAATGACAGTAATGGCAGTGTGCTACTGCAACAGGATCTAGATAATTTGGGCAGATGGGCTAAGAAGTGGCAACTGAAGTTTAACCTTGACAAATGCAACTGCATATGGGTAGAAGTAACCCCAGAGAAATGTACCAGCTGGGTGGTACTACACTTAAGGTGGTAGAAAATGAAAACGACCTGGGAATAATTGTACAGTCAGATATGAAGTTTTCTTAGCAATGCAAACAGGCTGCCAGAGCAGGGCATGGGATTTTGTCAATAATATATAGGAATTTTGTAGCAGGAAAAAGGTGATTGTCCCTCTGTATAAGGCAATGGTCAGGCCACACCATGAGTACTGCATACAGGTCTGAAGGCCTCATTTTAGGAAGGATGTAGATTTGCTTGAGCGTGTACAGAGAAGCGCAACAAGATTGGTGAGGGGAATGAAGGGATCCTCATACCAATAGAGGCTTAAGTTCTGCAAATTGCAGTGGCTGGAGACTAGGCACCTGCACGGTGATCTGATTGAAGTATATAAGGTCTTGAATGGGTTGAGCACGCTGAATTCTGATGGGATCCTTCCACTTGTTCAGATTACGAACCTAAGGGGCCATAAATTCAAATTAAGAAAAGACAGATGTAGAATAGATGTGTGGAAATTTGCCTTTAGCCAGCGGGTGGTTAACTGCTGAAACAAACTTCCATCTGTCGTGTGGAAGTTGATAGGTTAAATAAATTTAAGGAGGAACTGGACAGGCATTTGGAGGAAATGGTGGGTTTTTTTTTTTTTTTTTGGCTGATGCTTCATAAGCTCATACACTTGCTTTCTTGCATCACAAGCCACTACTATTACTTTCCTGGAAGGGAAAACTGTTGTTTCTGATTTTCAGCATTCGCCAAGAGTCATTGTTTCTGATCTACAGGAATCACATTTCTATTTCACACCAATCTGAAAAATAACTATTATGTAGGGCGTCGCGGTGTCATCTTGTGGATGGCTCTCTCTTCTTTGGTTACGTGGCACTTCTTGTTTGGGTTGGCTTTCTTGCTCGCTTCAAGGCACCATCTTGCTTCCTCTCGTTTCTGTGGGGCGACGCCCTTTTTCCGTCTAGTCGCTCTAACTCACAATCTCTTAGGACAAAATCCCCACCCTCGGTCTCCAGAAGTTATATAACCCCTGTGACTGCAGCAAATGATTAGCGTTGTGTTAAAGGATCGGGCAATCGCAGTGCGTCGAACCGATCTCCCACATATAACTTAACTTAGTTGGTTCTTACCTGCGCTTGTGTGATTGGATATAGGCAGAGAGGATGAGACTTGGTGAAACACATAACAATATTTATTAATACAAAACAAACTAAATATACAACACTTGCACTCTACTTAGGTGATCAGTTTAAATTGTGGTATTCAGGCATTAGTTACATTTCATAATGTCAAATATGTGGATCAGGTAGTAAACTAGTACATTCTGCTCTTCATGGAAATCCTGTATTTAACTTGCAACATTGATCCTTCACAATTCTTACCTTTTGTAGTGTTCTAGATCTTCCTAGATTAAACGTCCAGAATGCTCATAGACATTTTTGATACTACTTATGTTCTGAGACTAAACGTGGGTGGGTGTGGCTTCATTTCATGGCTAGTTATATCTCGGTGCATCCTTCATCATTCTGTGGGACTCAGCGCTTGATCATGCCCGATTGCACTGCACTTTTCTCATGGACATCAGGATGGGAATTTTTGGATGTCTGCGAGAGCATTATAGTCGTTTAACCTACATTGTGTTAACATGTAATTCATTTGTGGTTAGGAAAGAAGCATTGAAAAGGTTATCAGTTTAGTTTCGGTTTTTGATTGCTACATTCGCTAATTTTGATTGATACTACTTATGTTCTGAGACTAAACGTGGGTGGGTGTGGCTTCATTTCATGGCTAGTTATATCTCGGTGCATCCTTCATCATTCTGTGGGACTCAGCGCTTGATCATGCCCGATTGCACTGCACTTTTCTCATGGACATCAGGATGGGAATTTTTGGATGTCTGCGAGAGCATTATAGTCGTTTAACCTACATTGTGTTAACATGTAGGAAAGAAGCATTGAAAAGGTTATCAGTTTAGTTTCGGTTTTTGATTGCTACATTCGCACGAATAATATAATGGCTTACCGGTTAATTTGCTCGCTCCTGGAATTCAGTTATACAGCCTCTGCTTCTCTGCCTTTATCTCTCGCTGCTCTGCTATCTTTCGACTCGATGTTCGTCTACGAAGAGCCAACTCTCATCTGCCTCTGTCCACGTTTGGGCCTCAGTCTACCCTTATATCTCTCGCTACGGTGCTACTTTCCCCCTTTTACTTTTTTCTTCGTGGATTACTCAACAAAGAGGAATTCTTTGCTCCCTCCCAATGACAGTGGGGAAAGTCGTAAATATGACAGAGGACTGTTCTTTTAGTTACCTAAGTCTGCGTCATAGCCCAGTGTGTGCCTGGTTTCGCTATCAACATAAACCTTCTTTTTGCTTATTGTCGTTAGCGCGGGGCCCAAAGTTCTCGCTGACTCTTTCTCCCCCTGTTAAGAGCGAAAGTAAGCTTGTATTAGTCATGGACTTTTTGTCTTCTCATTGGCTTGCTCACATCTCCTCCTCAATACGTTTGGGTTGGCTTTCGTTTGGTTAATCATCGCGGGTTCTAATTGAAAATGGTTTTTCGACAATTTAGCCCCAACATCCTAAACATCGGTTTTATTAATCAAATAGGGAATTAGGTTTACCCGATCGTCATGAGCTGAGAATTTATCAGTCTCACACTCTCCCCTGCTCTCACTAACAGAATCGCCGGATCCGGGACAGTGGCTTCGCATCCGGAGATTCTGTCCATGGGACGTGAAGATATCGACTTAAAATTTCCTCATGCTTCTTTCCTTTACAAGCTGTAATCCAAATTATCTATGTTATCGTAACATAAAGGTATGCACAAAGAAACTACTAAAGGTGTCAGGCTAGTGATGAACTAGGCCTATTACCTTTGTGTAATATTGACAAAAACTCTTCCAGAGTAATCAGAGTATATGAATTACTCGAATAACATACAGAATAAGATAAGCACTTTAACAAAACACAAGATAAACACTTGATTATTATAGGTGCTAACGTATATTTGCCTGACATATAGAAAGAACATGCTTCGAGAATATAAGTGAAAATTACGTAAACAATATAAGCACTACAACACTATATGTGATACAAATTTGGTTAGTTGATAAATGCCTGTGCACCAGTGGAAGTTCAACGAGAGCTTGAGTGATCCCATCTCCACTTCTAGCTGTGATACATAAAGTTCAGTCTTCGCTAGTTCTTGAACGATGGGGTATGGTATTACACTTTCTCTTGCACAGTATGAGTTCCTGGCACAGGTGCACATCCCCTTCATTTCCACAAATTTCTCCGGGTATTCCCGGGAGTAGACATGAAATAAGAAAAAAGTATTAGTATATGTTCTTATCATTTTACTAAATATATAAGCATAAATTAATCTAACAGGTTATATTTCAATTCTGTAAAGTATACAAAGGTTAATATATGTCAAAGCTAACATCCCAAAACTACAGTTAACACTTATAATATTATATATATAAGCATTGATAATCACAAACACATTCACTTATCAAACAATTTCTAATCTAATTTTAAATAACACTGATTCTGAGAACATTAATTCCATTTTTTTTAATACTATAATATTCATTGTTCTTTTTCTTCTGGTGCACTTGACCACTTTAACTGGGCCTTCGTCGTCTGAAAGGCTACCACTCTACAATGCTCTGCAGCCTTCCAAGGAGGCCGTCGCTCGGACTGTCGATCTTGAAGATGTGATAATCTGGGTGTCCCTTTGTGGCTTGGTGAATCTCTTGTTCCATTTCATTTTCGTTTTGACATCTTTAGGTGAATAAACATGAAGATCGGGGCTTGACAGCGCACACTAATATCACTACTCACAGAAAAAGACAAGACACACATGAACTGTAGTAGACACTACATTTAAGAGCTTGGATGTTTCGAGGGATATAGTGAAGAGAACCTTATCTCGTCATCTTTACT
Source organism: Mastigoproctus giganteus (assembly GCF_048544385.1). NCBI lineage: Eukaryota > Metazoa > Arthropoda > Arachnida > Uropygi > Thelyphonidae > Mastigoproctus > Mastigoproctus giganteus. Next base: position 115,764,079 of record NC_143585.1, read on the forward strand.
TATTCCACGCGATTGACGTCATCTTCATCCGGATTTCAATTGTAATATACCTGGTAGGTATTGTACGAGGAATCAGTGTCACTCGCGTTATTATTTTTTTCAGTGCATAAGTTCCAGATCACTCCTCCTAATGTCACTACGATTAGGACGTCAGCGGGTATTCCTAGGATAGCATACATGATCTCTTTGGACCAATTCCTTTCGATTTGAAGTGTCGATATTGACCTCCCCCATGCATTCCATGCATGGCATTCATATGAGCCAAATTGATTCGCTTGAATCGAAGTAATGGTTAAAGTACTAACGATTTCTCTGGTATTCCATTCCTCCGTGTGTTTTCCCAATAATTCCTTCTTTATTGGGCCTTTCCAAGAACATTTCCCAACGGTGGTACGTGTCTAAAGACGCACTTTACTTGAACTGTGTCTCCTAAATGTGCTGTAGATGGTCTGCAGCTTCCTTCTGGCATTCCCTTTACAAAGACTAACGCCTCACTCTTCACAATGGGGTACCCTATGATTTCTCCTATACATGTATAACGACCAGATGTCTCGTAGGATATGTTTCTGATCGAAAGAGTAGAACTGATGCTACTTTGAATGAGCCGATCTTCAAAATACCACTTTATCACGGGAAGGGAATTTCCCTTGACATTCCAAGGGAATTTCCCTTAGCATTTCAACTGAACTGAGTCCTTTGATCGTGGCTATGTCGGTCAATGCTGTTTGAAGCGTAGGACCATAAGACACTGCTAGTACGAACCCAATTCATTTCGAACCACAAGTATAATTGCTATTATGGTCTTCACGGAGAACCTTTCTAATTACCAGAGTACTGTTTCCTTCCTTCGTCAGTTGTTCATTATTTTTAAACCATCGGTACAGAAACACATCTGGGTTTGCGTGCGCTTCGCATCTCAATTTACATCGGTCAAGTTCCCTAATAACTTTCGAAGTCACTCCCAAGGAAACTAGGTCTATATTTTACTATAATGGTTATGGAAATCATCATGGGATGAGGATATGAAACATGATTTGCTATGCACGTGACTGCTTTCTTGTCGTGTTCTGGAGAAAATGTAAAGATCCACTTGAAATGTGTTTATTATAATTTGGTCTGACCATAAATCTTGACTAGACTGCGTCGATCTTACTACCGAGTTTCCCTCAGAGCTAATCCAGCGTAATATGGCGGGTGGTTTGCCTGCTAGGGACTTACATGTGAGGGTGGCTTGGTCTCCCTCAATTCCGCTCAGAAAAGAACCTTCTCCGATTAAAGGTGGCAACGGTGTTGCGTAAACAGTCAATGTAGCTACACTGGATTGGTATTGATGTGCATCTGTAGTTTGTATTTGACAGTAATATTTCCCTTCATCCATTGTAATTTTGAGATTTGTAGTGCATAGTTGTTTTCTTTAGACGATCCAATAATTTTATAATCTGGAAGACCGCGTGTTCTGTTGTAACTGTCAATATTCTTTCCATTAAAAACCCATTTTACCATAGCGGTGATATTTGTTACCAATTTACACGGGAGAGTAACGGTTTGTCCTGCTATTGCTTCTTTATCTAGTGGTTGGAGAACAAAAAGTCCCGAGTATAGGATTGACCTTTGAAACAATAGTGTAACTATCATGATCTGAAGGATTGTGGGAATTCCTATGGCTATATCCATTACGGCTAATTTTCTCTTTCGATTTTTTTTTTTTTTTTTTTAGTCGATCATAACTATGTATTTGCTCTATCTTGACCTTCCTATGCTAATGCAATGTCAATAACTCCTGAATTTCATATGTGATAGAGTTAGAATTAGTAGATAAAGTTCTATTCGAAAATTATTTGTAGGACTAAAGTTCTGATTTAGATTGCTCCAAACCTTTATCTGAGAGTAAAACTAAGTTTTTTTTTTTTTTTTTTTAATTAGCACAAGAAGAGAATCTCCTTATCTTGACTTAGAAATTCAGATGTTACCTCAATTTCCCTTAACTCTTTTCTTTAGGAAAATGATAGAAACAAGTAGTGACTGGGAGGAACCAGCCATCCCCAGACTAATTGCCTCTTCTCATCTCCAAAAAAAAAAATGAATATTATTTTTTTCTTTTACTTTTTCTCACTCTAGATCCTCTCTTTGAACTTGAATTTAGTCATGCAATGGGAGAGAGAGAAAACAAAAAGTAACTAGGGTGACACCTAGAAAGTCCTAGACCATTTGCATCCTTCCTCTCTTCCTTTAAATTTTGTATACTTTTGCCGGGGGAAAACTTTTAATATCAGCTCAATAACAGTGTTTGTTCAATAATAGCTAAATAAAAGTTCTGGTACTAGTCGCTTTTTTTATTTTAAATAATTTATGCTTCTGCCTGAAATCTATAGTTGTGATAAATTAAATCCTCTTTCCTGTGTTTCTAACTATACCTTTTAATACTCTGTGCTCGTTGAGCTATCCAATAACATAACTTGACAAAACATAATGATAGAGTCCCATGAAATCTATCCTTTCTCCTTTTCTTCCATTAAAGTAACCTTCTCGATGCCTGGTGCCACGTTAAGCCAGTAAGTACAATACATGAAAATGCCAATTCTGGAGATTAACCATATGCTCATTTTAATGCATCTATCAACTTAACAACATAATCATATCCATCATTCGCCCAATTTCGTTCCGAAGTTGGTTTGGTATCGGGAGCTGTAACCCAACCCACAAATCTTTCCACTAGTCCTGGGTTATCTGAATGTGGGGTTGGTGCTTCTGCTCCCCCTTGTGAATAGGTTGTATTTTCATTTTCAATGGTCATATATATATATATATACACTTTATAGGATATAATTGACGGGTTTTTAATGACCTGTGATCCTATTACTGCTAACCAAAATATCTCAGCAGTGCTCCTCTCATATCAATCTTCATCTCAACCTTCCTACTAAATGACCTCATTTACGTACTTAACCTGTAAAGGGCAAAAAGAACTATTTACCTGAAATATATATCAGTTTTGAACCTCAATCTCTTAAAAAGTAGTCCCGGCCTGGGAAATTTGGGCTCCCAGGTGACAGTGGTTTCAGTAAAACAAAACGACCTTTCCACGAGTAGCCAAGAACTAAAAAAAATTTTTTTTCTCAATCTTTCCAAGCGTCTCTGAAAACACATGCCAAATCTAAACCTCTGTCATTGTCTCATGAATCTAATCTTGAAGCAAGTGGTCCAAGCATCCTCCGCACAGTTCTTTTCATCCCGCTCGGCTGTTCCTCTTGATCTGCATTTCCCAGTACTTCAACATTTTGTTCTGGAGGTTCAGTTCTCCGCATCTGCACTTCACTAGCAGGATTACTCTGCTCTATTTCTTCTTTTTTCATCGGAAGCTGATTCGGGAACCAACATATCATCTTGTGCAGGGGGGAACAATCGTTACATGAGGAGTATGGGTTGCGCGACTATGGCTGCCCAAATTGTAACCATGTGAGTGGACTGGCGTGCGGGCGGTTTCAACTGCACCCTCGGACGAGGTATCCATCAATTCATCCCATGGCTCTTCCGTTTCTATTTCATCGTATATCCGTTTCGGCTTAGTTTGTTCCACGGATAAGCCTGGAGGAGCATCAGCTTTAGGATGCTCGACCCGTAGCTCTGGAAAAGGTTTAAAGAATTACCTTAGTAAGTCTATCCACGTGGACCAACTGCTTATCCCTGGGCTTGTAAATGTGTTGAATTTGATAATTTACAGGAGAGGTTTGTGCTGTTACCCTATACGGCCCTGTACTCTGCCGTGCCAGCTTGCGGGTCTGACCTGGTCTAACCTTCGGTGTATATAAATATACCACACTGCCTACTCTGATCTGTTTATCCACAGCTCTGGTGGAGTGATAATGTTCTTGGTTTTCCGCCGCCTCTTAGAGATGATGTCCAAAGATGTCGTATGTGCATTGCATTCTTGCTACCATTTGTTCAGAGTAATGTTCTAAAGAAGCGTAAGTCGGCTGGCTTTGAGTTGTCCAAATGTGTTGTGGTAGCACTAAATCTCTACCATATAACAAATAGGCATTTCCTGTGTAGATGAGTGAACAGCAGAGTGATAGGCTGCAACTGCTAGCGGTATGCAAATATGCCAGTCTGACTGTGGTATTGACCACGTGTGACAGTATTGCTGCCAAGGTCTTATTCAGACGTTCTACTTTGGCATTACATTGCGGATGGAATGCTGTCGTTTGGAGCTTCTTGATTCCAAGACGTTCGTAAATGTTTTTCATTAGCTGACTGCAGAAATTACTACCTCGATCTGTTAATAGTACTTGTGGAATTCCATGTCTTGCCACAACAGAATTAATAAATGCAGTTGCCACTTCAGCTTTTTGTGTCTTCAAGGGTATCACTTCTGCGTACCTTGTGAAGCAATCCACCACTACTAGAAGGTATTTATCCCCATCTAAACTAGTGGGTAATGGCTCAAGTATGTCCATGCTTACCCTGTACCAAGGCATTGACTCAGCAGGGACTCGCATCAGGTTTGCCTTTGCTTTAGGATTATATCCCCTTCTCTCCAAACGTGAAGCACAGGTGTCCACATAACCTTTAATGTCAGTAAACATATTCAACCAAAAGAAATCTTTCCTAGCTCTTTGTAATGTCTTGTCAAATGCTAGGTGACCACTCTGAGGGAAATCATGACATGCCCTGATGATTTCCAATTTTAGTGCATGTGGGACAACCAATTGTTCAAGAGGTCCCTCTCTAGTAGATGTTGCATCAGGAAGAGTATAATGATATAATATTCCATCGTTCAGATAGTATGAATCTGGAATCTTCACTGAAGATTGAATATTATCCTCTGGCTGTGTGATTAAGAGGTTTAATTTGTCATCTTCTCTCTGTAATGATCTTACCAGATCTTTAGTGGCATTTTTTGGCATCACTAATGCTTCTAGGGTGATTTCGGTTGATAAGGGTGCAACTGTTTTTGTGACATTTCTCCTGCGTGACTTAGGCTCAGATCCGTCCTCCAGCACTGGTCAAGACAAGAAGTCTGCATTTGAGTGTAGACGACCCGGCCGATACTCTACTGAAAAATCGTACCCTTGCAGCATCAAGTTCCATCGAGTTAATCGAGGTGTTGGGTTCTTCAACTGAAGTAAGTACTTCAGTGCTGCATTGTCAGATATGACAAACTTTCTGCCAAATAAGTAAGGTCTGAACTGTGAGATCGAGTACGCAACAGCTAGGCTCTCCTTTTCCACAGTGCTATATGATTTCTCAGCCTGCTTCAGCAATCTACTTGCGTATGCAATAGGCTGCCTGGAGCCATCCTTTGCAATCTGTTCCAATAAACGCCTCCAATCGCAAAATCACTTTCATCAGAACTCAAATAGAAAATCTGAGAGAAGTCTGGATAGATTAACAACAGTTCCGACATCAATGCTGTTTTTAACTTTTCAAACGCTGACTGCGTCGCTTCATTCCAGACAAAAGGAGTATCCTTCTTCATGAGATTGGTTAATGGACGAGATATTTCTGCATAGTCCTGTATAAACTTCCAATAAAACCCAGTCATCCCTAAAAATCTCACTTGCTTGACAGTTCTAGGTGGCAAGCTATTTTTAATGGCTGCCACATTCCCGGGATCCGGAAGAACTCCGTCTGAATTGACTCTATGTCCCAAATAAGATAACTCTTGCTTTAGAAATTCGCATTTTGATGGCTTGAGTTTAAGGTCATATTGTCTCAAGCGTTGGAAGACAATTTCTAATCTCGCCATGTGAGTTTTGAGATCTGCACTTGCGATAATTATATCATCAAGGTAACAAAAGATGGATTGTCTCTTTAGGCCTTCAAGGACAATAGACATGGCTCTCACGAACGAAGCAGGACTATTCTTTAGCCCGAACGGGAGTCGTCTAAATTTGTCAAAGCTTGACGAGTGGTGAAAGCTGTTTTGTGTCTGTCCGCAGGGTGGACTGGAATCTGCCAAAATCCCGACTGCAAGTCCAAAGTGGAGTAATACCGAGCTTTTCCCAGAATATCCAATATTTCATTAATCTGAGGGATCGGGAAATTATCCGCCACCGTTTGGGCGTTTAATTTACGGGTCCACACAAAAATGTAAATTGCCATCTCATTTCTTGACCATCACAATGGGTGCTGAATAAGGGGAGAAACTAGCGTGATTATATTAGCGTCCAAAAGTTCGTTGACTTGATCTTCTACCTTAGGGCATAGGGAGTGCAATAAGCAGATTGCTTAATTGAAACACTAGAATCTAGTTTTATTCTATGTTGCACTACAGCGGATCGGCCCAACTGGCTAGGTGATTTGGCGAAAACATCTTTATATTTATGTAACAGTTTAACAAATTCTCGATATTCACTAACAGTCAAATGTTCTAGCTCAAAAATCTTCGATTGTCACTGGAGATGACCTTTCAGCTCTTCTTTGTTCACCTGCAAAATTAATCTTTCACATATTAATAGGCTCTATTTTCACTAATGCCATTCCCGCTGCGAGATGTAACGGCACGGAGGATGTGTTGACTGTTGAAATAGCCACCTTCCTATCTTTGGACAACTTGTCTAAAGAGTTCCCAACTGCTAATTCGCTACTCGCGAGATTATAATTGGGTTCAGCAAGAACCAACTGTCCTGGATGGTATGTGTTTGCACACTGAACTGTCAAAACTGTTTCTGTGTTGGGTGGAATAATGTGTTTGGAGGTCAGTTTCCCGACACAGGGCTTTTGGTTGCCCATAATCTGTTCTCTCACTCCCATTTCTCTTATGCAAATCCCAAGTGGCACTGACTTTAAAATTCTTTTCCCTGTGTCTAGTACAAACGAAAATTTCCGTAAAACATCAGAGCCTAAGATAAGTTCATATCGCGGACTTAATCTGTCAAAAGCTACAAAAGCATCTACTGTGAACAGCTTCCCGTCCAAAGTTAACTCTACGGTAATCTTTGTATCGAGAGGCACAATATTCCCAGCAATCCCACACACAGTAATATCGGGAGGCCTCTGTCTTAAACAGCTATTATGTTTGATTTTGTCAAAAATTCCTGCACTAAGAAGGGTGACTGATGCTCCACTATCTATGAGAAACCTTATTTTTATGCCCTGTATACAACCTTCCACCAGAGGTAAATCTGTGTCATTATCTGCCGTATATACCCTGTGTTCTGCCCTATTCCTTCTCATACCTTTTTGAAAAGATTTTTGTTGTCAGCTTGACCTATACTTCCAACTTGAAGATATCCCCATATGATTTATTTGTCTCAGGTTCGTTCCCCTAGATTGTCTATATTCCGTATTTCTACCCTGGATTGCCTCCCTATATCCGGTGTTAAAATTATTTGCATTTATTCTGGCTGGAACAGTTATTGCTTCTACTATAAAAATACCTCCCTACTGTTGGTGAGGGAGTGTACACGTTTCTCCCCGCTATTCTCTGCCAGTAAAAGTTGCCTCTCCTCGGCACAAAAGTTCGTCATCTGCCTGCCGAATTACCGCTCTCGTCGCTGCTTTCCAGTCCCTGAAACGACGCTTGCCCCCTGTGGTGACCTAGGTCATGTGATACTCTCTGACCGTGGCTGCCTCCCTGCCTACTATAGCTTTCTCTCTGTGGAGAGCTCCCTAGTATTGGTCTACCAGCTGTGTCTCTACTAACTTCGGGCGGTCGCGAGTAGAAAGAGCAAGGTTCACGTTGATCCCGTCTTATTTCTTGTAGTTGTCGGTCTATTCCCATTGTGTAATTTGCTATCAAGGGAAGACAAGTGCCTTTCTGAAACATTAAAATTAACATTATTGGTTGACAAACAATCAAGAAACTGTTGTAAAGAAGAGATTTCCTCCTGCATGGGGGTCTCATTCTGTTTACATTGGTTATGAGTGGCATCTGCCAAATTAATAGTAACATGTTGCCTTGCATGTGTTAACTTCTCATTTTCCTCCTCTCTTATTGCTACTTCTAGAGCCTGTTGAAAGGTAGTTGGATTCTGGCTCAAAACTAATCTCTTCAATTTGATATTTAGCCTGTTTATAAACTGGGCCAATAAAGTTTGGTCTCTCAATACCACCACTTATTGTGTTTCGTTCCGACTTTTGAATGCAGTCCTGCATAAATTTCTCAAACGTGTCCCAAATTGTATTATAACCTCGCCTGCCTCCTGTTTAGCGGTACTGAACAGTTGTAATTGTGAAATTAGCGGTGTTGGTCACTCAAAGCGTTTAACGAAGGCTTCTTTAAAGCGTTCATAATTTTTCTCCGCTCTTAACTCGAGCAAATGTGAGAAAAATTCGGTTGCTGGCCCTCTAAGTCTAGATCGAATTACTGCTAATTTTTCCCAATCCGACCAATTTGCAATTTCGGATATCTCTTCTACAGATTCAAAAAACAAGGATACAGGGGGTCCTTCATCATCTTTACCTAGATAGATCAGTATTAGGTTTAGGTAGCCTGCGATCGAGGCTGGGTGAACCCTTACTTGTTCTTGAGGAGGCTCTGGTTGCGTTGGGAACAATGTCTCAGATATGGCTAAACTTGCCCCATCTATATTCTGGCCCTCCATGTTCAGTTAATATTTTAATTTTACTGTTATTTGTACAAACAATAACCATACAATATAATGCTTCCCACTGAAAAAGAGTGCCTGTAATATTTCAATATATCAAGACAAGTATTTTAAGTTACCATAATAACATCAACACAATAGAGACTTACCTTTTGAAGTTCTCATACATATATATACTCACATTGACAGCAATTAAAAGACAGTATAAAATGCTCTGCTAGCAATAAGCAGCAACTTAAACTTTACCTATTTTCTATCTTTTGGTTAATCATCTCTAGACTGGTTTATGAAACAGTTGCTACTTCTTGCTGTGCGTACTCAAACGAATGACATCAACCATGTAGTGTTAATGAATGTAGGAAATGTGGAAATAATATAGTATTTATTCTGCCAACATTCCAATAATACCAGCGATCATTTTTTATATTTATTTGAATCTCATTTTATTTCATCCTGGTTATGGCACCATTTTGTAGGGCACGCGGTGTCATCTTGTGGACGGCCCTCTCTTCTTTGATTACGTGGCACTTCTTGTTTGGGTTGGCTTTCTTGCTCGCTTCAAGGCGCCATCTTGCTTCCTCTCATTTCTGTAGGGCGACGCCCTTTTTCCGTCTAGTCGCTCTAACTCACAATCTCTTAGGACAAAATCCCCACCCTCGGTCTCCAGAAGTTATATAACCCCTGTGACTGCAGCAAATGATTAGCGTTGTGTTAAAGGATCGGGCAATCGCAGTGTGCCGACCTGATCCCCCGCATATAACTTAACTTGGTTCTTACCTGCGCTGGTGTGATTGGATATAGGCAGAGAGGATGAGACTTGGTGAAACACATAACAATATTTATTAACGCAAAACAAACTAAATATACAACACTTGCACTCTACTTAGGTGATCAGTTTAAATTGTGGTATTCAGGCATTAGTTACATTTCATAATGTCAAATATGTGGATCAGGTAGTAAACTAGTACATTCTGCTCTTCGTGGAAATCCTGTATTTAACTTGCAACATTGATCCTTCACAATTCTTACCTTTTGTAGTGTTCTAGATCTTCCTAGATTAAACGTCCAGAATGCTCATAGACATTTTTGATACTACTTATGTTCTGAGACTAAACGTGGGTGGGTGTGGCTTCATTTCATGGTTGGTTATATCTCAGTGCATCCTTCATCATTCTGTGGGACTCAGCGCTTGATCATGCCCGATTGCACTGCACTTTTCTCATGGACATCAGGATGGGAATTTTTGGATGTCTGCGGGAGCATTATAGTCATTTAACCTACATTGTGTTAACGTGTAATTCATTTGTGGTTAGGAAAGAAGCATCGAAAAGGTTATCAGTTTAGTTTCGGTTTTTGATTGCTACATTCGCATGAATAATATAATGGTTTACTGGTTAATTTGCTCGCTCCTGGAATTCAGTTACACGGCCTCCTTCCCTCCAGCGTAATCTAAGCAGGGTCCTCTACTGGTTTTTGGGCGATTTGTGCCTGGTGGCCACTCTGCTTCTCTGCCTTTGTCTCTCGCTGCTCTGCTATCTTCCGACTCGATGTTCATCTACGAAGAGCCAACTCTCATCTGCCTCTGTCCATCTCCTCTGTCCACGTTTGGGCCTCAGTCTACCCTTATATCTCTCGCTACGGTGCTACTTTCCCCCTTTTACTTTTTTCTTAGTGAATTACTCAACAAAGAGGAATTCTTTGCTCCCTCCCAATGACAGTGGGGAAAGTCGTAAATATGACAGAGGACTGTTCTTTTAGTTACCTAAGTGCATTATAGCCCGGTGTGCGCCTGGTTTCGCTATCAACGTAAACCTTTTTGCTTATTGTCATTAGCGTGGGGCCCAAAGTTCTCACTGACTCTTTCTCCCCCTGTTAAGAGCGAAAGTAAGCTTGTATTAATCATGGACTTTTTGTCTTCTCATTGGCTTGCTCACATCTCCTCCTCAATACTTTTGGGTTGGCTTTCGTTTGGTTAATCATCGTGGGTTCTAATTGAAAACGGTTTTTCGACAATTTAGCCCCAACATCCTAAACATCGGTTTTATTAATCGAATAGGGAATTAGGTTTACCCGATCGTCATGAGCTGATAATTTATCAGTCTCACAATTACTCCAAGCCTCTACGTTATAACCTCAGTCATAATCCCAACTTATGCAGTAATTTCTTATGATAGACAATAAACTATGTCAAAATTATTTTCTACATCCATCTCAGAAGTAACTCGTGTTTAGCTAACTAGGTTAGTAAACGTGATTTTCCCATAACAAAACTGTTGTGTATCTTTAATTTCTATCTAAATGTCCCTGTATTTCATTCTTTATTAATTTACATTACGTTGAAATCAGACTGACTGATCTGTAGTTATTCACTTTGCTCTTATATCCTTGTATGAGGATATAAGAGCTTGTATGATAGCTTTCCCCTGTTTAGATGTGGTGGTTTCTTCCTGATTAAATAGTCTCTGACCTTTCACAAAAAAAAAAAAAATCAATGTGAATAAAAAAAATTCACCTTCACACATTAATTACAAAATAAAGCTAGGAAAGAACCATTCCTTTTTATCTTTGGTCATGGAAAATGTAAATTCTGGAATATATTGCCTTGTGGCTATAGCTTTGGATGAGTATCCCAACATGTTTGCCATATATTTATAATTTCATAACAAATACAGTCGGTCCTCGTATAACACGTGTTTACATTACACGAATTCGATCATACACGATTTATAAATAGGGGAACGATATCTTATATAACACGAACCGAATTCGCTTATGCACGATTCGCCTTTGTGTTTACAAGAAATGGCAGTCAAACGCGGAATCACCCCAACCGAACGCAACACGATAGGAATGAAGAAGATTCTGAAAATGTATTTATGTGTTTTATATCAGTGAAGGGGAAACACATTTCACCATAATAACGTAAAAACCAACACAATTCCAGCTATCGAGATAATCGCAAACGCAATTACATCGAGTTTACTACCAGTTTATAACAGATTCCACTAGCAGAAACGAAAGTGGAAATTGTTTTTATTGTTTTATGGTAATAACCCCCAGAAATGTGCTTTAGTAAAATGTGGGGTGCTAATAGTGTATCTCGGCCTTTACGGTGTTTATTTAGTTACTATACGTGCGCAGCTTTGTTTATGTGTATTAAGCGTGCCTCCTCGTTTTGTAATTGCGCTTTATTCCCTAAAAATAGTAAAATACTTAAAAGGTGTGAAAAGGAAGCGTCCTGGCGAAGACACTGCAGATTCAGAGAGAGAAGAAAAAAGCAATATCGATAAAACAGAGGTGGACTGGGTCAAAAATTCTTACCCGGGAAAATTTATAGTGGCCTCATACTATGGTTTATGGCCAAAATCACACCGGCCCACCGGGGTTTCCCCCGGTAAGGCTTATGGCCAGTCCGCCTCTGTCGATAGAGAAAAAAATAGGAAATTGTGAAACGCTTTGAGCAAAATGAAAGACCATGTGATATTGCACGTGCTATAGACCTAAATGAGGCAACGCCGAGAATTACAAAGAATGCGGAGAAAATAAAAACTTTCATAGCGGGAACAACTCAAAGTGTAATTAAAATCCATTAGATTAAGACACAAAGAATTGGAAGAGATGGAACGGCTGTCATCTGTTTGGATATAAAATCAAACAAAAAACAAGTTGGCTTACGATAGAAGCAAAAGAATTAGCAATATTTCATTACGTAATAGTCGTAATAAAATACGTAAGCATTTTATTACGACTTACGTATTATAATTTATACTTACGTATTATAAAATACGTAACTATTTTATTACCACTATTTTATTTAATATAATAAATTTTTTACGAATAAAATACGTATTTTATTCGTAAAAAATACTTTATTAGTATTAAAAATACTTTATTATAATATAATAAAAAATATATATTATATTTTTATTACTTATTTTAATCGTTATAAAATACGTAAGTATTTTATAACGATTAAAATTACCCGATTATTTATTGTGTTTGGTAATGTTTTGGTTCCAAATGTGTGTTCAATCTTGGGTGGTCGGCACCTAACCCCACTTTTCCCATAGGGCCTGTTGTTTATATTGCACGATTTTGCATTGCACGAGGGTTTCTAGGAACACAACTATCGTGCTATACGAGGACAGACTGTACAGTACTTTTCTAACTTGACATCAGAATCCAAGTTTATCTTCAGTCTGATATTTTTGGTTGAGATATCTTTTTCTAATATGGTGACAGAGACATCTGAAGATGGTGTAAAGATCAAAAGGAATAATAGTTTCATAAATGAAACCCTATTCCTGTTTTGAAATCATAAGCATCCTGGAAAATTGCTTAATTTTGACAATAAGGTTACCGATGCCAGAAGTAACTTTGAAATGGTTATCTGGTGAGAGTCTAAAATACTCCAATGAAAGGAATCTGGATTCCATTTATTTTTCCTCTTGTGGCCTTGATTGAACTAGCTGTAGTTAAAAAGACCATCTTAGTTTTATGGAAAAAATTTTTAGTTTGCTTATAGCTGTCCGGTTAGTTTGATCATATAAAATGTTTTCTGCATGCCTTTCAATTACCAACCAAGAATCACAAAATGCTACCAAATAAATCATAAATTGGAAAGCTTCACAGATCACCCATGTGTACAGCCAATCATAGGGACCAGATATCTTTTTTAATACAGAGACATCTGAAGATGGTGTAAAGATCAAAAGGAATAATAGTTTCATAAATTAAACCCTATTCTTGATTTGAAATCATAAACATCCTAGAAAATTGCTTAATTTTGACAATAAGGTTACTGATGTCAGAAGTAACTTTGAAATGGTTAACTGGTGTGAGTCTAAAATACTCCAATGAAGGGAATCTGGTCCAATGAAAGGAAGTTTACCATTCAAGTGTGAATTTCCTTCTAGGGTTTTCCAAAGGAAATCCACCAAACAGAAAATCAGCTTCAGAACCTGCAATTTACAGACTATATGGGGCAATAAGGCCTTAGTCACTGATGCTCCTAAAACCCTACCACAACAGCAACATATGTTTCTGCTGCAGATTTTCTCAGTTTGAAGCAAACTTGAATGCACTTATACCATTCGAAAAGTTTCTGAGAAGAGTTGATGAAACCAACTCTTCTCAGAAAACTTCATTTTGGTGGTTACATTTTGCTTTTTGTCCTCAACATTCTGAAATTTCCTTCAAGAGCAGATTTCACCTTTGGAAAGAGGTAAGTCTGCTAGTGCGAGGTCGGAAGGTTCATCTGTACAAAGCTGTGTTCCTTCAGGAATATCTTCAAAACAAGTATGGAATGGGAAGCAGCTTTGTTGTCAACAAGAACCAGATGCCTTTCTCTTGAAATTGTGGCCTCACCCGAGAAATGTGCTTCGATAGCCTGTAGGACCTGCCATAGAACACAGCACTGACACTCCACTTCAGGCACAAATTCCTTATGAATCATACCCTGTTTTTTGAAAAACGATCATCATAGTCCTGATCCTGGGCTTCTGTAAACGAAATTTTTTGGTCTTTGGTGATGATTTTGAAGTCCACTGCATGCTCTGATGCTATGTCTCCAGGTCATAGTGGAACACCCATTATAGACTTACAGCGACAGTACGGTCGAGGAAATTAGGATTGTCTCAACAAGTTTGGATGAAGTCTTTATGTGATGATGCTTTTCATTGCTACTGATCCATTAGCCTGTGCAGCACAAAATTTGCACACCTTCCTTTTCTCTAAATTTTCATTCAGAATTTGACATCAGCCATTATTCTGAAGGTCTTTTGATAGTTTCCCAAACAACAATAACAGTCTTTTGCTACAATTTCCTGAATTTTTGCAACTCTTTACATTTTGAGAGGTTGATGGATGTCCACTATTTTAGTCATTGCAAACATCCTCATGTCCGACTTTCAATCACGTATATCATTTAGACAATGGTACAACTTAACATCTCTATGTTTCTGACCTTGTGGGTAGCAGAGTTGGTAGGATCACTGTCCACCATACACCAAGTGGAAAACACCTGAGTTTGAACCCCCATCAATGACGGGAAAATTTTTATGGGCATTTTCACAACATGGCTGAGTTATTTGGCCAAAGGTGGCGGTAGCATAGTTTTTTATATCGGAAATTCAGGGCTGCATCATTATTAGCAGAGGCATATGATGTAAGAAATCAAGTTTATACAGCATCAGCCAAAAAAAAACAAACTTCCCATCTCAACCATTCATTTGCTCAAAACTTGTCCAGTTCTTCCTTGAATTTATTTAAGCGATCAACTTCCACAACGACAGATGTAAGTTTCTTCCAGCAATTAACCACCCGCTGGCTAAAGGCAAATTTCCACACATCTATTCTACAACTGTCTTTCCTCAATTTGAATTTATGCCCTCCAGGTTCGTAATCTGAACAAGAGAAAGAATCCCATCAGAATTCATCACCCATTCAAGGACTTCTACACCTCAGTCAGATCACCTTGCAGGTGCTTAGTCCCCAACCACTGCAGTTTGCAGAACTTAAACCTCTCTTGGTAAAGGATCCCTTCGTTCCCCCACCAATCTTGTTGCCTTTCTCTGTACATGCTCAAGCAAATCTACATTCTTTACTAAAATAAACCTTCAGACCTGTACACTACTCGAGGTGTGGCCTGACCATTGCCTTATACAAAGGGATAATCACCTTATCCCTGCTAACAAGTTACTGTATACAGGCAGTTCTCGCTTTACGAGTCCCCGGGTTTACGGGTTTTTTTTCCCTCAAGTATCAACAAAATCATCTGTGTGGGTAGCACAGTGGTATCGTCACCGTTCTCGCCACACCGGGTGGAAAAGGCCCGGGTTTGAATCCCGTCAATGACGCGAGGAACTTTAGTGGACTTTTTTCACTCCGTGGCTGAGTTAGTCGGTCTCAGGCGTAGATAGAAAGTTTTTTTCTCCCCAGAAACGGGTTTTTTTCATCCAGCGAAATAGGCATATCAACCAGAGAAGACACGAAATTTACAGACAAATAAATATATGTAAGAAATTATGGTTGGCCTTAATTAAAATAATTTGTAATTTTTTTGTATCAACAAAATCGAAAATATGAACATTAATTGCAAAAAAATACCGCGTTCCAAACAACGTGTGTAACTATACAATACAGTGTAACCCGCTTTACGATATTAATCATTTCCAGAGACACCATTGTATCATTAAAATAGTGTAATGTGAACCCAATAACAGAATTTTTTGGTAATTCGTTTTAAGATCTCGGAAGTTGAAATTTTCGCTGTATATCTAAGCTATTTATCTCTAAATTGTAATTTTTAAGGTCACGAGCGTGACCATAAGGCCATATAAAAGGTAGTGAGCGTGGTTTGTAAATTGTATTTGTTACCAATTCAAATCATTGAAATGCACTTACACTTTCATCGTTATCATATTCCATTATAAGAATCAATTTTAAACGCCTTTGTGATATTTTTGTAAAGCACATTTCTGGAGGTCACGACCATAAAATAATAAAAACAATTTGCACTTTCCGGTTTATTGGGCTTTTCTATTACTGCAAGCAATTATAAACGGGTAGTAAACTCGATGTTGTTGCATTTGTGAAAATACGGATAGCAGGAATTGTGGAAAAAAAAAACATAAATTTTCAGAATCTTCTCTTCATTCCTTTTTGTTTTTAAGCTACGTAAACTTGTTACACCGCGCAAATCATATTAGTTGCAATTTGTGTGTTCCGTTAAAAAATGCTTATGCATGCAGTCATGAAATTTATAATTAAAAGAGAAGATTATCTTGGAAACAAACACCTCTTGAAACATTTCTGAAGAAGACGACTCGTGCAACAAATCAACGAGTGCCAAGCGAATAATGAGTGATCAAAGAGTGTGCATTTACTCGATGATGAAGAATAAACATTCTTTAGCATTTGTAAGTCATAAATAATTTCTCTATTATTGTATAAGTATAGTGCAAAAGCATCAATAATACATAGCCAAATCTGAATTAACAGAATGTTAGCAAAACAGCATCGTTTTAAGTTATATCTCGTATTGTGAATACCTTCACAATGAGTTGACATGATATTGCACTACTTAGAATAAATAACGCTTCACCTGAGGAGAAGATTAATGTTACTTATTCTCAGATGGATACCACCACCCAGACGGCACCATGTCAGGGCTATTTGTATATGTGTGGGATAATAACTCGACTATCCACTTCTCCCTATTAGACTTAGAAAAGCAAAAAGGTAGAGGGAAAGTAATGGTAGGAGTGGAAGAGGAAAAGAAAAGGTGTAGAAGAATGAAAGGGACAGTAACTCCTTCAACTCGCACCACTCATAAACTCCGCGAATAGGCAACGCTTCCTCAGTGGAGAAGGCTGTTGTTCTCTATTCTTGGAAACTCCGGATATCATCAGGCTCCCCCTGATGATATCCGGAGTGCCGTTTCAGGGCTATTTGGCCCTTCTTCGGTGGGTGGCTAGTGATGCAATGATGGCAAAACAGTTATGACGTATAACTCCACAATATGAGAGATGCCTAATGGTGTATGATGTGTTTAGACTATAAAGCGTTTAGGGCTGAAGCCTCAAGCTATGGAAAAGTCTAGACTATGTATAAGTATAGTGCAAAAGTATCAATAATACATAAGCCAAATCTGAATTAACAGAATGTTAGCAAAATGGCATCGTTTTAAGTTATATCTCATATTGTGAATACCTTCACAACGAGTTGCCATGATATTGCACTACTTTCAATAAGTAACGCTTCACCTGAGGAAAAGACTAATGTTACTTATTCTCAGATGGATACCACCACCCAGATAGCACCGTTTCAGGTCTATTTGGCCCTTCTTCGGTGGGTGGGTGGGTGGGTAGGTAGGTACCCGAGTGGTGTAATGATGGCAAAATAGTTATGAAGTATAACTCCACGATATGAGAGATTCCTGATGGTGCATGATGTGTTTAGACTATAAAGCGTTTAGGGCTGAAGTCTCAAGCTATGGAAAAGTCTGGTTGGTGGTATCCATCTGAAAATAAGTAACATTGGTCTTCTCTTCAGGTGAAGCGTTACTTATTCGAAGTAGTGCCATATCATGGCAACTCGTTGTGAAGTATTCGCAATATGAGATATAACTTAAAACGATTTGGCTAGGTATTATTGATGCTTTTGCACTATACTTATACATAGTCTAGACTTTTCCATAGCTTGAGGCTTCAGCCCTAAACGCTTTATAGTCTTTCTCTATCATTATAATTTGCTTGATTTTACAGGCTACGTTTTCATTTCTTTCGATAAAGCTAACTAATTTTGTTGTTGAGAACGAATAACTTGTAAAGGTCGAGAACTACCTGTATATTTAACTCTGGGGGTTCATATCTGGTATGAGCTTGGCACACCCAGGGTCCTGAGCTGGGTATCATCATTCTTCTCTTTCTTGGTGATTCCCTTCTACTTCTCTCTCTCTCTCTCTCTCTGGGAAACTCAGGAATTTTTTTTTTTTTTTTTCGGTTGGTGCAACAAAAGCCTCAGGCTTCCTTACACCATATTGCTAATGATGATAATAATATCATTGACAAGACCCCCATGATCTGCTCTGCAGTGCTCAGAAAACTTCATATCTGACTGTACAATTATGCCAAAGTCTTTTTCATTCTCCATTGAGTTAATTACCACCCATTTGGTACATTTCTCTGGGCTTACTGCTACCCATATGCAGTACTTTGCATTTGTCAATGTTAAATATTAACTGCCATTTCTGAGCCCATCGATCCAATTTTCTTGATCTTGTTGCAGTAGCTCGCCTTGATGACTTGTTAACCACACTTCAAATCATCTGCAAACTTAGGCATTAAGCCAGATATACATTCATCAATATCATTGATAAATAGTGAAAACAATGGACCCAAGCTTATACAGACAGCATCAGCCAAAAAAAACGTTCCCATTTCATCTATACATTCGCACCAAAAGTTTGTCCAGTTCTTTAAATTTATTTAAGATATCAATTTCCACAACAGATGGAAGTTTGTCTCAACAGTCAACCACCTGTTGGCTAAAGGTGAATTTCCCCACATCCATTCTTGCAACTGTTCTTCCTAAATTTGAATTTATGTCCCCTCAGTTGCATAATCTGAGCAAGAGGAAGAATTCCATCAGCATTGAGCTTGCTCAGACATTCAAGGCCTTATCTAGTATCCAGACGCTGCAATTTGAAAAATTTAAATCTTTCTTGTTGAGAGCAACCCTTTGTTCCCCTTGCCAATCTTGTTTCCCTTCTTACTTGTTCCAGCAGCTTTAAATCCTTCCTAAAATGAGGCTCCAGACCTATATGCCATACTCAAAGTGTGGCCTGACTATGGCCTTATCAAAGGGTTAATCACCTTATACATACTAGCAAAATTCCTGAATATCATTGACAAGACTGTAATGAAAACTACTGGCTGCCCTCACTGACCCCCGCAGGCGTATGATGGAGTAAATCAAATCTTTCCATGTAAAAGAAACTTGTCGAAACGCACTGATCAGTATGTAATCAGAAAATGACCTATGTAATATACTTGTGCATTTGTGGTGGCGTAAGTGCCCTCCCACCTGTACCACGTGTCCCGCATTCCTCTTCTCCCATTGGCTACCCCAGCCCCCACGCAGCATTATCAAGGTCGAATAATTATTTACCTACGTTTACATAGGCTCACTTAGGAAAAGGCCTTTTGCTTCGGGTTCCAAAATGCATGAGGAATACTGCATCTGAAAGAACAGGACAAAAATATTAAACTAAGATATTCACATAATACTAAACTATTTACAAATATACAAACTATATCAGGTTCCTTCATCAGATAACATTAGAATGGAACAACAAATGATGCCGAGAGAGAGAGAAGCACATGCTTCTCTCGGCATAATTTGATGCCCCGTTGGAAAATTTTTTGTATGTTAATGTCAGCTGATAAACGGGGCCCCATCATCCCAATATAGTTAGAGGTATGATTGTAAATACTTTCATAGTTTTTAATTTTATAATATTATTATTTGTATAATAATAACATTATACTAATATGCTAACATTATAATGCACTGATCGATTTATAATCAAGAAATGGACCTATGTAATATTTACCTGTGCATTTGTAGTGACGTAATTTCCCCGCCCTCTTCTTCCATTGACTCGAATAAATATCACTAGGAGGAAAACTTTTTTAATCTATAGAGAGATACTGAAATTAATGTGACGTTGCAAAATGTATATATTTTTTTAAAAATTTTCTTTATTTTCGTGTTTAATAAATAAAAAAAAAATAATAAATTTTCTGTTTATACTCCTGGACGACCAAACCGTTAGAGGAGTTTACAAGATACACAGAATACAAGAAACAGCAACGTATTCAGCAGTCACGGGCTTGAACCTCGGTCACTCAAGGCACGTGTACTTATGCACCCGCGCGCCTGACCACTAGGCTACGGGGCGGCCTAATACGAGGCGTAAATTTTATTTGATTCTAATATTGGTAATTTAAACTTTAAGAGCTCACATTTGGTGAGTATGAGCTTGGTATACCCAGGGTCCTGAGCTGGATATCATCATTTTTTTGTTTCTTGGTGATTCCCTTTTACACACACACACACACACACACACACACACTCATATTGCTGCATTGAGTTCAAGAAAGTTGCAGATTTTATATTCATGAAATCAGTGTACAGTTTTTTTTTTTTTATAGCAAAATCAAAAATATAGTTGTTTGG
The DNA here is from genome assembly GCF_048544385.1 of Mastigoproctus giganteus. Classification (NCBI taxonomy): domain Eukaryota; kingdom Metazoa; phylum Arthropoda; class Arachnida; order Uropygi; family Thelyphonidae; genus Mastigoproctus; species Mastigoproctus giganteus. The sequence goes on from NC_143585.1 coordinate 115,784,370, forward strand.
TATTGTTTAAAATATTGGTTGCAAGAACATGAAGGTAATGACATTCTAAAAGTTTTGATGCCTGTACTTCAGAGCATAGCTTTTAATATTAGCTCTTCGTGTTTTTCTATAGTTCCGGGTGCTGACCAACATGCTGAAGATTTTGTTTTTATCTGCTCTTACGTGTATGTACTGCTATGTATGTGCCGTCTTGTATATGGTTGATTCAGCCGTTATCGAGTTCCATTAAAATATTTTTTTTATTTTATATTTTTCAAACGATGAGATTTAGTAAAGCTTTTTGTACCATAAATATATTCCAAAAATCGGGTGCAATTACTATGGAAAATCAGAACTGAAACATAACCATAACATTCTGATTTAGTTACTATGTAGTGTAGATTGTCCATAAGGGCTCCACGGGATAATTTCATTGTGTGGGATGTCTAGTAGAAAAGTTAACTTCCGATTAAATAAACATTACAATAACGTATACACTGGTCTAGCAAATATTATTATTTATTATTTTTTTTCATTGTGTGGGATTCTTCTCTTTCTTGGTGATTTCCTTCTACTTCCTACGCACTCTCTCACGGTAACTCATAATTTTGTTTTGGATGGTGCGGCATAAGCCTCAGGCTTCCTTGCACAATACGGCTCATAATAATAATAATATGTCTGGTATATTAGTGGGTCTCCATCACACAAGTTGTCTGCCGAACAGGTACTAGAATATTGAAATTTCAAGACTTTTTAGTGACATTTCTGTTGTATACCTGATTATGCCATTGAATATTGGCCTTCAAATGGGCTTTCCACAGGCTCAAGTTATTTCCCCAGATTTGGACCATAGCCATGGCTGGCATCAATGTTCCCAGGCCACAGTAGCTTAAGAAAGGCGACTCCTAATAACAGTTTAAAGAAAGCTTCTGGCTGGCCTCGCCTACTCTCCCTGATTGTAGGATAGCTGTACTGAGGATCCCACTGTTTCGTCTTCTGTCAGTTCCACAACTGTTCCCTCATTAACACCCATCTTCCCACTTTCGACCAATTTCTCCCACAGAAGATGCTTTTGCGCGTTTAGAATCTGGATGTCGATCTGGAGTTTGTCCAGAATCGTGTATACAAACGAAGAATAATCCGTTACCGTCGGCTGAGACCACTGTTCTTCTGTTTAATAAGTTATATACGTAACCTCTATTTTTTATATTTTTTCTTTTTATATTGCATTTAAATTCTAATAAATTTATGCCGATTATTAGCTAGTCTTAATCACACAAGTTGTCTGTCCAACATATCTAGAATAAAGTTTCGAGACAACAGTATTCCCATGTTTTTTGTACAATGCCAATATTCTACTACCCTTGATAGTAAATATTTCGTGTTTTTAATTGATTTTTAACTTCACAAAAGTTTTTCTATGTTCTGTAAACGTGATTATTAAGCGAAATATTTCAAGGGTTTTCTAATTTTAAACGGAAAACGATATTTGTTTGTAAGGGTGTATTCGTTGAAAGGGCTCTGCAGGTAAATTTCACGTTTCTTTAGTGTACATGGAACATTTTATCCATGGATATACAGTTACATGCAGTTGTAACAGAAAATGCGGAGAGAACTTGTGTGCGAATCCCAGAGAGGTGGTGGCTAAGCAAAAAGTCGGTGAGGTTTAGTTGTTCGAGGAAGTTTTACGCGAGGCTTAGGGAAATTCATGCTAAGTGTCAGTCGTGAGCTTCACATGTCAAGGTGTAATGTGTTCATTGCCGTTTGAAGTTGAATTCATGTTACAGCTCGTCCAGAGAAATTGTCAATCAACTACTAAACAAAATATGGAATTTTTTTGGTAAGTTTCATCATGATTATAATTTTGCTATTATCTCAACACCTGCCACCCAGCTTGTAACTAACTCCTGGATTTCTGCGGTGCTCTGTAGGATGTAGAACGTTACATTCAGAAGCACTAAACTATAGTTGCTATTTTTCCGGTCATTTGTACTTTATTGTTCCTCCTTAAAATCATTAGCAAACTTTGACAACTTACCCACCCTCATCAATGGAATTAATAAAGGAAGTGGCCCCTACACTCATCCACCCTGAGATATGTCCATTTAAGATAAATATAGTCCATCTTTCAGGCTGTCCTTTATTCCACAAAAGAGTTTGCCAGTCATTACTAAAGACCACTTCATATTAAATATGTGTATTATAATTTTTACCAGGGACTAAGTTTCGTGCGTATTGTTTGGTAAAAGGTGTATCGATAGTTTGTAGTGAGTGTCTAAGGCGACATTCAGAGGCCTTTTTTATTCTGTAAGTAAGAGGGTTGAAAAAGTAATTTCGGACAGAAAAGAAAAAAAAAAAAAATGTGTGAAGATCTATACCGTTCAAAACACCCATGTTGGAGGCTGGCAGCCAAAGAACACCAAGTGTTCTGATCTCTGCTTTAACGAAATAACATGCCTATAGTGGTGAGCTGTGAATATTTTAACAATGTGCTCGCAGTTTTTCCGACTTTCTAACGAGTAAATTTGATCGGTCACGGAAATGACGTCATCCGCGGCTTCCACTAGAGGCGCTTCCCACGTTCGCACTACTAGTACTGATTATTATAGCGCGTGATGCATTTTTCGTGACCGGTATGAGATCTCGAGTCAGGGCTGAATTTAGGGGACACAGAAGCGGCTTATTACCCCATAACCATGCATATAAGTGAATATAAAATGTTCCTAAGTCTATCTAAAAAAAAAAAAAACTTAAAAATCTGGTCATCATGCCCCGCCTTACGATGATAACTGAATACGACTGTGTCTGGAGTTCTAACTTTTTAGAATTTTTGAATAGTAAGACGTCACAATCATGCCGCTAGGGGGATGATTGTGTCCGGCTGTCTGTATGATATGCTCCGTAAACTTTTCTTGTTTTGTGTGTTTTTTTTATTTAAAGTATTAAGTTCCTATTAGTGCCACCACATAAGGATAGGCCCTTGGACTGCCAGGTGCAAGTACTGTATTGTTTGAACGGACAACAGATAAGTATTAAATGAATTTCTGCATGTTCATTCCGCTACTCCATACAAGCGCTTTCAGCCATTATCTTGTAGTTCAACTTATACATGTGTCCAACAGACACTTGACCTTGACCAGGCATTAGAGTTTTGCCTAGCCGCTCTGTTCTTCCCTCCCTACTTAGTCCCCTGCTCCCTGTGGATTTCACTGCAGGGCAACTAAGGCGACCGGCTGGTCACAGTGCCTATTGCTTGCTAAACCACAACTGTGGTGATATTAAATTATCTAGTAAAACTACAGTAACTGAATTCAATATGACAAATACTACCTCCTGTCAAAATTCTAACGTCTGCACCATCTGTGGGACCAGCTCTGACCCCATTGTCCAATGTATTGAGTGCAAACAATTAATATGCAATGACTGTACACATTCTGACCTGAAAAAATTAAATAAAAGTCGGCGGAAATCATTCTGTTGTGATAGATGTCGACTCAGAAATTCTCAGAAAAGCCCTATAACGGTTGCAACGCCAAACAGCACGGAACCTGAGTCACTTTCCTCCTCTTCGGCTAACAAAGTTGAAATGCCGTACTCTAGTACATTTGAGACAAATATCATGCCAATAACTAGAAATACCGACTCTGAATCGTACATGGATGAAGCCTCTAATCCTTCTTTGTTGTCGCATCAAATCTCAGATGCATCAACTCAAACACATATATCTGTGCTGTCAGAAGATCTCAGCGCTAACTCCTTCCCTACGGAAACTCTGAATCCAACCTTTGGTATTCTGCAATCAACTGAATTCCAGGAACTACTCTTTAACACTATGCAGAAAATCCTCATTCAAACTCATCTAATCAGCGCACCTCATACTGCAAACTCTGAAATTCTCCTGGATTCTAATACACTCAATGAAGGAAACAGCGAGCTATACACGGAGATTTGTGGTATAAAAACAATATTAGCTAATCAACAGGCTGAAATTTCTGACATTAACGCCCAAATTAAAAATCTCACATCAGTTATGTCTTGCCACTTAAGGGAAGCTAGGAAGAATTCTGAACCTACTCTCGACACCAATGGGCTCAAAGTGAATACGAATTCTTCATTAACTGACGATGCCCTCAGTACTGAGACCAGATCTTCACCTTCCACCGGCCTCAATAGTTCTACTGCTGCAAATATTAATTTGCCCAAGCCTGCTAACATTCATGATTCAAGTCATTCAACTGAGCAATTTATTGCCAAACAGACTCTGTTAGATGATTCTTCTGATGTAAATAGAACCACTCCTCCCACCTACTCTCCTCTGCGGAACAGTTCTGTCTGTACTTCTATTTCACAAGCTCAGAGTCACCAAGCGGAATCCTCTTCAACATCAGTTAAGGCAACATATGCAAAAATAACTGCTGCCACATCTAATGAGGTCTGCAAACCTGTCTGTAGATCTGCCGCCACAGTGAGTAAACCTGTTTCTGATTGCCAGTCTCAAATATCGCACCAAAGATCAAAACAGAACAAACCGTCAGAAAATATTAAAGCATCTATATCTCAAGGTACTTTCTCCAAGCTTCCAGCCATAACTCATCAAACACAGAATGTAACTACTGCAGAAAAATCTCAGTTACTCAAACACAAGTATAATATCACAATTATTCCCACAAAAGACCGAATTTTTCTTTCTAGACTTGGACCCTCCACTAAATCTGAAGATCTTATCAACCTAATTAAAGAAGAATATGGTTTCGGAGTAGATGTCCGTTCTCTGAAGACACGATGTCCCGCCTACTCATCTTTTATAATAACATGCCTTCCATCACAAACAGAAAAAGTGTTGAATCTAAGATCCCTTTTATCAGGGGCTCTAGTAAAACGCTTCACGGACAGACCATCAAGGGAGTCCAAAATCTCCTCTCCACCGGCATAGCAATCAGATACCCTGCTATCTACACATACTACGTTCTCCTCTCGTCATAGAATCCCCAGATCCCAACTGTTCAGTGTTTACCTTCAGAATTGCAGGAGTATAATTAGCAACCTAAACCACTTCAGAGCAATCCAAGGCTCACATATTTACGACATTTACCTGCTCACTGAAACCTGGCTCTCCATTGATATTGATGATCAGGAGATTATAGATGGACAATATACAATCCATAGAAAGGACAGGATCTCGTGGAGGCGGAGTAGCTATTATACATTCTAACCATATACTCTGTGAAACTGCATCAAATTTCACATATTGAATCAGTATACTGCCTTCTTCATCTTGGCAAGTTAAAGGTTTTAATAGTATTGCTTTATTTTCCACCTCCTTTAACTAATATAGACCTCCAGTACTTAGAAAGCTCGCTGGAATCAATCTTCCCACTAATTCAATCTGCCGACATAGCAATGGTTTTGGGTGACTTTAACTGTCAAATGGCCAATTTAGGATCTTCTTCTCCATCACTGCAGACTAGGGCTCTCTTTAATATGCTTCACAGCTATGGTCTGGAACAAATTTGCAACTTTCCAACCAGAGAAAATGCCTACCTCGACCTAATATTTTCCTCTACTCATATAGATGTTCACACCGACAACCCCATATTTCACTCGGATCATTCACCAATTACTTTTGACATCACAGTGACTTCTCATAACTTCAAATGCAGCTCCCGTACTCCTCGATTCAATTTCAGAAAGGCTGACTGGCCTCTGCTCAACCTAGCTCTAAGAAACGTAGACAAGCAGCTCGCTGACGCTATGGATGACATCGATGTGCTCACCAACAACCTGATTAACTGTGTCCATTCAGTTATATCTGACATTGTTCCTCAATCCCATCTTACCGCACGCTCTACCTACCCGCACTGGTATAATAGTGAACTAATACGTAAAATTAAATCCAAAGAATTCTACAGAAACAAATATAAGCAAACAGGTGACAGTCAATACTATGAAATATTCAGCCAACTCCGCAAAGAAGTGAAAACTCTCATATTAAACTCCTACAACATGTATACAGAGTCAGTTCAGGATAGTCTGCTTACTCACAGAGATATCAAACCATTCTGGAATTTCATGAAGCATAAGAACATAACCAGTAGAAAGTTACAACTCCGAAACGCAGATGGAATTCTCTTATCTGACGAATTCAGTATTGCTCAAGAGTTTGCCAAACACTTTTCTAGAATTCAAACAAATGATACATTGAGACCTGCCTCATTTCCTGACTTCACACCTGTTAAAGATGATATCCTCATTAATCTCTTTATCACTGATAAAGATTTAAACTCGGCATTAAAAAGCATGAAAAATGACTATACTAGAGGCCCAGATGACATTCCAGGCCTATTTTGGAAAAGGACTGTCACTACATTGAAACCCCTCATACTACGGATCTTCAACCTGTCTCTCAGGCTGGGGAAGTATCCTAAGCACTTTAAGCAGGTCAATATAGTTCCTATTTTCAAAAAAGGTGATAAAAATGACGTATGCGATTACAGACCCATAACCTTGCAAAACAGCCTGGCTAAACTCTTCGACACAGCAGTGCACAAACATCTCTTCGAATTCTTCAAGCCTTTTATCGATCAGAATCAACATGGTTTCTGCAGTGGCAAGTCAGTAGTCACAAATTTACTTCCTTTCTGGCAATACACCTCTGAAGCTCTTGATAACCACCTACAAGTTGATGCAGTCTACACAGACATATCTAAGGCATTTGATAAAGTCCCGCACGAACAACTTCTGGAAAAACTTAAGCTATATGGCATCCGTGACCCTTTGCTCTCATGGCTACGCAGCTATATTACGCATCGTTTCTTGAGCGTTATCATCGATCAAGTGAACTCAGACTGTTTTATACCACTAAGCGGAGTACCACAAGGCTCTCCCTTAGGTCCTCTTCTCTTCATTGTTTTCGTAAATGATCTTCCTTCTTTCATCTACACCTCCAATGTTCAAGTTGCTCTCTATGCAGATGATCTTAAGATCTACTCAGCAGTGAAGGAGACTACCGATTCTCAACAACTTCAATGTGCTCTCAATAAATTCTCTCTGTGGCTATCTCTGAATGGCTTGTCTGCTAACCCCTCGAAGTGCAAAGTTATCTCTTTCTCATCTTGCAGATCTCCACAACTAATGAATACGGAGTATAGTATTAACTCTGTGATCATCGAAAGGTGTGACCAAGTTAACGACTTAGGGATTCTCTTTTCCAGCAGTGCTAAATTCGATGCCCATGTCCTTAAAATCACCAGCAAAGCATTCAAAACACTGGGATTCATCAAACGGAACACATACAAGTTCAAAAACTACAGATATGCGGTTATCCTTTATAAAACTATTGTTCTTCCAATCCTTGAATTCAGTTCACCCATCTGGAATCCTCACACAAAGACTTTAACTAACAAAATTGAAGCAGTCCAAAAAAACTTTATCCGTTACCTTACGTACCGCAATCCTCTATTCTATCACTCAGTGTATTATGAATCGCTGTGTGATTACTTTCATCTAAGGCCTCTGTGCACCAGAAGAGTTACTGCTGACATCGCCCTCCTAGCCAAAGTGATCACTGGAATTTATGAAGCATCTGATGTCCTGAGTAAAATAAACTTCAATGCTCCCTGTAGACAAGTCAGGAACCTTACACCGTTTCGCCTTGACTCTGCCAACACGGACTTAATGAAGTTCAGTCCACTGAACAGAATCAGCAAATGACTCTCGCATTGACTTCTCTGACAACTCCTAATCACTGGTGAACTCCATCCACAAGTTTGCCTCTTCACTTAAACTGCAAAGTGTCTAGCTCACATCTAATTATTGTAGCTTATTATTTGTTATATTATTTTTCTATTCTCTAACGGATTAATTATTACTTGTTTTACCGGTAACTTAACTTAATACAATCCTCTTTTGTACATATGCTTTTATTGTTTGAATCTATATCAATGTTTATCGTCCTATAGGATTTCACATTATTGTTATTATGTTTATTGATCTGATCTCAGATACACTGTTAATGGTTACCTGTTGTGTATCTTTTTATTAATAAAATAAAAAAAAATAAAAATGCTTCCTGAAGTTACTACTGCAGTAAGTATGATTTTAACAATACAAATATTTGTCAACAATTTTTTTTTTCGTCTCGCATTTTCGTTACATTCCATTGTTAGGTGCCCCCTAACAGTTGCATATGTCGCTTCAACTACAAGATCGGTACATCAATCGGTGCTATTTTGCAGAGATACAGTGAAACTTCCCTTTAACGGAGAGCCATGGGGAACGAAAAGTTGTCCGTTAGAGAGAGAAGTGTCCGCTAACAAGAAGTCTGAGGGAGAAAGAAAGAAAAATCGTTAAACGTTTAATGTAAAATTAAATTAAATTATATACAGATTTTGCACAATATTTTTGTAAATAATATACATGCAATTGTGCTATGCATATTATGACTTTATCTTAAGAAAAATACATACAGTAATCACTTATTTTCTTCTGCACCTTCTTCCGGCTGATAATTTTGTTTTCAACATTTGTTTGGAGTGAAGAAACTATCGAAAGTCCTTCAGTATCTTCTTCAGCGGCGAAAAACATTTTTAAACGATTGATTTGTATGAGCGCTTCTATTTTCATCGGTGGTTCGTCGTTAATATGTTCTTCGACAGAATGACCTCCTTCCATTTCTTCATCCTCATGAGGAACTTCTTGAAAAATATCGATGATAATGTCGTTGATATCTAGAGCACCATCTTCTGTAGTGAGGTTCGAGTCTATATCTTTGTAGCCAGGGTCTCTTGTAGCAGCGGGGCGCCTCCGTAGCCAGGTGGGAAGGAGCAGCAGTGCGTAGCACATGCTTCTTGATTAGACCGGGGTTCGAGCCCGTCACCACCAAATACGGAGTATGCGGAAAGGTCAAGGAATGACCACCGCATATCCCGGAGCAATATGGCCTTAGTTGCTAATGCTCCTAAAAACCAAATAACGAATAACGAACTCTTGTAGCGGAAGTATCGTACATTATCAATAGATGTTGAAGTTCTTGCTCTTCTTGGTGCTCCACATTGTTGTTTACAAGTTCAATTTTTGCGTTTGACAAGCCTGACTTTACAAAACAGTTTGTTTTCTAATTGCGTTTACTGAAGAGGAAATCCATTGAATCGCATCTAGGATGCTGAGTTTCTTTGCAAGTCACTCGCACATGTTACATCATTCATGTTTGCAATGAGATGTCTTAAAACACGTTTTCTGTAGTGAAGTTTAAAATTTTTCATTAACCCTTGATCCAAGGGCTGACACTCTGCAGATGTATTTGGTGGCAGAAAAACCGATTTGAATGTTGGACAATTCAATGTGCGGGTGAGATGCAGCATTATCCATGAAAAGAATAATTTTTCTGTTTTGACGAATCATGTTTTGGTTAAAGTGACTTATCCATTCGCTCATGATATCTCGTGTCATCCACGCTTTTTATTAGGCTTCCGGTCAATATTCAAAAGATTGAACTTCATGCCCTTGAAACAACGAGGATTTTTTGGTTTTCCTATAACAAGAGGTTGTTCAAAGTCTCCCAGCATATTTGTACACAACAGTACAGTCAAGCGTTCCTTAGAAATTTTTTGCGCTCTGGCACTTTTCGTTTTTTAGACTCATTGTTTTTTCCGGAAGAGCTTTAAAAAACAACCCTGTTTTGTCACAGTTGTAAATATCCTTAGCTTCAAAATCACGACATAAATCTTCCAATTTGACGGTCCACTCTGTTACAACCCTAGTATCAACAGATCCACCTTCACCACTTAAGGTTTTCCAAGAAATTTTATGCCGAGTTTTGAACTTGTCTAGCCATCCCACAGAAGCTTTGAACTTATTTACTCCCATAGATTTCGCAATCTCCAAAGCCTTTTCCCTAATAATAGGCCCATTAATGGGAATTTTTTTAGCACGTGCGCGACAAAACCACTCATACGTAACATTGTCAATTTGAAGTCGAACAGTTTTCGGGAATGATTTTTGAACCTGATCATTTACGTGTTGCCAAAATTGTTTGAGCAGTTATTTTTTTTTTATTTATTATATTTTTTTTTTTGTTTAGGATGTCGCTTACCTGCGTCTTCCCGATTTTGGATTTTGCAGCGAGATTGCGAACACTATTTTTTTGCCGATCATACGCATTAATGAGTTCGACTTTATCTTTTAGAGTTAAATGTTTACGAGAAGACATTGTGCACTTCACACGACACTGAACAAAACTGAAACTCAAAAGACGAAAGGCCGACAACCCCCCCCCCCCTTGCACACACCGAATTCATCAGAAGTCTTACACGTGCCTTAAAATTCTTGAAAAAGGGTTTGAACCGCGACGTAAACCTTGATAAAATTCAAGAATCGGAAATAGAAAATAAACACACGATTGAGGCAATACGAGCTCACGGCCCTTTTTCAAGGAAAAAGGGCCGTGAGCTCGCCCGCTGTCAGTTATGGGGAGATCAAATTGAGTGCTAATCTAAACGAAACAGTGCAGATTTCCTGTCCGCGTCCATTACAGAGAATGTCCGCTAGACAGAAGCTGAAAACACGTTAAAACCAATAGAGGAGAGTTGGGGAATGAAAATGTCCTTTAAAGAGAGGTGTCCGTTAGGAGAAGTTTCACTGTATTTAGATATGTTGCACTCACAAGTATACATCTCTTACTTTAATTATCATAAATCCATTGTATCTTGTCTTCCAGAAATTATGAAAATCTGTGAATGATCTATAAAATATTTACAGTAAAATAGTTCTTTTATTTCGTAATCGATATATACAAATCAAAATGCCTAAAAGAAACGCGAAGGACGTTTCGCACAAACCATCTACCGCGCGTGCTCGGCATAAACGCAACTTTTTTTTAACAACTATGGAAATATAATGGATATATTTTTTTCATGATAAAATTTGAATATTGCGAATAAAAATAACATGAAATATTTCCCATATCACAAAGCATTCAAAACTTCCGCAATATAAAAACAAATATTACATAAAACAAACTTTCTAGAAAAAGTACACAAAAAAATCACATTACATGAAAAAAAATTATTTCACAAATATTCAAGAAAAATTTATTCTAAAAATTGCCAATTTACTTCATTAATATTTGTTGTTGATCTTTTGCTTTGCTCAATAGCTGAGCGATGATTACAGGAGAATGATTTTACGTAACGATCCGGATCAAATTGAAGCAATGGTTTTCCACTTCAATATGTTTAATTGTCAACATTATTCATTCACTCAATAGTATTCATTACGCTGAAAGCTCGCTCAGCTTCAGCACTGCTAATGGCAATGGTTTCGAAGATATTTCTGGCTTTCTTAATTGAAAAGGTAATTTCACTCGATTTTAAAGATAAACTGTCTTCGACAAAATCTCTAAAATCATTAATGTTTATTTCATATTTTATCAGAAAACTTAAATTTCTTATTCGGTTTTCACTGTCTTGCCACCGAGACGAAAGTTCTTTCAAATTCACGATTTTGGGTAGCATATGTTTAAAATTTCTTTCAATGGTATTATTATTTTATTTTATTTAAAATCACCCTGTTCCATTAATAAGTTATCCTTTAAGGATAAAACAATGCATTTAATAACTTGGCACGATGTAATTTTTTTACTTTCAATTTTGATTCCTTCAAATTCTTTCCACTTCAACATGCTCTCAATTTTAGCTTCATAATTTCCTTCAGAATTTTTCAAATTAGCAATAGCATTGATAGTTGGGATAATTAATTTATATGCTTTTACCTTTGTGATTCTGTGAAGCTTCTGAAAGGTAAGAGAGCTCTTGCAGGATGTCGACCATTACTGCTAAATGGTTAAATTCCAAATTTAAAAGTTGATTTAATAATCCGGAATATTTAACTTCTGATTCAAAATGTTTGCACAAAGCGGGATAATTCCTCCAACCCACAATTGCTGTCCGCAAGCTAAAAGCTGGTTATCGTGGCCCGAACACACAACCGATCTTTACAGTTTCTACATCAACTTATTTAGCAATCATCCTTAATTCGTGCTAGTTTTTTGGAGGTTGGTGATATTTTTTTTTTTTTTTTTTTAATTATTGCCTGTATGCCATTATATTTTAGAACATTTTCTGCACAGTGAAAGGCTCGACAAAGTTTCAAAATCTGCCAACATTTCATCTTCGTAAAGTTTATATAATATCCTAGTTGCCTCAATCCCCCACTCTACGTTGCTACTGTCACTAGTTCTTTGAATACAGTGCGAAATGTCGGAATCACACGGATATTCAGCTACTGTGACCATGTAAACACAGACAAGAGAAATTTACTGGAAGGCGTGGATCACTCACTTCTCCGAAAAACATACGTCCGTTTGTCGGAGTAAAGGGGAACCACAACACAGGTTGACCAGAGGCTATAATCTGTGTCCAGAATCTTCTTAATCCTCTGACTGGATATGGAAAGTATATTGACTAGCGCGCCTTCTCGGTATGTGACTGCATAGGTTTTACGAACACCACTAACATTGTGAAACGGTAATCCCTTTCACCCTTAATTCGCACTTTCTAATTACCTAAATTGCTTAAAGGCTAGAGGTGAGAACAATGCATACACTGTTGTCTCTCCTAATCTGTTTGTTACATGGAAATTTTCTTTGTTCAATGGAAACTATTTTATGTAATTACCAAGGGGAATCAAAAAAATTCGCTATAAAGAAGTTCGTTAAACAGAGGTCCGACTGTAATTAAATCAAAAATGAAGCAATTTTAAAATACATAACTGATCGACTGCACCATTAAAATGCTGGGAATGGGGTCCTGCTCGCCAATCGCGAGCCCACTATAGCTCACCACCGCCTACAGTCATTCTTTAATATCGTCTATTAACTTCTGTGCGTGTAGCAAGTGGTTCTATTCACCATCGTACGGACCTTCCATACACATGGGAGAAGGTCCAGGTTCGAACAGTATCAATAACCCAAAGAACCTCCAGGGCTGCAGCAGTCAGTCTCAGATGTCGACAGCAAAGTTTTTCGTCCAGCAAATCAATCAGAGAAGACAGTCAATTTAATGACTTAGTAACTCATTTTAAATGGGGAATGGCATAGGGTATAGTGTCCTTCATTTGTGCTCTATAAAAAAGATATCTAAAGTGTGGTTCATTAAAAGTTTCCCTGATAGTAAAAGCCCATCTATTGTAATCTTTGATGTCGAAAAGGGAATTTCCAAAGACGACCTCCTTGAGGAAGTATATGATAGGAACCTTGCTGATCATATCACCAGACATGAAATTCAAAGTGAATTTAAATTCAAGTACTCCACCAAATCCAGATTGGGTACTTGTTGCAACTGGATAGTCGAACTCTCCCCGAAGATATGGAAAATATTATCCCAACAACAACGAATATTTGTTGGCTAGGTTCTTGCCGGTTCAAGGAGCACATACCTACCATCAAGTGCTTTAATTGCTCCGATTCGGACACATCCCATATCTGTGTCTGACAAGACTTCACCTGTGGCCACTGCCAACGATTATCCAAACAAAAACCAAGCCCCCTAACTGCACCAATTGCAAAGCAGCAAATATGGATCACAACCACGCCATACGGAATGTCAAATGTCTAATCTATTTAAGGGTATTGAGAACCATCCAGAACAAAACCGACTATGGCTGTACACCATAATCGCTATCCCACCAACATCCTTGAGATTCCCAAACTGAATGCCCAAAGAGTCAGAAATGTGGTCAACCAAATTAGAACGAAAATGGATGAAGAAATTCTCTGTGCTCAAGAGACGGGTTCAAGGCTACCCCATGTATATAGGATCATTGAGACAACCACAGATACCCCATGGGCAGCCATCATTATTAGGAACACTACAATTACAGTCACAAAGATCGAGTCCTTATGTACCCACATTGGTGTTAGTGCACATATCTGTCAACAAGGCTCTCTGCACATAGTTTCCTTGTACTGTTGACCGTGAACTGATATCGCACCATATATTGAATATCTCCAGTCAGTTATAGCTCTCTCTTACTTTCCTACAAAATCCTTGTAACGATGTATGTATCAGTTGTAGATCTCGCTTGTGGCACAGCCGAGTGGATGTCTGTGCAGTTTCCTAGATTGTACAGTGCTTAGAAGATTTCCTCTTGTCTTCTCAATTTGAGGTCCTTAATCAACCACATCACCTACCTTCAGCAATACCCTGTGGGAAAGTAACATTGATGTTGCCCTTCCCACACGGTCCATAGCACAAAAGTTCTCAACGTGGATCTCCCATATACCATATCATCAGATGTTCCACCAAAACAGCTGATTGGAATGCCTTCAAGGATAATATAAAATCAAAGCTTCAAATGGATACACCCCGATTAAACCATTTGATCCACAGGAGCACCTCTCCCTTTTAACAACCACAATCCAAGAAGCATGTGAGAGAACTATGAAGAAACGTCTGAAGCGCCTAAAAGCAGTCCCATGGTGGTGGTGCAGGAAACTAGAAAACCTAAGGCGCTAAGTCCACAATGTCCGAAAAGCCTTCCAGAGAGCCTGGCCTCCCGCTGAGGTCCAGGCTCTATGGGAAGTATACAGAAGATATCGTAACGACTACACAAGCCTCCTTTGGCAGAAAAAGAAAGTGTCTTGGCAGAACCTTGTGAAAACTACTGGTAATGCAGATCCTTCGGGAGTCGTTTATCGCATTGTTATGAACAAGGTACCCAGGAGAGAGAGTTGTTAAAATTCAACCCTGACTCCCGACCGGCAATCGAACATACACATGGGCTGAATCCATTAATAATATTCTGAATGTCCTACTTCAGACTGATGAGAGTCCCATCAATGATGAACAAGACAACCAGGCCTACTCCAACAATAAAATAGAACCTTTCACCTCTGAGGAAATGAACAAAGCACTTGACAGAACAAAAATAAATAAATGCCCTGGTCAAGATAATATTGAGGCTGAGGTCATCAAGAAAGCAGGTATACCATCTTACCAGCTGTGTGCTATGGTGCAGGCATATAGTTCCCTCGTGCCATCATTGCACATAATAAAGCAAAACTACATACAATTCAACACAATAACCTACTCACTGTGACCAGAGCTTGCTGCACAGTCAGCAATACATTTTCCAAACCACCTATTTAGCACTTCAGCAAATGCATTACGAGAATTTTACCTGATTCTTGGAAACAGGCAGTGCTTCGACTCATCCCAAAAGGTCCAGACAAGATCCTACTCTCCCCAGATCTTACTGCCCCATATCTCTCTCTCCTGGTCTTGGGCAAGGTAATGGAGCAGCTGCTTCAATCCAGATTATCTGCCTACTACCAGACAGCCAACTTACTCTCCAAAGCAGTATGGCTTTAAGCCAGGATGCTCCACTGAAGATGGTAAGAACAATTCCTCAACACAGCAAACTCAACCACAAAAATATCTACTGGCTATCTCCATTGACTTTGCTGGTGCCTTCGATTCCATCTGGTGGGCCAGCATTGTCAGGAGATTACATCAACTAAATATTCCACTCAACCTCTACCGCTGTCTCCAGAACTACCTCTTCAATTAGTCAGTAACTGTTCAAACAAATTTTCAGAAAATTTCCCAACCAGTTGTTAGAGGTCCACAGGGCTCAGTTCTTGGCCTCTACTTTTGGAACCTAATACAAGATTAATTTTTTTTATAGATCTAGGCTTTGTGGACTGCATCTCCTATGCAGATGACCTCATCCTCTTTATCAAAGCTGAATCTAGAACTCAGCTTGAGAAAATTGCCTCCCCGGCCTTAACGATCCTCCAAAGTTGGGCAAACGACCATAAGTTAGTCATCTTGGGAGAAAAACGAAGACTACTCTTCAAAGGATATTTGGACATAAGAAGGCTGCCCCAAATTAAAATATCTGGGCAGACATTGCAACTCAAATATCTAGGAGTTAATCGGTTAACATTCTTACCTCATCTTAATTACCTCTCCAACAAAATACGTCGTTATACCGCCATAATCGTAAGAATTAGCAGGGCAGATTTGGGTTTGAAGACGACTCGTGCTACTTGACGAAACCATCTTACCAGATGTGTGCTGTGGTGCAGGCATATGATTCCCTCGTGCCATCGCACGTAATAAAGCAAAGCTACATATAATTCAACACAATATCCTACTCACTCTGACCAAAGCTTGCTGCACAGTCAGCAATCCTGCCCTGCAGGTCTTAGCAGGTACTCTTCCTCTGGACCTGGTGGTTATTTGTCGCTGCCTTACATACCGCATAAAGAGAGGAATTCTCACCACCATTCTGGATATAGCACTCGATCTAGCTAATGATCCAAAAAAACAAAATGAAGCAGATTTACTCTAAGCTCTTCCAGCATTGGCAACGATCTTGGGAACAAACAGCCAAAGATTGAAACAACTAAAAGATTTCTTCCACAAGTTATGTTAACTCCACCAAAACCTCCTCCTTGATACTCACCAGGCCTTTATGTCTCCTTCCTCACTGGTCAATGGATCGTTTCGGGCCAAGCTGCATGTCCTGGGTCTCACCGATTCTCCTCTCTGCCCTTGCAGTGACAACGAAGACTGGATTCACCTTATGTATAATTCCCTCTTTATGATTTACCCAGAAGTCTCCTAATTACCAGAACTGGAAATATACCCCATGGGCAGGAACATTTCTACATAATTGACGAAACCAACTACAAAGCCCTCACTATTTTTGCCTAGATTGTATTTGAAATGTGTCAAATCCATCTACAGCAAACTGTTCAGTGCACTGCCATCTGTAATGGACCCAAAACTAAATTCACACAACATATCCTGAATGGAATCAATGAAAACACCAACAGGATATTGAAATTTATCCTGACATAATGGGAATCTCTCGACGTTCACAAAGTAAATTGTCTTACAAACCCACCAACCCAAAAGGACTTAAAATAGACAAGAACTTCAAGCAATTCTTGAGCTTCATGAATCCCTGTGCCTCCTTTCATTCCCTAACCTCATATGATCCAAATCCACTGCCCAGCATGTGACACTGCTAGTTGCCTACAAGTTACCCTTGGCCAAAGAAGATTTAATTGCTAATGCTGGGCCCTTGCCCATTGTGGGACCCATTCATTTGCTGGCACCTCTTCTCTTCGAGGTATAGGACAACAACTGATTTTACTACTTGAGTAGGAACTCAAATAAATACACCTCCGGAATGGGAATGGCATTTGACTTGTCAAATGCAGGGTCATGCCATTAGGCAGCCTGACTTTGTGGGTGACTTGACCTCACAATCTTTTCCTGAGGTAGGGTTGGCTGTCCTCAAAGGGTCCCCCCCCCTTTTCACTCTGTTTCTTTTACTTACCTTCTTCTCCTCAGTCTCTCACCCCTTCTCCTATTTGAAAAGAAAAAAAAAAAATTTTTTTTCGGACCCTCCCTGGGAAGCTCAGGCCCTACCCCAGGGTTGGAGAGCCAGAGTTCTTTTCCTACTTACCTGGTCCGGTGCCCGGTGACGGTAACTAGCAGTCTATGGTGCTCCACAGACTCTAGGCTGTGTCAGATGAACAACATAACCCACACTAAGCAAACATGAACATGCACTAACATATGTTATCTGGCCTTGACAGTAGTCTTGCTTCACAAGAGATCCAAACCCGGAGTTGTGCGAAAGCCGGTGCCGCTTGTCAAAAACACTATGTCGCTATACTGATGGATAGCTAAGAGGATGCCTAAATATCTGAATGACCCAATACATGCTAGAAATGAACAGGTAATCATTAGCATTACTATAGGCATATAATGAAAGAAAGCAACTTAAACAGCATCAGCGAGAAAAAAAAAAAACCATTTCACCCATCCATTCGTTTCAAATATTTTCCTAATTCTGCCTTGAATTTATTTTAGGTTATCAATTTCCATTATTATTTTAACGTTTCAGGTTGAATACCATATATTACCACCTACTGGTAACTCTCTAGGAGGTTTCCGGATCAGCTAGTGTATAATCTTACTACCTCTAGTCTGCCAGATAGTGATTGGAGGGGGGGGGCGAGAACCGTTTATATGGTAGGAATTTTCGAGGCCACATTACGTCAAGGATCTGGGTATACTCTTACCATGTGTTGTGCATATCCAAAAATTTCATTACTTCATACCACATGTCCCCACCCCACTTTTTCTTACTATTGAATACACCATGAATTGTCAAATTAATAGAGTAAGCTTAACTGCAAAAAGATCTATAGCTCCCTAGTTCATTTCACAGATATACGTCGTCTCAGTTCTAATCTCAATGATGTCCATTTCCACTTAGTCTGCCAAACCCCACGTACTTTTTCTAATGGATTCGGCGCCTCCGTAGCCAGGTGGGCAGGAG
This sequence comes from Mastigoproctus giganteus, assembly GCF_048544385.1. Lineage (NCBI taxonomy): Eukaryota > Metazoa > Arthropoda > Arachnida > Uropygi > Thelyphonidae > Mastigoproctus > Mastigoproctus giganteus. The sequence continues at coordinate 115,802,706 of NC_143585.1, forward strand.
CAGCAGTGCATAGCACACGCTTCTTGATTATACCGGGGTTCGAGCCCGTGCCCACCAAATACGGAGAATGCAAAAATGTCAGGGAATGACCACCGCATATCCCCGGAGCAATATGGCCTTAGTTGCTAATGCTCATGAAAACTACATAACAAATAACAAACATCTGACGGATTCTCAGTTATCGGCTGATTCAATCACTGCTCATTTCAGTTGCCCAAATTATTCACTGTATCATTCCGTTCGCCTGAAAGGTGGTAATTGTGTATATGTCCGTTCCGACATTCCCTCTTAGATACTTGGTAATTTGGAATCTCTTTTCGATCTTCTCTGGCTTAAAATCTCTATATCATTCTGTCAAATTCATCTGTTGTCTCCACCGTTCTCCCAACTCCACTAATCACTTTGAACTCTTTGATTTCCTCTCTTTGCAACTTGACTTTCTGCAGTCCAACTTTCCTAACAAGTGAGGTAATTTTCCTTGGTGATTTTAATGCCCACAACTCCTGGTGGTTTCCGTTTTCTAGTCACACAGACCCACCTGGTCGAAAGGCTGAGTCTTTGGCAATTATTAATTACTCGCAGAGATTTTTCATTTACCTACCAGAATACCGGACAATCTTAACCATATAGTCAACACGCTTGATCTTTTTTTCACAAACAACCCTTTTAAGTACACGGTCAAAGTGAGTGGTCCTTTACGAAACACAGATCACAACTTGCTGATTCTCTTCTCCAATGGAGCATTTATCTTATGTGTATTCCCAACCTCGTGTTTGGAATTACAAGAATGAAAATGGGATGATCTGCGACATTTCATTTCCTTGGTACAGTTTCAAAAATTCTGATATCAACGTTTGCTCAGTTGTCAATGAAATTATTCTTGTAGGAAAGGAATCCTTTATTCCACGCTCCACTTTAAAATCTTGTCCTTTATATAAACCTTTGTTTTCCAATAAATGTTCTAAGGCTGTTCAAGAGAAGAATTTGCATTTCGTAATTTGCTTGTTTCCAATTCTTCAGTTTCATTTTCTGCCTACATCAAAGTTGGCAACAATTGTAAAGCAGTTATTAATCATTCCAAACTAGATGTTGAACAGGCTAAGAGTAGAAAGTTTGCTTCTTGTCCTAATGGTAGCCGAGCATTCGGCTACCATTAGGGCAAGAATAAATAAATTTTCTGTTTATACTCCGGCATGACAACCAAGTCAGTAGAGTTTACAATAAATCGTCAATACAAATATTTATCGTATTTAGTAGTCACGGGCTTGTACCCCGGTCCAGCAACTCTTGTCAAAGCCTTTGGCTGCACTTTTGCCCATCTGTGCTCACACTTCTGTCAAAACCAGATGGTTCTATTATCACGTCAGCCAAGGATAAAGCTGACCTGCTAGCATCCCAGTTTTCTTCCAACTCATGTACACTGGTGTGCAAAACTTAAGGACCAACGCTATTTCTAAAGGTTAACCACAAAAATCAAATGAAACGCCTGTGATGATTTGTGTAACTGGCTGTTTAGTAAAAAGCTGGTGCACATGCAAAAATTTTAATCGTGATGAGAGGCCTCACATAAAAGCAGTAGTTCAGCAGTTATGAAAATTACCGAATGGTGTGCACGATTGTTAAAGATGTTCGATTGATTTCATACAGTGCTACAGACAACGAAGTGGCCAGTAGACAACATCTGGATGATTTTATCCGGGGTCGATTAATTGGGAAGGTCGAAGTGCGATGAGTGTGTCTGCAGAGTTCGGTATCGCCCATAGCATCGTCTCACGTGCGTGGTCGGCCGTCAGAAAGACAGGTACTGCTGTTCGAAGGACCAGTGGTGGTCGTTCACGAAAAACAATGCCCAACGATGATCGCTATATACTCTTACAAGCCATGAGGGTCCAAAACCAGACAGCGGGATCCATTGTAAACCAGCTGCACAGGACATCACGATTTACTGTGGCTAGGCAACTTCACAAAGATGGACTGTGTGCCCTACGGCCAGTACGCTGTGTTCCTTGAAGACCTGCCCATCGGAGACACCGTTTACAGTGGTGCATCGAAAACTAGGATTGGACAGCAGCGCAATGGGGTAAGGTACTCTTTACTGATGAGAGTAGATTCAGTTTCAGCAGCGATTCTGGACGTAAGCAAATTTAGTGAGACGTTGGCACACGGTATCACCTCGCAAACCACTGAAAGGGAGCGATATGGCGCTCGAGGTGTTCTTGTCTGGGGAGGCGTTATCTTCGATGGACATACACAACACCAGATACTAGAAGGCGGTACTGTCACCAGTGAAACTATTGTACTGAAGTAATCCTTCCCCATGTGCATCTGTTCTGAGGAGCCATTCGCACCGAGTTCCTGTTTATGGACGATAACGCCACACATCGCACTGCAGCTGCTGATATGCTTTTGGGAAGTGGGGACATTGTTCGTATGGATTGGGCTGTCCGTTCCACCGATCTAAATCCCATAGAACACATATGGGACGCTCTGGGGAGACGTCTAACGGCAGGTCCACACCAACCAGATAATGTTCACTAGCTGAAGATGGCGCTTACGGAGGAATGGACGATTTTACCGCGAGAACTTACCATTAACAACATTGTTCTAAGTATGGACAGGCAGTGCAAACATTTAGGGGTGGCCATATCTCCTACTGATGACCATCTCTTCCCTTTGTTCCATCTTTGGCAGTGATGCATCTGTATCATGGCAGATAGTGCTATGTTGCCATTTTTTAATAAAGTCCTTCTGTACCGTTTTGTTTCCATAGTGGTGTCTGTGTTGTTTCCTTCATCATTTTGGTACCTCACGAGGTTCCTTTGGTATTCTTTTCACATATCCAGGTCACTCCTATGAGAAGCTACAGGTGAAAACCTGAGTGGTCCTTATGTTTCACACCAGTGTATTAATGATCCTGCGCGTGTAGTGCAGTGGTATCGTCCTCCCCCAACTCGAGTGGAAAAGGCCGGGGTTAGAATCCCTTCGATGACGTGAGGAACTTTATTGGGCTTTTTTCACTCCGTGACTGAGTTAATAGGTCTCTCATAGCAAGGCTTTTCCCCAGAAACGGATTTTTTCGTCCAGCAAAACAGGCAAATCGACCAGAGAACATGCAATTTACAGACAAAATAAATATATGGGTATATGTAAGAGATTACGGTTGGCCCTAATATCGTAATTTTTATTAATGATCTTGGTAAAACACCTCCCACTACGCTCCATTCAATGCTTCCTGTGGTCTTCCCTCTAAAGGATGTCAGAAGGATTTTGGCGAATCTTGATGCTAAGAATTCTCCACATCCGGATGGTATTTCTCCACTTGTTCTGAAAACCTGTGCTCCTGAACTTACTCCTGTTCTTTGCCGTTTTTTTTTCACATTCATATTCCAAAGGTGTCTTTCCTTCTGTTTGGAAATTTGCTCATATCCAGCCAGTTCGTAAAAAGGGTGACAAATCACTCCCATCCAATTATCGTCCCATTGCAATTACTTCTACTCTTTCTAAAGTAATGGAGAAATCTATTAACCGCCAACTCTTTCCCACATTCTTTTCCTCTTGTTTATTAATGAACTTCTTTGATTGACCGGAAATCCTATCCATAGTTTTGCTGATGAGAGCAAACTGCACTTTCCAGTTTGAGAAACTATGCCCTGCTCAATCAGCTTAAACTTCTCGAATATCCGCTACCAATTCCTTAAATGCCGATTTCCAGGTAATTCTCCAGTGGTGCAAAAACATTTAGTTTATTTCAATCCTAGAACTCAGTCCTGTCTTGTATCTCGAAAAAAGGATTCTTCTGCTCCTATGCTCATCTTTGGTGACACTCCGATTTCTAGGCAAGATGATATATCTCTTTTGGGAATGACCCTGACTTCTAATCTCTCTTGGCACAAACACCTTACAAATATTGATTCCTCTCCATCTAAAAAACTTTGCATCTCTGAATCTATATATTTTTAATAAAATCGTCAACAGCGCGGATCCTCAAGAAATCTGGAATACATACTTTGTACATCAAGTACCGAAATTTAGGCATCCGGAGGACCACAGGCCGATAAATAATCATCGTCCTCCTTCCCTGAAAATAACTAACAAGCAAATACCATATGTAAAGCTCTTAAACGTCTAGGTGTAATCATTGATGACAGACTCAATTTTACTCTTCACTTAAACCACTTGATATATAAAATCAAGAAATTTACTGTGGCTATTGTTCGGATTACGAAAACTGGCACGGGGCTTGGTTGCAGAGTTGTCCTATATTGCAAGACAGTATTGCAATAGTATATCATACCTATTGCATTGTATGCTGCGTCAGTTTGGTATGACATTGTGAAGAACGTCAAACTGAAATTAAAATTACTCATTTTATATTTTTCCTTGCAAAGATCCATGATTCTTACAATGCTGCAGGACTGTCTCAACTGATACCCTACAGGTCACTGCTGGAGTACTACATCTGGACTTGCATATTCTACATCGTGCTTTCTGTTTCTTCTAAAAACATTAAGCCTCCATGGAATTCAAAGGAATACAGAATGACATTCTTTTAGACATCAAAGCTGAAAAAGCTCAGATTTGGTCAGAATTAATAAAAATTTGGTAAAATCGTTTGGAAACAATTTCTAAAGGCAGAACTGCATATAAATTTGTACTAGGGGCCTCCTTTGCTGCCAACAAGAAAAATTCTCTATGGCTCTCTCCAAACCTGTACACAAAATTTTTCATAACTGAACATGGCTCTCTTAACTCCAAAGTATTAAAAAATTACATCCAGAATTCCACATCAAAACATGAAATGGTTATTTTCATAGACTTCAAAGGTGCTTTTAAGTCCCTCTGGTTGGAGAGCACCCTCGCATGTCTTCGGAACATCTCGTGCTCCTCTCAGTTGTACCAAGCTATCCCTACCAAGCTTTGATAGAGATCTGTACAGGTTACTTCAAAAACCTGCAGCATTACACAAGCCGTCAATAAAGGATGTTCTCAGGACTTTGATCTGGGACTGCTCCTTTGGAACATTACGCTAAATACGTGGCTAACTAGACATTTTGATTTTACTACTCCATTTGCATATGCTGATGTCATTGTCTTCTCAGGCAACTCCTGGCATCAAATTCAAGAAAAAGCCTCTCCAGTCTTAAAGGATCTCATCGAATGGGCAACTGCCAACAAACTTAAAATATCTCCATCCAAAACTCAGCTCATGTTTTAAAAGTCAACCAAAAATCCATCGTTCTCCTATCTTGAAAATAGCTAACAAGCAAATGCCATATGTTATGTCAAGCACTTAAAACATCTTGGTGTGATCGTTGATGATTGCCTCAATTTTACTCTCCACTTAAACCACCTAATAGATATACGTCAAACTGAAATCAAAACTACTCTCCTTGCAGAGAACCGTGATTCTTACAATGCTCCGTGCCTGCAGGACTGCCTCAACTGATGCCCTGCAGGTCATAGCTGGAGTATTACCGCTGGACTTGCACATTTTACATCGTACCCCTTCTGCTACTTTCAAAAACGTCAGACCTCCATGGAATTCTACAGAATACAGAATAATATCCTTTCAGACACCAAAACTGAAAAAACCCGGATTTGATCTGCTTTAATAAATATTTGGCAAGATCGCTGGGATACAACCCGTAAAGTCAGAACTACATATAAATTTATACCAGATGTCTCCTTTACTGCCAACAAGAAAAGTTCTCTCCAACCCTCTACACATTTATAATAACTGGACATGGCTCTTTTAGTTCAGAATAAGCAATACGATTCTTGCCTTTGTCTCCAACTGGAAGACTGGAACCACCTGCTCTATCACTGCCCTCTTTATGCTGACCTAAGGAAATCCCTACAAGACTCTATAAACACCTTCTCACCTGGCAACGAAAAACATCTAGTAGTATCTGCCTCACACCTTGGAATCCTACAACAATTTGCTTCTGATTTATTTGTTAGAAGAAAACTTCTGTTGGCCAATCCCGCTTCAGCATCACTACCTCCTTGGGTGCCTCCAGCATCTTCAATAATGTCGTCAGCCTCAACAGCGAGTGATGTCCTGGAAAGTTAAAATATTGTCACCTTGAATAGCTTTTTGAAGCTCCACCCCAACATTGATCCAGGTTTTTTTTTTTTTTTTTACTTTTATCCCCTCAGGCCCGGGCAACCCGAGGATTGCTGGCAGTGGCCACCAGTGGGTGCAGGATTTGTCCATTCATAGACAATTCACTTTAATTTTATTTATTGTTTTATTTTTATTTAAAAAAAAAAACTTTTCTCTATTTTCTTTAGCTGTACTGGGAGAAAATAGAAGAAAGTCTGGGCAACTGTGGTTATTTTTTATCTATCTTATTTTATTTTATATTCACAATCATTATTTATATATTTTTATCTTACGTTTATTTATAATTTTTTATCTTAATTTATTTTGTTTTTCTACTCTTATCTATAATTTTTTATCTCAGTTTATTTTATTTTGCATTCTTTTTTTAATTAACTTATTTATTTATTTTTTTAAATTAAATTATTATTTTTATTATTATGATTTTATTTATTTATTTTTTCTTTTTGCTGGTACCCTAAGTTTGGGTAGCTGTGCATAGGGATTTGCTGGCACCCACTGGTATACCGCTACCTCCGGCGGTTGCGGGACTTCGCCGTCTTCACGGCAGACAAAGATTAATGGTGTATCTCCACTTGGCTAGGGACATATATAGTTGTGGCCCATCTCCTCGTGTTGTAGATGGGCACCGGGTATGCTTTCCAGGAAATCGCCTGCCCGGTGGCAAAGAGGCCAGAAACAACACATAATATATGCAAACCTAACACTACACGTTTCTGGCTGTTCTGCAGAGTTTTGTATCATCACAGAGTAACATGGCGGAGATTAACTAATGTTCCTAGAGCTGCTGTACAGAAGATACTATACGTGTTGACATTAACTCCAAACTCTTCTAGTTCAGAACATATAATGCTGATTCTTGCCTTTTGTCTCCAATTGGAGGACTGGAACCAGCTGCGCTATCACTACCCTTTGTACACTGACCTATGGAAATTCCTACAAGACCGTATAAACATCTAAAAAAAAAAAAAAAAAAACTCCAACTATTATATTAGGGCTCCTCATTATTTCTAATATATACCCGTATACGTATTTTTGTCTGTAAATTGCACGTGTTCTCTGGTCGATTTGCCTGTTTTGCTGAACGAAAAAACCCAGCCCAGTTTCTGGTGGAAATATCCTTGCTATCGACACCTGAGACCGACTAACTCAGCCACGGAGTGATAAAAAGCCCATTAAAGTTCCTCGCGTCATCGACGGGATTCGCACTCAGGCCATTTCAACCTGGTGTGACGATAGCACTGTGCTACGGCGCAGATAAGGAAAAACATCTAGTAGAATCTGCCTTACACCTCAGAATCCTACAACATTTTGCGGCGCCTCCATAGCCAGGTGGGAAGGAGCAGCAGTGCGTTGCACACCCTTCTTGATTAGACCGGGGTTCGAGCCAGTCACCACCAAATACGGAGGATGTGGAAAGATCAGGGAATGACCACCGCATATTCCTGGAGCAATATGGCCTTATTAAACAAATTAGATTTTTACACCAGCCAGAATTAAAAATATAAATACCAATCTTGTAACTAAAACACTTTATTTTAAAATAAAATACGAGCGTATAAAATAAAATGAAATAAAACTGATGTGATTTAATTTACAATAAAAAATATAAAATATGATGATAAAATCAATTAATAAAATACCGTAACAACTGTAGCTTTCGGGAATATCAATCCCCTTCCTCAACAGCATATTTCTGCTGTGTGGCACATCCTTAAATAGCAGATCCACGGCACACATCACATGGTTCCTCGAGAGTAAGGCCGGAATTTCCCATTTATGCACCGGAACCGGAAATGGCTCGGGAGCGCGCTAGCTGAAACCGTTCATCTCGCCCAAGAACCACGGTTTCCAAGAGAGGATGTAAACGGACACCCTTGTCTCAATTAATGGATTTGCTAGCTGCCGCGATACGTAAACTCTCAAGCCATTTACGGTCCCAGAACCCCTGTGCATGATCCGTGATGACAGCATCCTCCGGGGAGATTTGATGTTGCGTCTCCCAAAAATGTTCTGCCACGGCAGACTTCCCATAATTTGCGGACTTTATTGCATTTATATGATCCCCAGACGGTCTTTCAGTCGTCTCACCTACATAACACACCCCACAATCCGGGCATTTAATCTCGTATACCACCCCACTGTTGGCTTCTTTGGTTATGGGGTCTTTGACACAGGATATCACTGTGTACAACCTCCGTCCAGGTAGCTGCACACAGCGTATCTGGCACCCCCGAATTACTCGTGCAATGTGGTCTGAAAGGCCCGGATAGTAGGGAATGTATGCAGTGCTCACAGGGGCGAACGGCTCGGTATGGGTGGACTCCGCTCCTCTAATAATTCTGTCCCCTCTGGGGGTAGCCGCATTTCTTGAGATCTGCCGTGACACGAATAATTTCGTTATCTCTGTCCTCGGAGGTGCTACAGTGGGACCACACCCTATCTGCTAAAGCCTTGACAACACTACCCTTATGGTGGCTGGCTTGTGCCGAGGTATAATGGGTATATTGACCTCGGCACATGGGCTTTCTAAACACCCTAGTCTTGAGCCTACAACCATCCCTAATAACCAACACGTCAAGGAATGGTAGGGTTCCCTCTGCTTCCACCTCCGAAGTAAATTTAATAAAAGGGGAGAAGCTATTAAGTACTTCAAGTATCTGATCCTCCCTCCCCTTTTGTATAATGGTGAATGTGTCATCAACAAATCTTTTCCATTTATGCATGGGAAATTCCAAACCCTCAAAAATTCGAACTTCCAACTCTCCCATAGCTAAGTTAGCCACTATGGCACTAATGGGAGAACCCATGGCTGTGCCATGGATCTGCTTATACATGACATCTTGGAAAACCATGGTGGTACTTGATAAACAGAACTCCACACCCTCACAAATATCATTAACACTAAGAGGAGATCTAGTACTTAACAAAACATCCTTTTCTAATGCCATTCTGACACACTGGATTCCGAATTTAATAGGGATACAAGTGAACAATGATGTAACGTCAAAGGAAATCATAATCTCATCTTCTCGTATAGTCTGTCCTTTTATAAAATCCACAAACTCTTTGCTATTCTTGATAACCATGTTGGAAAGTCCTACTATGGGTGCGATTAATTTGGCTAAGTACCTTGATAGAGCATATGTGGGACTATTGACAAATGACACAATTGGCCTGAGTGGTACACCCACTTTATGTATCTTGGGGAGTCCATAGAATCTGGGTAAGCGGCATCCAGCAGCATGTAAAGACCAATATACCTCCTTGGATATCCATCCTGACTTGTGCCAACGCTGTATAAGGTTATTCGCTTGTCGCTCCACCCTAACCAACGGATTTCTACGGACGACTGTACGTAGTAGTATCTTGCAATAATTCCAAAGCTTTATTAAAATATTGCTCCTTGTCTAAATAACTGTGGCTCTACCCTTGTCCGCAGGTAAGACTATGATTTCATCGTCTTGTTTAAGTTCCCTCAAAGCCCTTTTTTGACTAGTACTAAGGTTGGATGGGGCCGACTTAGCCTGGCTCAGGATAGCCACAGTTCTAATGCGTACCTCATCAGCCTGGATTGCTGGTAACTTATAAACGGCTCTCTCGATGCCCATGGCTATTTCCGCGATGGGAGGTTTGTTGGGCATAAGAGCAAACTTGGTGCCCAGGCTTAAAACCCCCTCCTGTACCTTAGTTAGTCGCTTTCTACTGAGATTATTTGTTGGTTATTAGGGATGGTTGTAGGCTCAAGACTAGGCTGTTTAGAAAGCCCATGTGCCGAGGTCAATATACCCATTATACCTCGGCACAAGCCAGCCACCATAAGGGTAGTGTTGTCAAGGCTTTAGCAGATAGGGTGTGGCCCACTGTAGCACCTCCGAGGACAGAGATAACGAAATTATTCGTGTCACGGCAGATCTCAAGAAATGCGGCTACCCCCAGAGGGTGTTGGACAGAATTATTAGAGGAGCGGAGTCCACCCATACCGAGCCGTTCGCCCCTGTGAGAACTGCATACATTCCCTACTATCCGGGCCTTTCAGACCACATTGCACGAGTAATTCGGGGGTGCCAGATACGCTGTGTGCAGCTACCTGGACGGAGGTTGTACACAGTGATATCCTGTGTCAAAGACCCCATAACCAAAGAAGCCAACAGTGGGGTGGTATACGAGATTAAATGCCCGGATTGTGGGGTGTGTTATGTAGGTGAGACGACTGAAAGACCGTCTGGGGGAGCATATAAATGCAATAAAGTCCGCAAATTATGGGATGTCTGCCGTGGCAGAACATTTTTGGGAGAAGCAACATCAAATCTCCCCGGAGGATGCTGTCATCACGGATCATGCACAGGGGTTCTGGGACCGTAAATGGCTTGAGAGTTTACGTATCGCGGCAGCTAGCAAATCCATTAATAGAGACAAGGGTGTCCATTTACATCCTCTCTTTGAAACCATGGTTCTTGGGCGAGATGAACGGTTTCAACTAGCGCGCTCCCGAGCCATTTCCGGTTCCGGTGCATAAATGGGAAATTCCAGCCTTACTCTCGAGGAACCATGTGATGTGTGCCGTGGATCTGCTATTTAAGGATGTGCCACACAGCAGAAATATGCTGTTGAGGAAGGGGATTGATATTCCCGAAAGCTACAGTTGTTACGGTATTTTATTAATTGATTTTATCATCATATTTTATATATTTTATTGTAAATTAAATCACATCAGTTTTATTTCATTTTATTTTATACGCCCGTATTTTATTTTATTTTAAAATAAAGTGTTTTAGTTACAAGATTGGTATTTATATTTTTAATTCTGGCTGGTGTAAAAATCTAATTTGTTTAATATGAATTGTCCCAGCCTGCTAGGCCTATTTAGAAATATGGCCTTAGTTGCTAATGCTCCTAAAAACCAAATAACAACAGCAGCAGTGCGTAACACACGCTTCTTGATTAGTCCGGGGTTCGAGCCCGTCACCACCAAATACGGAGGATGCGGAAAGGTCCGGGAATGACCACCGCATATTCCCGGAGCAATATGGCCTTAGTTGCTAATGCTCCTAAAAACCAAATAAACAAACTTAGAAAGGCTTTTGATACTGTTGCACATGGAAGACTGCTGCACAAATTGGAGCAGTATGGCATTGGAGGCAAATTGCCTCCAAGGTCACACTGCTCCAATTAAAGAAATTCAAAACGATTTTCCAGGAAGGAAAATCGTTTTGAATTTCTTTAAGGAAGGAAAATCGTTTTGAATATTTTTAGATTCTTTTAATTCTGTTAATTTGATTTTTAATTGTTTTAAATTGTGCTACATTATTTATTTATATTTAATTATAATTATTTATATTTTACTCTAATGTACTGGTAAGTTGTCGGTTTTTTCCGTTTTAATTTCTGGAGGGTATCATAAGTGTTCTACGTATTATATTGAGGTAAACTCCTCTTATTATTTTACCAATATTATTATCAACATAGAACATATTGAGTATTACAGCTCTGATTCATACTTTCTGTATTTATAAATAATATTGATGATGGTTTATCAAGCTTAATGTCCAAGTTTGCAGACGATACAAAAGTTGGCAGGGTTTTTAAGGACACTACTGACGCTATGCTGCTGCAACAGGATCTGGAAAGGTTGAGCAGATGGCCTGAGAGGAGGCAAATGAAGTTTAACATTGACAAATGTAAAGTACTGCATATGGGAAACAGCAACCCCAGGGCAACGTATCAACTCTGTGGTTCTACACTGACAGTGGTAGAGAATGAAAAGGACCTGGGAGTAATTGTGTAGGCAGATATGAAGTTCTCTGAGCAGTGCAGACGGGCTGCAAGAGTAGCTCATCAATGATATACAGGAATTTTTTCTAGCAGGGATAAGGAGGTGATTATTCCCTTGTATAAGGCAATGGTCAGGCCACACCTTGAGTACTGTATACAGGTCTGGAGGCCTCATTTCAAGAAGGATGTAGAGCTGCTGGAACGAGTACAGAGAAGGGCAACAAGGTTAGTGAATGGAACAAAGGGTTGCTCTTACGAAGAAAGGCTTAAGTTTTGCAAATTACAGTGTCTGGAGACTAGGCACCGGCGAGGTGGTCTGATAGAACTGTATAAAGCCTTGAATGGTTTGAGCATGCTCAATGCTGATGGGATTCTTCCTCTTGCTCAGAATAATCACCTGAGAGGGCATAAATTCAAATTGAGGAAAGACAGATGTAGGATAGATGTCCGGAAATTTGCCTTTAGCCAGTGGGGAGTTGGTTGGTGGAACAGACTTCCATCCCTTGTTGTGGAAGTTGATAGCCTAAATAAATTTAAGGCTCAGCTGGACAGGTATTTCGAATGAACGGAGGGGTGAAGTGGAAGTTTTTTTTTTTGGTTGATGCTGCATAAGCTTGGTTTCTTGCATCACATGCCTCTACTAATGCTAATGTGAAGGCAGCATATAACTATTGATGCATTAATACATATCTTGTAGAATTATTGCAAAGTTAATGGTAACGCTCTGTGTTAACAGTAACGCGAATATTAGAAGCAATTCTGAAACCTAGACGGCTTCTAGTTACTCATGAAAACTTTCAATATTGTTTCCTGGTCACTAGAGTAGCGCAGGGAGAGCCCTTTCCTCCGTTACTGTTCGCTGCAGCTCTTGAACACACTTGCATCACAACAGGACTTTTTTTTTTTTATGCGGACGACATTAAACTATACATAATATCATGTAATCCTGCTCCAGAAGCTACTATCAATCAAATGGCCAGTAAAAAATACAATTAGAAATGTATTTAGATTCAATCAGTTTAAAACTTAATCATGCAAAATCAGCTCAAATGATCTTTTCAAACATAAGATCTTAACATAAGATCAAAAATGATCTTATGTTAAGGAATAACATAGAAATCTATATCGCTGGGGAATCTCTAGGAAACATCGTTACGCATACGGATTTAGGTTAAATGTGGGAGGAGTGCTTCACATTTCAGCAGAATTTCCCCAGAGGCTCATATCTTGTGAGTATGGGCTTGGCACATCCAGGGTCCTGAGCTGGATATGATCATCATCATCATTCTTTTTTCTTGGTGATTCCTTTCTACTTCTCTCTCTCGGGATTTTTTTTTTTTTTCTTTTTTTGGCTTGTGCAGCGTAAGCCTCAGGCTTCCTTGCAGCATATGGCTAATAATAATAATCTCTGCATCACTAAAATGAAGTGGCTGAGCAGGTAGATGACTTTCATCAACCGGTGAAATACCACCACTTTGCTTATTGGAGGCTTGAAGTGGTGAAACCCATGTTTAGTCTCTACAGCAAAGTTTCCGGCATCCCCCCTCCCCTCCATACTTCTCCTTCAACCCATGCATGGTACTAAGTACTATAGGTTTTGATACCTTTCGTGTTTGGGGTTTTCATAAAAAAAAAAAAAAATAGAAATGACTGAGAAATGAGCAATGTGGCTGCTATACCAATATCTTGCAGGTATATGTGATCTTCACCTTATTATCCGATATGTCCAAAGCTGCCTTTATCCCATTCTGTTATATTTCTCCATCGTCTTATCTTCAGCGCCTAAAACCCACTTGAACAAATTTCTTGGGTTAGAATATTGGATCCTTAAAGTGGCTTATTAGCATAACAGGGAGGCGGAATACTATTTCGGCGTAATAGATTAAACAGAAGTCATAAAACCGTTGGAAAGTTTTTCAGTGAGAAATGTATACACTTGCATTAATATTCTGAGAATACAGAACATTTATAAGTCTATAGTAAAGTAAAACAAGTTAAATATTAAATAGAAAGATGGCAGTAATATCTAAGTATACTTTACAGTAACTGGACTTCTTGTTGACTGGACTTGTAATAGAAATGACAAAAACTTGTCTACTGCAGGGCTATATAAAGAGAACCAGGTAAGATACAGTTCAGAGTTATCAAGGCTGGATGGGCAAAGCTCGAATATGGCGTGCTAGTTCCAGGCTAAACACTTGAGCCTTCTGTTGGAGTTCTGGCTGTCATACTGTCTCGAAGGGTCCGACGCTGTTCAAAAATGTTAAAAAAAAACAAAAATTGTAAAAATTTTTTCCGTTATCTGTTAATGGAAGTCATCAAAGAGCTTAATAAAAAGGCTTCCTTAAAGGTGCTTTTGTAGTTCTGTGATGAATACATTTGTGTCCTTCAGTTCACAGATTGTCACACTGAACGGTATGTTAGGCTGTATCATATTTGTTGGAAATAAATTGCTGTTCAGGGCATCTTATCTTCATCATGGATAATTAAATCAATCATTAAGTAATCCAATGCACCAGAGGCAAAGCGTGTAGGATGATTATAAACTAGCAAGGAATATGGCATATGTGAGTACTGTATACAGGTCTGGGGGCCTCATTTTAAGAAGGATGTAGAGCTGCTGGAAAGAGTACAGAGAAGGGCAACAAGATTAGTGAATGGAACAAAGGATTTTTCTTACGAAGAAAGGAAGTTTTGCAAATTATAGTGTCTGGAGTCTAGAATGGTTTGAGACTGCTCAATGCTGATGGGATTCTTCCTCTTGTTCAGAATAATCACCTGAGAGGACATAAATTGAAACTGAGGAAAGACAGTTGTAGGACAGATGTGCGGAAGTTTGCCTTTTAGACAATGGGTGGTTGATTTCTGGAACAAACTTCCATCTGTCATTGTAGAAGTTGGTAGCTTAAATAGATTCAAGTCAGAACTAGATAAACATTTGGGGGAGAGAGAGAGAGAGAGTGTGGATGGGCAAAATAAGAAAGGTGGTTTTTTTTGGCTGATGCTATATAAGCTTGCTTTCTTGCATCATGCACCTTTACTAATGCTAATGCCATCAGCATTCAGCTTGCTCAAAACATTCAAGTCTTTAAACACCTCAATCAGTTCACTTCACAGGTGCCTAGTATCTAGATGCAGCAATTTGCAGAATTTAAGCTCTTCTTGTTAGAAGTAACCCTTGTTTCCTTCACCAAACTCATTGCCCTTCTTTGTACTCGTTCTAGCAACTCTACATCTTTCCTAAAATGAGGCCTCCAGACCTCTATGCAGTACTCAAGGTGTGGCATGACCATTGCATTATACAAGGGGATAATCATCTCCATATCCCTGCTAGCAAAATTCCTGTATATCATTGACAATACCCATGTGCTGCCTGTCTGCATCCCGAGGTCTTTTTCATTCTCCACTACTCTGACTGCAGTACTTCACAGCTGGTATATTACTCTGGGGTTACTGCTACCCATATGCAGTATTTTGCATTTGTCAATGTTAAACTTCAGTTGCCACCTCTCAAAGCCCATCTGCCCAACTTTTATAGATCCTGTTGCAGTAGCATACTGTCATTAACAACCTTGCCAACCTTGCATTGTCTGCCAACTTGGACATCAAGCATGATATACCTTAATCATCATCACTGATAAATATAGAAAACAATAGGCCCAACACTGAACACTGGGGGTGGGGGGTTCTCTGCTAATAACATTAGTCCAGAAAGAGCAGTGTCTGTTGATTGCCCCTGTCTTCTCCCACTCAACCATCCCTTTATCCATAGCAGCAAATTACGCTTAATGCCATAATACTGCTCCAATTTGTACAGCATTCTTCCACATGCAACTGTATCAAAAGCTTACCTGAAAATACAACCAAAATATCAGAATTATAATTTATATCCAGTCCTTTTGTGACCACATCATAGTATCCAATCAAATTGGTCAGACTAGACTTCCCCTTAACAAACCTATGCTGTATCTGAACTATAACTGCAGTTTTGTTTAGATGATCTTTCAATGCTTCTTTAGCAAATGACTCCATCATTTTCACCAGAACAGAAGTTAAATTAGCAGGTCTGTAATTACTCATGTCATTTTTTTGATCCCCCCCTTTGTTAATTGGGGATACATTTGCACTTCTCCAGTGTGTGGGGAGATACCCTGAAACTAAGGATGCTCTCATAAATATGGCTAATGATTCGCTCACTTCCTCTGCTGCTTCCTTTAACATAACTGGATAGATCAAATCAGTGCTTTTTTTGTAAAAAAAAATAGGTGCCGGTACTCATTCTTTGCTATCAGGAAAAATTGAAAATTAAAAGGACATGAAAAGTACAGTACTCTAAAAAATTATTTCCTCATATTACTACTTTAGCAGTAATTTTCTTGGAATAAGAACAAAATTAAGTATATTTATGTACAGTTCATTAAGCATAAATTTATTATTCAAGTATATAAAAATTAAAATGTATAAAAAATAATAAGTAAAAATTAGTAAAAAAAATTTCATAATAAAGTTTTTATAGAATATTCCAAATTTTTATTGAGTTCTCATCCAGCACACTATGCCGACTTCTTTTCATCTGTTTGTGTCAGTTACTGAATGACATTTCGGAAGCAGCCATGAATCAACATATTTTCTGGATTGAAGTTTTTCATGGTGGGCCTACAATTTTAAGAAATAGTAGTGAAGAAATTGTTTTTGTCATCAGTGATGCTCCGGTTGGGCTGACGATCAGATTCATTTGCAAAATCCTCATTCACATTCACTTTATGAAATTGGTATCGTACTCAGAGCATTCATCAAATGCTCTTAAATTTTTCTGAAACAGTCTTTTCGATTAGGTATTCTTGAAATCCATGAATTGTATCTCTTTCATTTAACTGAAGCCTAATTGACAATTTTCTAACTTCATTCTCACCAAATGCCAACATTTCATGTTTGGGTTTAATAACCTAGGTGGCAGATGACTCATCAACCGGTGCAATACCACCACTTTGCATATTGGAGGCTTGAAGTGGTGAAACCCATGTTTAGTCTCCAGAGCTAAGTTCTGTTCAACCCTTCTCTTTCATCATGCAGTAATTGACTGATGACTTTTGAGATGATGATGGACATCATGGCAAGATCCAATCTTTCTTACATTTTGAGGGTACAGCTATAAAACGGTGTTTGCAGGCTGGCCACTAGTTGGTACGCTGCGTCGAACCTATTGGTAACAATTTAGGAGGCTTCAGGATCAGCTATTGTATAATCTTGCTACCTCTACTCTGCCTGTACACCATGAATTGTCCAACTAATAGAGTAAGCTTATCTGCAAAAAGATCTAAACCTCCCTAGTTCATTTCACAAATATATGTGGTCTCAATTCTAATCTCAATGATGTCCATTTCCATTTGCAGTCTGCCAAACACCATGTACTTTTTCTGACAGAATCTCAGTTATCGGTTGATTCAACTACCGCTCATCTCAGATGCCCAAATTATTCGCTGCATGATTCCTTTCGCCTCAAAGGTGGTACTTGTGCATATGTCCATTCTGATATTCCCTGTCAGAGACTTGGCAATTTGGAATCTCCTCTCTTTGATCTTCTCTGGCTTAAAATCTCTCTACCTCATTGTGTCAAATTCATCTGTTGTCTCTCCCGTTCTGCCAATTCAACTAACTTGGAGCTCTTTGACTTCCTCTCTTTGCAACTTGACTTTCTCCAGTCCAACTTTCCTAACAGTGAGGTAATTTTACTTGGTGATTTTGATGTTCACAACTCCAGCTGGCTTACATTTTCTATCACATCAAACCAGCTGGTTGAGATGCTGAGGCTTTTGCAATTACAATTGACCTTGCCCAGATGCTCATTTACCTACAAGAATACCAGACAATCCTAACCATACAGCCAACATGCTTGATCTTTTTTTTTTTTAGCATTAAATCAGCTCACACCAACCATAAGAATAAGTATTTACTGTAACTAAAATATTTACATATTAAAATAAAATAAAATAAATATTTACAAAAACTGCTATTATATTAAATTAAATTATATACATGTAAAAACATTAAAACTGTGATAAAATCCTTGAGATAAAATACACTAAAATAAACCGGATTAAAAGCGATAAAAACGATAAAAATCTCTGGAGCTTTCGGAAGCTTCCGCTTCCTTCCTCAGCAGTAACAAAACTTCCTGCAGCACGTCCATTATCACAGTTTTAATGTTTTTACATGTATATAATTTAATTTAATATAATAGCAGTTTTTGTAAATATTTATTTTATTTTATTTTAATATGTAAATATTTTAGTTACAGTAAATACTTATTCTTATGGTTGGTGTGAGCTGATTTAATGCTAAAATATGAATTTTCCCAACCTCAGAGGCCTTTTTCAGGATATGCTTGATCTTTTTCTCACAAACAACCCTTCTAAGTACATGGTCAAAGTGAGTGGTCCTTTAGGCACCTCAGATCAGAACTTGGTGATTGTCTTTTCTCCAATGGAGCCTTTATCTCATGGCTATTCCCAAAATCGTGTTGTCTGGTAGTAGAAGAATGCAAAATGGGATGACTTGTGAGATTTCTTTTCTTCTTTTCCTTGGTCGGATTACTGTTTCAAAACTTCTGATGCCAATGTTTTCTCAGATCGTGTCAGTGAAATTATTCTTGTAGGAATGTAATCCTTTATTCCACACTCCACTTTTATATCTCCTCCTTTATCTAAACCTTGGTTTTCCAATAAATGTGCTAAGGCTGTTCAAGAGAAGAATGTTGCATATCGTAATTGGCTTGTTTCCAATTCTTCAGTTTCATTTTCTGCCTACACCAAAGATCGCAACAATTGTAAAGCAGTTATTAATCAGTCCAAACTAGATTTTGAACAGGCTAAGAATAGAAAACTTGCTTCTTGCCCTAATGGTAGCCAAGCATTCTGGTCTCTTGCCAAAGCTATTGGCTGCAACTATTACTCATCTCTGCTCCCACCTCTGTCAAAACCAAATGGTTCTGTTGTCATTTCAGCCAAGGATAAAGCTGACCTGCTAGCATCCCATATTTCTTCCAAATCATGTATTAATGATCTTGGTAAAACACCTCCCACGATTCCCAACAAGTTCCTTTCAATGCCTCCTGTGGTCTTCCATCAAAAGGATGTCAGAAGATTTTCACAAATCTTGATGCTAAGAAAGCTCCAGGTCCTGATGGTATTTCTCCACTTATTCCCAAAACCTGTGCTCCTTAACTTACTCCTGTTCTTTGCCACCTTTTTTACTTTCTTATTCCAAAGGTATTTTTTCTTCTGCTTGGAAATTTGCTCATATCCAGCCAGTTCCTAAAAAGGGTGACAAATCCCTCCCATCCAATTATCGTCCCGTTGCAATTACTTCTACTCTTTCTAAAGTAATGGAGAAATTTATTAACCACCAACTCTTGAAACCTTCCATCTGATTAAAGATTGCCAGTATGGATTCCGTGAGTGTTGATCCACTGGTGATTGTTGATATTCTGGCTTATGTTACCCATTTATGAACAAATTCAATGGAAAAGTTCGGTGAAACACAAGCAGTTGCTCTTGACATCTCAAAGGTGATGTCATTTCAATCGTGTTTGGCATAAAGGACTTCTAAACAAGCTTCCATCTTATGCTTTGCCAACTGTTTTTTGTAATTGGTTATCCAGTTTTTTCTCTGATCGCTCACTGATGATGATGGTAGATGGCTCTCTGTCTTCTAACTTCTCCACTAATGCTGGTGTCCCCAAAGGTTCAGTTCTTTCACCCACTCTTTTCCTCGTGTATATTAATGACCTTATTCCATCGACTGGAAATCCTATCCATAGTTTTGCCGATGACATCACATTGTATTCCACTTTCCATTCTGAGAAACCTTGCTCTGCTCAATCAGCTTCAACTTCTTGAATATCCGCTACCAGTTCCTTAAATGCCAATCTCCAGGTAATTTTTCCAGTGGGGCAAAGACAACTTAGTTGATTTCAATCCTTCTAAAACTCAATCTTGTCTTATCTCTTGCAAAAAGGATTCTTCTTCTTCTTCTGCTCATCTTTGGTGACACTCTTATTTCTAGGTAAGATGATATATCTCTTTTGGGGATTACCCTGACATCTAATCTCTCTTGGCACAAGCACATTACAAATATTGCTTCCTCTGCATCTAAAAAACTTTGTTTTCTCTTTCGCTCTCGGTGTTACTTTTCTTCCAAACAGCTGTTCACTCTGTACAAATTGCAAATCTGCCATACCACGGAATATTGTTCCCATATCTGTGGCGGTACCCCCAAAACCTCTCTCATGCTTCTAGATTCCATTCAGAAGAGGAAAGTTAGGTTAATTAATGACTCCTCTCTAACAGTCTTTCCACTTGCTGTCTCATAGATGTACTTTTTCTGCTGCATGGCTTTTCTACAGATACTTCCATGGGCACTGTTCTTCTGAATTGGCTTCTATAATTTCCGTTCTCTCTTTCAAAACAGTCCGAACACGTGCCGCCACCAGCCAAAACCTATTTCCTGTCCAACTTCAAACTCACAGAACCAACTTTTCATTTTCCTCGTTTATTCATTCAACTGCCATTTTCTGGAACAACCTTCCTTCTTATGTATTTCTTGAAAATTACAGTCTACAGAAATTGAAGTCTAATGTGAACAAATATCTTCTTTTGTCTTCTCAACCTCCAACCCAATCACAGTACTAAGTACTACAGGTTCTAGTATCTCTCATGTTTGGGGTTTTCATAAAAAAAAAAAAAACAACCTTCGTTGTCCTCATTTTCTTTCTTTCATCGTCGATATTGTCACTTGTGCATAAATTTGAATTTTTTTCTTTTCTTTCTTTTTTTTTAACTGTACAAAATGTAGTTGTCATTCGAATATTCAGCTAGTGACCATGTAAATGTAGTGAAAATTTACAGAAAAATGTGGATAAAGCACTTCCACAAAACAACAGATGATTATTTGTCGGGATAAAAGTAAATCACTCTCTCCAAATTCTTGAACAGGGCACTTACAGTTGATTCACAGCGGTGTCCAACCTACAGCCTGCATGGAAAGTTGGACAGCATTTTAAAATTTGCTATTTATGAAAAAAATTTTCTCACTGAATGTTTTGTTTAGTAAATGTAATCGTGCATTGTACTTAATAAAATTTTTGAATATTTTTGATTTTAGGTGTATCATTATTTTTATTTATTCACTTTATATTCATCTTAAGCAGTGATCCTTTTAGGTTGTAAATTTTCTAAAGTGAGCATTTAAAGTTAACAGTAAGGAATTTTTTTGAAAAACAAGAGTCATATTTTTATAATTTTAATAAAATCTAAAAAATAAATTAGTGACATAGATTTGTTAAACATAAAAGTATTGGGAATTTGCATTTTTTATATGTAGCCTGAAAATAAAAAACTGTAACGTGAAAACAGAAACTTCCTTTTACATGTAACAAGATACGGAAAATGTAACGCACTAATTTTTATCGAATCATTCAGTGCTGTCCCCGAAAGAAATCTAACTTTGAATATGGACCCTGTATGGGAAAAGGTTGGACACCACTGCAGTAGAAGGTGGGCCAGAGCCCATTGGGAATACCCCTTGATCTGCTCAGTGTTGACCAGCACAACTTCTCCGTATGTGGGACAGGTGGTCGGATAGGTTTTACCAGGTACCCCTAAGTTGTAGAATGGTAATCCCTTTATCTGTCTCAATTCTTGCTTAGCAGCAGCACTAATTAACTAAATTCCCTAAGGCCAGAAGTGCAAACAGAGCATACCCAGTTAGGTCTCTCCTAAGCCATTCATTATATGAAAATTTGTCTTTGCACAGTGGAAACTATTTTAAATGTAATTTTCAAGGGGAATTAAAAAAAAAAAAAATGCTATAAAAGGAGTTTGTTAAACAGAAGTCTGACTGAGTAATTTAGAATTCCAAAAATGGTTATAAAATTTTATATAGAAAATATCTTAACAATAGACAGTGAGAAATGCAAATTTAGTTAAATAACTTTAAGGTTATTGGAATAGTAGGTAAACATGTGAAAAAATTTACAGATTACTACAAATTTCGGAGTGTAGTGCATCCAAATGTCACCAGTCGCTGTTAATAAAGGTGCCAGTATGCTGTACCGTTGCGTACCATCCCAGGCACTTTAGCATTAGTAGAGGCAAGAAAGTATGCTTATAGAGCATCAGCCAAAAAAAAAAAAAAAAACTCTTCCCATTTCACCCATCCATTTGCTCCAAAAGTTTGTCCACTTCTTCCTTGAATTTATTTAAGCTATCACCTTTCACAACAACAGATGGAAGTTTGTTCCACTAATCAACTACCCGCTGGCTAAAGGAAAATTTCTGTGCATCGATTCGACAACTGTCTTTACTCAATTTCAAGTTATGCCCTTGTAAGACATATCTTGCATGTATTCCGTAACAAAATTCGGCTAGATATACGATCGTAGTGCCTAGCTAAATATATACATATAAAAAAATAATAATAATTCAAATGTAGGCAAACGTGGTTGATGAGGTAGATTAATTAATAAAGTGAAAGAGAGAAAAACAAATTCAATTTCATTCTTAGTTATTATAATCGTCTAATGAGTAGTTGGAAGGAGTCAGTACATAGTCAGTCCATGGCTAGATTCCTGTTCCAGAAAGTTCTGCAAACATGTCACATTTTTCATATTTTTTTAGACTTTAATGCATTAGAGAATTGCCCCTTCAGTCCTCCCCTGAAACCACAGCACTTCTGCTACTTTGTGACCATTGCTTTGCTGCTCTAGTCTGGGGCATGATTTCCGTTTAAATACAAATTAATTAGATTTATAAATTTAATTAATTGACAATACTATACTAAGCCAGTAGTTTTGAACCTTTTTTTAATAACGGCACCCCCTAAGTAATTTATTTTATTTTGCGGCACCCCTACTCAATTTTCTGCCTGTTAGATCCGATTCTCTCCTGTGTGTACACACACACACACACACACACACACACACACACACACACACACACACACACACACACACACACACACACACACACACACACACACACACACACACACACACACGTATATATCTAATATTAAAAAATAGATATGTTATATGATAGTTATTATAATAATATAGTTAGAAAAATTACATTTCATAATACAAATTATATATATACAGTATATAGAGGTACTAAGTAAACATAAATTAAAAAAAAAAAAGGTTTAAGTAACTTAAACCCAAATTACGTGGCACCCCTGGAATATTGTTAGGGTGCCGCAGTACCCCGGTTGAAAACCACTGTACTAAGCTAACAGATTCCTAATGCAGTTCTACGTATTATGCTATCTAGTTACACGTCATACCTTATGCTATGAAGTTTGAGCTATACGCTAAGCTATTGCGTTTCGATCTAATATACTACAATGGCAGCAAGTTTAAAACTGTAGAAGTTTTATCGATATTAAGTAATAACCTATAAAATCTGTCTAAATTCAAAATAAACTGTATCGTAACTAGGAATATAAAGCTACTTCTAGGAAAATAATTTAATATGCCAATTAAGTCAATAAAACGGCAAAAAATTAAGAAAAACTTCTGTATTAGCTAAAGCCGTAAAAACTTCACCCGCATGGAGCTACTCTTGTTCCCTAATCCAATCCTTATGTTTAGCTTCAACAATTTCTCTTCCACTTTGTTCTCAGTTAAAATCATTATGCTCCCTGTTAGAGTTTGATAAATGCCTAGCCTCTACTTCCCTACAGAATTCCTCATGTCTGAATGTAGGTGCAAAATATTCATTCAGCTGCTTACATGAGCAGGATCAACAGTCAAAGTCTACATCAAGTGGACCAATCTGATTCATCCCCTTCCTTCTAGAGCAGTGGTTTCCAAACTACTGAGATGTATGTCAAAAATCAAAAAAGTTTGCGGACCCCTATATATAACATGAATATTTTATATATATATGGTCGACCACTGTTTTGCGGACCCCCTGAAACTGGTCTGCGGCCTCCAGTTTGGGAAATGCTGTTCTACAGTTTACATAAGTAAAGAAGTCTTTGCTGTTTTTCTTTGCATCCTTTCCCACAGATTTCTCGTAATCTGCCTTCGCTTGCCTAACCTCCTTTATGTCTTGATTACAGACTAGCTTGTATCTACCACAGGCTTCTATGTTTCCTGATAATTTATATGCAACCCATGCATTTTTCATTTGCTGACAGAAAGGTGGCCAATGAACATCTGCTGCCTACATCTGTTGGTAGCACATGTTAGTTTTTTTTAAGGATGTATTATAGCTGTGTTCCCAATTTTTAAATGTAACATTTAATTCTGTAGACTTGCTACTGTATTTTAACTCTCACTAGTATTATCTTGCATTTCCAAGTACATTAATGCCATTGTATATTAGCATTGACATTAGCAGAGGCATATGATGAAAGAAAGCAAGCCTATATAGCATCAGCCAAAAAAAAAAACTACTTCCCATTTCGCCCATCCAGTCACTCCAAATGTTTGTCCAGTTCTGCCTTGAACTTATTTAAGTTATTGACCTTCTATGAGAGATGGAAGGCTGTTCCAACTCTAAACCACCTGCTGGCTAAAGGCAAATTTCTGCACATCTATTCTACAGTTGTCTTTCCTCAATTTGAATTTATGTTCCCTCAGGTGAGTAATCTGAGCAAGAGGAAGAATCCCATTAGCACTGAGCTTGCTCAAACCATTTAAGACTTAAGTCTTTCTTAGTAAGAGCAACCCTTTGTTCCCCTTGTGGGGAGTTTTTTATTTATTTATTTATTTTTTTATTAATTATCTCTATTCTTCTCCTTTATTATATTATTGGTGTGTGTACTTCCTATTTATTTCACTTATTCCTTTTTATTAATACAGTCGATTCCGGTTATTTGGGACACATCGGGATTAGTGCATTTTGGCCCGATTAAGCGGCTGCCCCAATTATCCAAAGTTTCACATAATAGTTAAAAATACAACAGATTCGGCTTTACAATTGGTTCACTGTACAATCAAATCACGTTACGATGGACTCACCATAGTAAAGTACTGTTCACTATACGATGTGTAGTAAGCGCCAGTCACTGTGATCATGTTTGTGAACTGAATTTTAATTCTATTAAACAGCAATTCTAATGAACGAAATAGGAGAAATATTATCCACAGGCTATAAAAGTAAAGATATATTAAGCAAAAATTTACCCTTTATTACCTTACCAATTAAAAAATGAAATGATACGTGATAACTGGAATAATTAATACGTATTGTAATATGTACATACTAACTAGTTGACATTTCTGTTCACTGACATTTGTGGGGTGGGGATTAAAATTTAAAACAGTAAAAAGATAAGCAATCAATAACAAAGAACACAGCACACACAAATTGCAAGTAACACGATACGCGCAAGTGAGAATGGAGTAACAAGTTATGAAGTTTTAAAAATAGGAATTTAGAGAAAATTCTGAAAATTAATTTTTTTACATGGAATCTTCAATATTTTTTTATATTGAAGATTCCATGGAAGTGTAAACACATTTCACCATAATAACCCACAGAATTCCGGCTGTCGGTATTATCGCAAATTCAATAAGATCGCGTTTACCACCCGTTTATGATAGATTGCACTAACAAAAAAGCCCAATATACAGGTGACTGCTAATTGTTTTTATTGTTTTATGGTTGTGACTTCCAGAATTTTGACCCGAACTACGTGGTACGGTCACAGACAATCATAGGGTAATCTCCAGTGCTGCGGTCTCTTGCCCCGATTAAGCGGCATGTTGTCCCACTTAAGCGAAGTAAAACCTAACTATTTTCTCGATTGGGTTCTGTTTTTTAAGGTTTGCCCCAAATAAACGGCTGCCCCGATTAACTGGTGGCCCAAATAACCGGAATCCACTGTATTTCCTTTTTATTATAATTTTATCTATCCTTTTTGGTTAGTTCTCCTTTAAAAAAAACTCCCCACTTGCACATCTGACTAGTATCTACTCAGAAAATTTCAGGTTCAGGGGAACAGCTCTTGGTATATATATAATTTTTATTCCCTTCATCTTAGGCTGGTGTTCAGAACAACAAAAACTACATACATATTGGATAAGATAAATAGTTTATTGTACATATTTACATAGATATATCATCACAAAAAAAAAAAAAAAACTGATTAAACACATGACAAAATAATCTAATTTCACCTACTTAGTACTGAATGTTTATGAGCAAAGGTATATTTGCCTATTGAGTATACTCAAATAGGGCTATATCTCTTTTACATATATATATATATCATAATAATTTCTCCCCTCTTGTAAACTAAGAGAATAATAAAGTTTCTACTTCCCTACTCCTGAGCTCAATTAACTTTCAAAAGCATCTGTTAACATTCTCCTTTCATTACAAAACATTCTTTAACCCAAATTGATTAAACTCCTATACTCTTAATTTCAGTATAAATCATTACTCCGTTTTCTAACTGATTATAACCTATAACCTTCTCTACTCTAGGTAATTACGCCACTACCAAATTTCTACAATTTAACTACTAGCACATTTGAGGGTTACTGAATTCTGTCTATTCCCTCTATCCCTCTTCCAAAAAAATTTATACTTAATTATTAAAACAATTATTAACAAGGTATCAATCACTTCTCCATTCTCTTAAAAATCTTATATATCTTTTAATTTGTTATGGCTAATGTCCTTCATTTCATACCTTACACTAATTTATCATTATAATGTAGTACGTCTTATACATATCTCACAGTGTTTAGTCAAAGTTCTGCCAACTTGGTTAGCGGGGTGTCTATAGCCTTTGTGTAATGATGAGTGTACTTAAGTAAAACAAATCACTTACTTAGTTATCTTAGTGTACTTTGCGGTACCTCCTTCATCCTTCTCTAAACAAGTAGTAGGTCTTTTACCTCTGGGTCGCATCTCACAATCACTGGGAGTTTTTTCGACATGAGTTATAGGATTCCTCCTTGAGTCTCGGGTACCTTTATTTCTTAAGAACGAATTATTTTCATCAGGTCAGAATAGCTGCTTCTTCCTGCTCACCAAGGCTCCTTCTTTCGGGCTCGCCAAGGCTCCTTCTTTCGGGCTCGCCAAGGCTCCTTCTTTCGGGCTCGCCAAGGCTCCTTCTTTCGGGCTCGCCAAGGCTCCTTCTTTCGGGCTCGCCAAGGCTCCTTCTTTCGGGCTCGCCAAGGCTCCTTCTTTCGGGCTCGCCAAGGCTCCTTCTTTCGGGCTCGCCAAGGCTCCTTCTTTCGGGCTCCACAAGGTTGCTTCTTTCGGTTCACCAAGGCTCCTTATTTCTTCCTCGCTATCTTACTTTATGTCTTTCCTCTAGCTCCTCCATTTCGGCTCCCTTACTTTCTGCTAACTTCTAACAGTAACTCATTTTAATTAACTCCTACAAAAACTCAACTCTGTCTGTACTAACTCATTCCAACTAACTCCGACAAAAACTCAACTCTGTCTCTTTGACTAACTCATTTTCACTCAAGCCTACAAAAATCTCAACTCTCTCTAACTCATTTTCACAAACACCGACAAAAATCTCAACTTTGTCTCTTGCTCCAACCCCTTCACTCTCTTTTTGTTCTCCTCCCACATCTAACTCCCGAGTTCGCCACGCCTGTTACCAGTGACTCCCGCCAATCTTATACTCATCCTCGGATTTATTCTCCTTTCATTTGTTAGAAGACCCTTACTCAGCCTGCCCAGTAGCACGTGTTTCAATACTCCTCCTTTTACTATTCTACCAGACCTGCTCCCATACGGTGTGCCCTTTGATGTTTCCCGATTATCCCAAAAAAAAAATGCTTCCCTCTCATCTAACGCCTTGAGCCTGTAACGTTTTAAAAACATGAAACTCACATCTAGTGACCACAGCATCTATTTAAGGAAACTTATAAGCTGGTCGAGAACCCACTTCCTGTTTGCGCCTGACGGTATTCTGATTGAAGTAACTTTCACTTCTAAGTTAACCCGCTCCCTTCCTGAGTATGACCCCGCATAAATCTTAATTAGTCTGTTTTTGCTTGGACCCATGCTGCTTTACTGTAGTTTTCTCTTTGTTTATCCCCGAGTATAACGAAAGTTAATGGCTCGGACCTTGCCTTTATTTCTTACCCCTCACGAACCTATCTATTCGCCGAATAATTTTTATTATCTATCTTACGCGATATTAATACTTTATTCAACCTGCGACGAGAATCTATTAATTAATTAAACTAACTTCCAAAGTCTTTATAAAAATTTTATTTTGTAAGATTTTGTATTCTTACACCCTCACCAATCTCATTGCCTTTTTCTATACCTGTTCCAGAAGCTCTACATCCTCCCTAAAATGAGGCCTCCAGACCTGCAATACTCAAGGAGTGACCTTGACCATTGCCTTATACAAGGGGACAATCACCTCCTTATCCCTTCTAGCAAAATTCCTGTATATCATTGACAAGACCCCGTGAGCTACTCTTGCAGCCTGCCTGCACTGCTCAAAAAACTTCATATCTGCCTGCATAATTACCCTACAGGTCCTTTTCATTCTCTGCTACACTGAGTACAGTATCACACCGTTGGTATGTTATGCTGGGGTTACAGCTATCCATTGAAGTACCTTACATTTGTCAGTGTTAAACTTTAGTTGCCATCTCTCTCAAGCCCATCTGCCCACCTTTTATAGATCCTGTTGCAGTAGTATACTATCATTACTGTCATTAACCATGTCGCCAACTCAATGTTCTGATGGGTGTTTATGAGAGTTTCAAATGTAGCGTAGATGCCCTCGAAGAAATTAATATGAGGGGCCCTTCATGCTCTCAGCTGCCCAGTTCAATGCTAGAGCAAACTCCTGTGCATCAGGCAACACAGCAGCAATCTCCAAGGCAGAATGCACTTGTCCTACAGGAGCTAGTTATTGTTGGTGATTCTATTGTCAGCAAGACGGAGAATATATTATGCAAAAAGGATATGTGGAACAGGACCATGGCATGTCTTCCGGGGCAAAAGTTGATGATGTTGTAGAGCAGATGTCATCTTTTAAAGGCACAAAAGCTGATATTCTTGTACATGTTGGCACTAATGGCATTAAGAGTAGGAGATCTGCAGCTTTACTTAACTAGTACAGATCAATGTTGAAAAAAGTCGCAAGTTAGGGTTGAATTTGAAATTGTCTGCAATGATGCACAGACACGATAGAAGGGAGTATACGAAGAGAACTTTGTCAATCAGTTCATCCCTGGAGAGATTGTGCGAGGCTCATGGGATAGAATATTTTTCAGTGTGGTCTGTGCTTGTTAACTGGAGAGACTGCTTCTACAGGGATGGGGGTACACTTAAATAGAAAAGGTGCAAGAATATTTTCTGATGCTATCAAGGCAGTGTTAGGTGGGTCAGAAAACTGCTAGCTTGGGGGGGGGGATACACAGACTAAAAGATTGGCAGTGGGGGCAGGCAGAGGCATAATCCTTGCACTGCTTCTATTAGAATGAGTCTAGAGAGCAAGTTGCTAAGGATTTCAAGGACTGATGGGAGTCATAGTGGAACAAGTAAATAAATGGGCTGTGTTAGGGTAACTAAGAGTAGTTACCCTAACACAGTGGAACAAGTAAATAAATGGGCTGTGTTAGAGTAACTAAGAGTAGGAACAGGTGCATATACACCAATGCTAGAAGTATACTTAATAAATTTTGAGTTTGAAGTGCTGGTCAAGACATCAAAGCGGGATATTCTTGGGATTTCAGAGACATGGTATTACACAAATATAAATAGTACAGAATTGGAATTTGGGGAGTACAATGTGTACAGAAAGGATAGACAGGACAGGAAGGGAGGAGGGATTATGCTGTTAGTTAAGAAACACAAAATCTAAGGAAGTGCATCCAATTGATAGTGGTGGAGAATGCAACATTGTGTCAGTGTGGTGTGACATAAGCACAAGGAAAGGGAAAACAAGAGTAGGTGTGTTTTATAAGCCTAATGAATCCAACGAGTATAATGAGCAATTGTGCAGAGTAATAGAGTGGGCGAGTAAATCAGATTGTCTTATAATGAGAGGTTTGAACTTTCCAGATATTGATTGGAACTTGTGGATTGGTCACTCGCACACTAGTAAGGCTTTTGTGG
This sequence comes from Mastigoproctus giganteus, assembly GCF_048544385.1. Taxonomy (NCBI): domain Eukaryota; kingdom Metazoa; phylum Arthropoda; class Arachnida; order Uropygi; family Thelyphonidae; genus Mastigoproctus; species Mastigoproctus giganteus. Next base: position 115,832,721 of record NC_143585.1, read on the forward strand.
ATTTATTGGATGACTGTTTTCTACAGCAACATGTTCGAGAGGCAACAAGAGGGAGTAATACTCTTGATCTGATTATCAGCAGTGATTATTCATGCATTAAGAATTTGCAGATAAAGGAAACACTGGGTGTCAGTGATCATAGTGTACTGATGTGGGATTTATTAAAGATGTAACTACCATCAAGCTTAAAGGGAAGGGCTTTTGCAAAGATGACTACAGTGGTCTCAGACCACTGTAGTCATCTTTACAATTCTATTCAGTGGAATAAACTGATGATGTTACCAATGACGAATTCTAAATGGGAAGCCTTTAGGGACTTAATCTTGGAGGCTACTAGGCTTTTCATCCAACTAAGAAATATTGTTCAAGGTTTAGGCCTAAATGGATGGCAGATAAACCAATGAGACTTGTGGCAGAGAAGAAAAATGCATGTGATGCATATGAATTATCAGGTGACACTGAAGTCTATGGAATATAAGCTAGTCTGTAATCAAGTCACAAAGACATTTAGACAGGCAAAAGCAGATTACAAGAAATCTTTGACAAAGGATGCAATGAAAAACAGCAAAGAGTTCTTTACTTATGCAAACTCTGGAAGGAAATGTATAAATCAGTTGGTCCGCTTAACATAAATGGTTTGACTATTGATGATCATGCTCAAGTAGCTGATAAACTGAATGAGTATTTTTCATCTACATTCACACATGAGGAGTTATTCAAGAAGGAGAATGCCAGAAGTTTACCAAACTGTAGCAGGGAGCGAAGTGATTTTGTAATAACTGAGAGCAAGATGGATAGATCCCATCCACCCCAGATAAGGAAGGCATCTGGGGTGGATGGTATCTATCCAGCTATATTAAAGGAGGCAGCAAAGGAAGTAACCAAACCCTTAGCCATAATTATGACTTCCTGGGATTGCAGGGAGATCCCCATGGACAGGAGGTGTGCAAATATATCTCCAATTCACAAAGGGGGTTAAAATGGTGATACAAGTAACTATACACCTGTTAGTTTAACTTGTGTTCTGGAGAAAATAATGGAGTCACTGGTTAAAGAAGCATTGCAGGATCATCTAGACAAGACTGCAGTAATAGTTAAGACACAGCATGGGTTTGTTAAAGGGAGGTCTTGTCTGACCAATTTGATTGGATACTATGATGTGGTTACAAAGGAACTGGATGCAAAAAATAATTTTGATATCATATACTTGGATTTCATGAAAGCTTTTTATACTCTTGCACATGGAAGACTGCTTTCAAATTGGAGCGGTATGGCATTAAGGGTAAGTTGTTACAATGGATAAAGGGATGTTTGAGTGGTGGACGACAGACACTGATTACCACTGTCTGTCTGTCTGGCGGACGACAGACAGTGGTAATCAGTGGACACTGCTTTTCGTGGAAGAATGTTATTAGTGGAGTTCTGTTCAGTGCTGGGCCCATTGTTGTTTGTGTATTCATCAATGATATTGATGAAGGTATATCAGGGTTAATGTCCAAGTTTGCAGATGATACAAAGGTTTCCAGGGTTGTTGAGAGTAAAAACAGTATGCTACACTGGATCTAAGTAAGTTGGGCAAATGGGCTGAGAAGTGGCAACTGAAGTTTAATGTGGACAAATGCAAAGTAATGCATATGGGTAGCAGTAACCCAAGAGAAACGTACCAACTGTGTGGTACTACACTCAGGGAAGTGGAGAGTGAAAAAGACCTAGGTGTAATTGTGCAGTGAGATGTGAAGTTTGCTGAGCAGCGCTGACCCGCTGCCAGAGCAGGTCATGGGGGTGATTATCCCGTTGTGCAAGGAATGGTCAGGGCACACCTTGAGGCCTCCTTTTAGAAAGGATGTAGAGTTGATAGAACGAGTACGAAAAAGAGCAACAAGATTGGTGAGGGGAACAAAGGAGTGCTCTTACCAAGAAAGGCTTAATTAAGTTTTGCAAATTGCAGCACTTGCAGACTAAGCACATGCGAGGTGATCTGATTGATGTGTATAAGGCCTTGAACGGGTTGGGCAAGCTCAGTACTGATGAGATTCTTCCTCTTGCTCAGATTATGAGCCTGAGGGGGCATAGATTCAAACTGAGAGAAAGACAGCTGTAGAATAGATGTGTGGAAATTCGCCTTTAGCCTGCAGGTAGTTGATTGCTGAACAGACTTCCATCTCTTGTTTTGGAAGTTGATAGCTTAAATAAATTTAAGGTTGAGCTGGACAGGCATTTGGAGTGTATGGATGAGTGAAATGGGAGTTTTATTATCTTTATTTTTTATTATTTTTTTATGGCTGATACTGCATAAGCTTGCTTTATTGCATCATATGCCTGAACTAGTGCTAATTAACAACTCTGCCAACCTTCGTATTGTCTGCAAATGTAGATGTTAATCCTGATATACCGTTATCAATATCATTGATAAATACAGAAAACAACACTGGGCCCAACACCGAACTCTGTGGGACTCCACTAATAACATTAGTCCATGAAGAGCAGTGTCCATTGATTACCACTCTCTGCCTCAACTGTCCTTTTGTCCATTGCAACAACTTGCCCCTAATGCCACACTGCTCCAATTTGTACAGTAGCCTTCCATGTGCAACAGTATGAAAAGCTTTCCTAAAATCCAAGTATATGATATCAAAATTATTTTTTGCATCCAGTTCTTTCGTGTATCCAATAACTTGTATCCAATCAAATTTGTCAGATCATAGTATCCAATCAAATTTGTCAGATAAGACTTCTCCTTAACAAATCTATGGTGTGTCTGAACTATAACTGCAGTGTTGTCTAGATCCTGTAGTGACTCCCTCAAATGGAAGTTAAACTAACAGGTCTGTAATTACTTGTCACCCTTTGTGAATTGGGGGACACATTTGCATATCTCCAGTCCATGGGGAACTTCTCTGAGTCAAAGGAAGCTTTCATAATTATGGTTAAAGGTTTGCTTACTACCTTTGCTGCCTCCTTTAATATAAAATGGGGTGCCTCCATAGCCAGGTGGAAAGGAGCAGCAGTACGTAGCACACACGTCTTGATTAGACCGGGGTTTGAGCCTGTCACCACCAAATACGGAGGATGCGGAAAGGTCAGGGAATGACCACTGCATATTTCCGTTGCAATATGGCCTTAGTTGCTAATGCTCCTAAAAAAAAACAAAAAAAAAAAAAAAAAAACGACTCCTTTAATATAATTGGATAGATATCATCCACCCCAGGTGCTTTTTTTTATGTTAAATTTCAACAATTTCTCCTCCACTTTGCTCTTAATTATTACAAAATCATTTAGCTCCCTGCTAGAGTTTGATAAACTCAAGTGGACCAATTTGATAATTTGATTTATCCCCTTCCTTCTAGAGCTTTCATAAGTAAAGAAGTCTTTGCATACTTTGCCAAAGATTTCTCAACCTACTACAGAGCAATGTACAGCCATTACAGCCTAACTAGTGCTATTACTGTAATGACCTTGTCCCAGGTTCCAACTTGCCTACATGTGACACGATGTGCATGTTCTGTTTGTACTTTTACACACACATGCGCGCGCCAAGAAATGCGAACCTTCAATCAGTATTGAATCGGGCCTTCTTTGTTTCGAATAATGGCATGGTGCGCCATGGATTCTATAAAGTGTTTTAGTGCATTTTGGTTTAATTGTAACCATTGTTCCAGCAAAATATTGCACAGTTGGAACAAAGTTGAAGAGTTCCAACTTTGTTGCCAAATAGTTCTCTCCACATATCCTACACATTCAGAATAGAATTGATATCAGGTGAATGTGGGGGCCAGGGACGATGGTAGAAATCAGTGTCATGTTCTCTGAACCATTCTGGCATAATGCACTGTTTTATTGTCATCCATAAAGTGGCCATCACCTTTGGGATAAAAGTGTAACATTGTAGGGTGCAGTAGATCTGATACAAATTTCAGGTACTCTCTTGGTGACATTTGACCTTACACTGGTGTCAACAGACCCAGTACATGCCAAAAAAACATTCTCCATACTATGATACCACCTCCAGATGCTTAGGTTGTCTTACAGCAAGTAGGGTCCATTGCTTTGTGAGGTTCTCACCACTCTGCCTACTTCAGTGGAAAACAAAGTGCATCATGATTTGTCCAACATTATCACTTTCTTCTCTTATTCCACTGTTGAATTACAACGTTCTTAGCACCACTGCAAGCAGATTTTTGTTTTTCTCTAAAATAAGTGGCTTCCCAATTGGCAGGTGACTGTTAATACCCAATTTCTTCAATTCGCTGTACACGATATGGATTGAAATAGAGCAATTCTGGGCTTTGATGAATTCAGTTATCTGCTGCACATGGATGTCCTATTTTTCCGTTGGCCAGTGTGTGTATTTGCAACTCAAATAGAAAAAGTACACTCCCACACCAGCAGTGAACATGTTAATTCCAAATACTGACCATGACAGAACTGAAGTATTTGCACAGGTTGAAAATAGGAAAAGGGCACCTTTTAGTGTATACATGCTTTCTAATGCTTCGGGGTGGGACCCGTGTTGACAAAAAGGATACCTGTTAATGATGTTTCACCGTAATTTGTTTAGCTTATGCATATGCATTAGGATGTGGCATTCAAACTTTGATTCACCAGTACCAGGTGGCCTAATGTATACCACAAAACAATTCTTTCCACTAGCAGTCTGCAGTGCTGACACAGTCCATTGATTTGATTCATGCTGCTGTCATCATACTTAGATCTTTCCTATTCCTCTCTATTTAGTATTAGTGTTCCTGTTCCCCATCCAAGACAGGATGTCTAATTTGTTGTGCCTATCTCAGCATAACTGTTCATGACATATCTAGTCACAGGAGTGCCACTGGTTCATGGACCATTTGCAGTACACCACTGTTATCCATGAACACCCTGGCAAGGTGGTAGTGTCTATGATATTCAAACCAGTATGTCTAGCATCATTTATCATACTGCAAAGTTGTTTAGGCTGTGCTGTGGGCCCTTTTTTTCTGAATTGCACATATACTGTCCCTTGGTATCTGACTAGTTACTTTGTACAGACAGAAATCTCTGATAGGGTTTATAACTTGGGGGTGGGGATATCAGTGTAACATCAGTTTGTGACTACCTTTTATAGTCAAAGGGTGTTATTCCATCTACACTACAGTGAATGTATTTCCTTACACACTAAAACAAATCTTAATAGGAATCAAATATATCACATTGAATACAGCACCGTTTTGTTACATCCTGTTTCGAAAAATAACTGAATGTATACTAATACTTATCAGTTAGTGGTAATGGAGCTTTCTGAAATACCTTTAAAAATTGAAGAATGCTGGGCTGTGTAAATGACTGTGTGATATGGCTATTAAATATGAAGATTGTTGCAATAAAATAAATATAACGAACTATTTTGTATCATACAAGTTATCCCCTTCAAAATAATTGCCTTGCGCTTGCACACTCTCCACATTTTTCTTCCAAGCAAAGCACATTTGTGGACGTTATCTTCTGTAAGTCCTTTTAACACCCTTGTCATTTTTTTTTCTGAATGTCTTCAATAGGTTCCCTTAAATACACGTTTCGGTTTATGGAAGAGAAAAAAGTCACAAGGAGCTTGGCCTGGCGAGTAGGATGCATGTTCACACACAGGGATTTTTTTTTTCCCCAGATATGCAAACCAAGAGCACATTGTGTGCTGAAGCATCCAACCATCCTTTCACAATTCACATCTCTTCCTTTGAATTTTTTCACATAGCCTTGTCAGAACTTTGATGTGATATGTCTGGAAAGTATCATTTAGTGAGATGTATTTGCCATAACAAGGATCACAGCTTTCATTTTTGATTTTGGGGACTTTTTTGTCTTCCATTGTACTGACTATCTTTTAGTTTCTGGGTTGTACTGGAACAGCAGCCAACTTTCATTGCAAGTAATTACAGTACTCAAAGCCTGGATCTTCAGTTTTTTTCAAAACCTCACAAACTTTGAGTGGTCTCATTCTTTGATTTTCATTAAAAATATTTTGGCACCACCTTGGCACACACACTTTTCTCACGCCTAAATTTTAAGTTAAAATTTGTCTGGTTCTTTGTCCATATTGAGTTTTGCAGCCATTCTAATGCTTAAATGATGATCGCCTCTAATCAATGTCCTTACCTGGTTCACATTTTCATTAGGTTTCATGGACATCAGATGGCCTGGTCATTCATTGTTTTATGCTCATGCCAGCTACTCTACCGAATCAACGTTAGGAAGAGGTTAGCGAAATCCAAGTCGATAGCCTAATTACCCATTTGTTGAATAGTATAAGTAAGATGTCACAGTCATGATTGCAACAATACAAGTATTTGTAGGGTTGCAATCTGTATTTTCGTTACATTCCATTGCTAGGTGCTGCTATGGTTGTTTTCACACAATAATTTTCTGATTAGTGAAAGGGACTGCATGCCACACTGCTATAGATAAGTGTTCAACAATGCTGAAGTCAAATGCAGAGCACTGTCAAGAGTATCGAGCAAGCTAACCTAAGAAAATAACGATGTAGGCAGTAATGCGTGCGTGTGCATGAAAAAAAAAAAAAAAGATTATAGAGATTGCATAAAAGACAAACAGAAAATCAAGTGCTGGATTTAGCAGTGCCTTGAACCAGCAGTGCTGCTCCACTTAACAATAATGTACCCGAAATGAGTATTAATCATGTACAGCAGAACATTTCTCCAATGGCAGAGCAGATGAGTTTAAATGATCAAGCTCCTTTCCTTTACACCAACTACTATTTACATAATAAGAACATGCATTGAGAGTTCGAAAGGAGATTTATGAAAAACATTTTCCGTTCCATATGCTACATTTGTGATTGTCCATAACTCAAAAATGACACAAAGAAACCAGCTGCTAAAGATACACCATTGATGGACACTGCATTTCCTGAATTTGATGTCAACGGGATCCTTGTGTAATAGCTGCAGAGGATCACTTAAGAACAACACCATTCTAGCGCATCTAACTGTCGAATGGGTTTGTCTACCTGGAAATTCCATTGCATTTGCCGAAGTTGGATTTAGCGACAGAGAAGCTTATTTTTCCTCGCCTACCATTCATGCAAACAAGGTGCCTGAGACATGCGTACAGACAATATGGCATTCTGGACCAAGCGATCAGTGTGCCTGTTTCAGTCAATATAATGGTCCATTGCTTGCCAAGAGAGATTGACATCATTGTATAAATGTGCATATAAATCGCAAGAAAATACACAAGTTGAGCTATTTGATCGGGTTAGTAAGAAAATGAGTGGTTAAAGTGTGGCTTCTATATTTGGTCGAAACACTTCTCTATCGATTGTATCGAATCACGATAGATCAGTTATTCTTTAATGCCATATGGAAATTAATTTGGCTAACGATGACATAAGTGGAGCAGTTCCAATCGAGGAAAGTCTCATCGCCCAACAGCAAACGTTGTGGAGCGACAATAAATATCTTAGAATTGCCACAGGAGAAACTAACATACTGCAGAGCTTACTGTTTGAAGAGCATGCAGAAGAACTCTACTTTTCCAGAATTTATCTTCGACAATTCAGAACATTCAGAGAGAATTTCTTGAGTTCGTTCAAGATGGCAACGAGGAAGCTCACATGATCTAACCAGTGCAGTGTTACTCTATATCATCTCCTTTACGTAGCAATAAAGATAATGAGAGACTCTTTGATGGTGGTTTTAAATACATAGGTAAAGATACTCAGTTACCGACATGCAGGCAAGTTCAATCCAAAGAATACATTAACAGCTGTATCGAAAACAATTTGACTTTCCTAAGGACAATTCCAAAATCTACTTACTACTGGTCTGTATGTAAGCATGATCTATCCGCTATGATCAGACAGCTCGGTAAACCTACAATGTTCTTGATTCTGAGTGCCAATGAAATAGGAAAATATGGGAATGGTACATGCAGCAACCATAATGGACGGATTAATGGTAAAAGTAATATAAAAAAATTCCAGCTGAATGCACAACGGTCAAAAGCTGTAGCAGCTGAGTTGAGAATAGCATGCAATCCTGAACAGGTTGATCTGGCATGCATTCAGGAACCTTACGAAATTGATGGAAAACTCATGGGGTTCTCTGTCTATGAAAATTGTGTTGTGTAATGAATGTAACCTGTGGGCCACAATCTTCATTTTCAGTCATAAGTTAGAGGTGTCTACACTGCATTTGTTCTGTAATTTTCATGCTGTATGTGTCTGTGTTGAAAGTGAGGACATAAAATTCTACTTAGCGTTGATATACTTCCAGCATGGTGCACATATAGAACCCCACTTGGATTACATGGATCGTCTGTTAGAATATCTGAAAGGACAAACAGTAATTTTGTGCTTGGACTCCAATTCGAAAATACTTTGTGGTATAGCAGGTATAATAACAACGAGATATTTACTGGAGGAAACAATCATTCAAAATAATCTTGTAATGAGAGGTCTGAGCATAGCACATTTTGGGTGAATGGGGGAATCAAAGATTGATATCACACTTTCAACTTTAAGAGGATCCAAACAGATAATGAGCTGGAATGTTGAGCATGACTGGGTCTCCATTGATCAGGTTTGAAATAACTCATCAGAAAAGATTACTCATCAAGCTAGGTATATGCAGGGCCAATTGAGACAATTCTATGTCCATACTGCTAACTGGGATCTATTTTATGAAGAATTAGGCAAAGAGAAGGTTGCAGTTCAGCACATGTGTTAAATGATTTTGGTGGCCCTGCAGCAGTTCAGCTGGTGCAGGGTTGGTTATACAATGCCTCTACAGTTGCAATGAGGCATCGTCAAACTAAATATTAAGTGATGGACTCCACAGTTGACAACGCTATGCAAAGAAACCAATAGAGCTAGGAAGATATACCAAAGAAGCAAATGTCAGGCTGAAGGGGATCAAATACATTTAAGGAATGAGTATAAACAACAGAAGAAGATACATGTGTCTGACTGCAAAAGAAAAATTTAATGTGTGGAAAGAACTTGTAAAGATATATGGAAAAAGTGACCCCTGGGGCTTAATTTATAAATTATGTACTAATAAAATAAAACACCCAGCAGGAGATATCACATATTCAATTCAGGCTAGTGATGATACTTCTCGAACGTGGGACCCTGAAAACGGTGGGGAAATAAGTACATGGAAATGAAATTACTTAATGAAAGTTACAGAGCCAGTGGGGAAGAGCACAGCTTCCAGATGAACAAGTTAGATACTGCAGTAGAAAGAATCAAGAAGAACAAATGCCCAGGAATGGACCTCATTGAGGGGGGGAAAATCATAAAACAGAGTCTGAAATTGATATCAGAGTATTTGCTAAGCATTTTTAACACATCTTAGAGATGGAGTATTTTCACCACCATGGAAGGAAGCACTTTTAAAACTCCTGCTGAAATCACCATTGAAACCGAAGGGGCAGATTCATATCATCCTATTGCAATATTGAGTGGACTATGAAAGATTGCTAGCAGGTAGAATTACAGCAGGGAAAAGTATTGCACTGGGAAAGATGGTGAAATCTGTAAATAGATGCAGATCAAAATATTGTCTAGGTATCTTTGTAGATTTTTCTGGAGCATTTGGTAGCATTGACTGGCACAGTGTTTTTTGGTATTACATCAGGCAAAATGCACACCACAGATCTACTCTGCTATAAGAGATTACTTCTGCGATGGAACAGTTACAGTTAAATGAGCATGTGGGAGTATTACCAGACAAGTTGTAAGAGGCTGTCCACAAGGGTCAGTCCTTGGCCCATTAATGTGGAATTTAGTCTTAAATGATTGGCTGAAGCTGGACTATGACAATGTCAGTATGTGTATGCTGATGACTTAGCTTTGCTAATGGATGGTGACTCGAGGCCTCAATTAGAGGAGCGATAACACTTCATTTTGTTGGAACTGAGTGCCTGGTGTAAATTGAAATTGAATTTGTGATTTCGACAGAAAAGAGCAAAACTGTGTTGTTAAAAGGATACCTGTCTATTACGAGAAATCCACAATGCCAAATATATAGAGCCAGTCTGCAGTGTGTGAAGACAATCAAATACCTAGGAGTTAAGATTGATAGACAGTTACGGTTTGTCTCACACATCAATTACATTGCTGAGAAGATTCGTAAATTTGTTGGTATGACTGCGCATGTCACTGGGAAGGAGGGGGAATAAAAGGCAAGGCACTGGATCTATTTTATGACTGTATCTCCTTGCCAATTGCAAACTATGGTGTGCATGTCTGGCCAGATTGTGCGTTGCAAAACGCAAACATTAGGAAAATATTTTCAATTCAACAGGTAATGTGGTTACAATTATGACCTGTAGGACTGTGTCAAATGAGACTGCAGATAATAACAGGACGTCTGCCATTGGATCTGGTCTTGTTATTCAAGTCAATGTGTTTTTATTTGTGGCATAGACAGTCATATGAGCAGATATCAATTGAGATTTGCTGACGAGGATTATAATGAGGAGAGGAAATGATTATGGACTCTTATTATTGATCGGTGGCAAGACAGATGGAACAATTGTACCAAGAGTTTAATAACCAAAACGTTTCTTCCAAGTACAGTGGATTCCGGTTATTTGGGCCACCGGTTAATCGGAGCAGCAGTTTATTTGGGACAAATCTTAAAAAACAGAAACCAATCGAGAAAATAGTCAGGGCTTACTTCGCTTAATTGGGACAGCATGCCGTTTAATCGGGGCAGGAGACTGCAGCACTGGAGATGACCCTACGATTGTCTCCGACGGTACCACGTGGTTCGGTCGAAATTCTGGAGGTCACAACCATAAAACAATTAGCAGTCACCTGTTTATTTGGCTTTTCTATTAGTGAAATCTATCATAAACGGACAGTAAACTCGATCTTACTGAATTTGCGATAATACCGACAGCTGGAATTCTGTGGATTATTATGGTGAAATGTGTTTACACTTCCATGAAATCTTCAATCATATAAAAAAATTAATTTTCAGCTCTTCTCTTCATTCCTATTTTTAAAGCTTTGTAACTCGTTACTCCATTCTCACTTGTGCGTATCGTGTTACTTGCAATTTGTGTGTGCCGTGTTCTTTGTTATTGATTGCTTATCTTTTTACTGTTTTAAATTTTAACCCCCACTCACAAATGTCAGTGAACAGAAATGTCAACTAGTTTGTATGTACATATTACAATACGTATTAATTATTCCGATTATCACGTATATTCTTCCGATTTTCGCATATCATTTAATTTTTTTAATTGGTAAGGTAATAAATGGTAAATTTGTACTTAATATATCTTTGCTTTTATAGCCTGTGGATAATATTCCTCCTATTTTTGATAATTAGAATCGCTGTTTAATAGAATTAAAATTCAATTCAAACACGTGATCACAATGACCGGCGCTTACTGCACATCGTATAGTGAACGGTACTTTATTATGCTACCTATCAAATCACGTTACGATGGAGACTCCATCGTAATGTGATTTGATTGTACAGTGAACCAATTGTAAAGGGGGAAGGGGGTACATTATATTTTTAACTATTTATGTGAAACTTCGGATAATTGGGGCAGCCGCTTAATATCGGGCCAAAATGCGCTAGTCCTGATGTGTCCCAAATAACCGGAATGGACTGTATTAAACAGTTTGGAAAGGTTATGCCAAGTTGGTTTCAACCAAACCTCTATTTAACATTCTTGCTTACACGACATGGGTCCTTCTTTGGAAAATTATATGATTTAGGTATTTCAGCACATTCATTGTGTACTTGTGGAGAAAAAGAAGTTGGGTACATCTTTTGTATAGGTTCCACAAATACCACGATCTACGAGAGGAATTGATTGATGGAGCACCCAGTGTGCAAATACTGACATCTGGATGCGAGTCTCTTCTTCTGAAGACAAGGACAGACTGTGGTGTTTTCCAAACTTTTTCAGCACAAGTTTTCAAGAGACAATAAGTCCTGCTGCAAATGGAGCAAGAACAATCCTGATAAAACTACCTGTGTAAATATTTGGTCGAGTGGATGGGTTAAACTAGAGGTTCCCAAACTTTCTCGGTTCATGGCACCCTTAGTGTCCCAATAATTTTTTCATCGCACCCCTAGGTCAAAAAAAGACCTAACACAGTGATTTTCGACCTTTTAATATATACCTATATAATAATTTTATTCTTTATATAGAGGTACTAAATAAAGATCAATTATAGAGCATCACAAAATTAAAAAGATGTGGATACCATACACCTTTTTATAATGAAATAAATGTATAAATTAAAAAAAAAAAAAATAAAAAATAAATAATAATAACTTTAAGTAACTTAAATCAAATTACACGGCACCCCAAGAATGTTGTTGCAACCTAGGTTGCCGCGACACCCCCTAGGTTGCAACAGTGAAGTTTTTGCAGTCAGGGTAAGCATAGGATGTGTGGTACCACTCCAATTAATGGTGGATAGCTTACTCTGTGAAAATACACAAATGCAGTTCTCAGTGATATGTGTTCTTGTGTGAGAGCAACGTGGAATAAGATGATCCCTGTATTTCTGTGACCTGCACTGGATACTCCCATGGCACATTCCAATTTTTTGTGAGGATGCATGTACAATGTCTATTTGGCTGCAGCAAACATGACGGAAGAAGACAGGTGAAATGATTCAAGAGGGCTAGTGCAAGGACTCTCACTAGCTATTTTCTTGGCAGAGATTCAAACTCATGATATGAACTGTAGGGTTTCAATATCTTTAATGGAGTGAGCACACGAAGTGCAAAACTTCAATATGTTATAATGGAGCAATTATAATTATCTGTACAGTATGTAAATAGTGGCTGGGGTGCCAGGAAAGCTGGCTGGGACTGCCTAGTACAATAAATAAAATAAAATTTATTTTAACATAATAGTTTTATGTGTAAATAGAAATTTCTATTACACTTTTTTCGGCTGGAGGTAAAGAATATAATCTGATGTCTTTTTTTTCATCAGAGGATTTTATTCTTACATAAGTAATAAACAATTTCCTACATTACTTTACATGTAGATTCATACACAAGCAGAAAAGTTTGATGTACTGACCATATATATTAAATGCCTTAGTGCAATGAAAATATCAGGTCTTGAATTTTCATTCCACTATTATTCCACTCTAACTGAAACCAAGCACTCTTACCCAATTGTTTACCCACTGTTCTTACAAAGTTACATAGTCCAAAGGAAATTATAACAAACAATTTTATAATTCATTTCTCTAACAAAATAAAACTTCCAAGTTTAATAATAATATTAGTTATTTAAATTGAAGAATTCTAAGAGCAGAGAGATAATTTATGGCCATTTCATCACTATTCCTTAGTGGTATATATTTAAATTTTTACAGTTTTAAAAGCTCATCAGGTGTAAACATTTCAAGCTCAAAGTCTTCAACATTCTTATTTAAGATATCTGCCGCTATGCTGTATTTACAATTGTAAATTTCTTTTTCGAAATACCTAGTTTCTTCTGAAATATCATCATCTTCAAGAAGACTGAGAGCCAAGGCATCACTGTGTAAAATGATATTTTCTGAAATGCAAGATGCATCTTCAAGATCATGCAAAGTGACAGAAGAATTATCTGGGGGATCCATATCACTAGAGGTAAAAATAATAAAATCCAGTTTAATTTTCATATTTTGTACACAAAGTGTTTCATATGGCAAAAGATATACACAAAAGTAATCTCTTTAATCCTAACATCCATATCTGAAAGCATTATAATGATATTTATTTGCAAATGATTATCAATATGCTACTATACACTAGGAACACTTATAATATGCACACAAGCAAGCCTAATAATAGTAGTAATAAATAGTAATTGCTATATAGTGCAAGGAAACCACAGACTTTTGCTGCACTGCCAAAAATAACCCCACCCCCAACCAAGTAAATAAGAAAACACAAATTATATGCTTCCCTCCTCACACAGGTAAGTTGACAGTTGAAGTAAATCCAGTTGACCTTTGAATTTACTTCAACTGTCAGCCTCAACTAACCTGTAGTAGCCAGGTGGGAAGGAGCAGTAGTGCGTAGCACATGCTTCTTGATTAGACTGGGGTTCGAGCCCGTGACCACCAAATACGGAGGATGCGGAAAGGTCAGGGAATGACCACCGCATATTCCCGGAGCAATATGGCTTTAGTTGCTAATGCTCCTAAAAACCAAATAACAACAACAATAACCTGCATGGGCAACTTGTTTCAGCTATCAACAACTCTCTGGCTAAAAGAAAACTTCCTACAATCTAAGCTAAACCTCAAGCCCTGTAATTTGAATTTATGACTCCTAGTTCTGGAATATTTTGAACATAGTAGATTTTATAGTGTTAATTGCAATGCGGCTCCTGGGGCTCCCTCAACTCTGCTTCAAGCAATGTGATGAATACAAACTCTGTAAAGGCCAGATTTATGTAGGTTAGTGAGTGTTTGTGAAGTGTTAGTGTGGGTCATGTTGGTTGTGTTGTTCATCCGGTCTCTTAACCTAGGGGCCGTGAAATGAATGCCAGATCAGTTAAAAGAAGTACTCGCAATGTAGTTAAAAATCGTTAACCTTATTAATCAAGAGAATTGAATTCACGATTATTTACATTACTTTGCGAGGAATTATCTGGTGTTCATAAGACATTACTCTTGCATACCGAGGTCTGATGGTTATCAAGTGCAAAAGTTTTAAGTTGATTTTATGAATTGAGGAACGAGGTAAGAATTTTTTTGTCTTAACAAAATCACAACTTTGCATCCAAGTTAAAGGATGAAATTTGGATGCAAATTATGACATATCTTGCCAATATATTTTCTCTTTTGAATGAATTGAATATTTGATTGCAAGGAACAAAAATACATATCTTTAGAGTTAACAACAAAATCGAAGCAATGATTTTGAAGCTGGATCTTTGGAGAAAGTATATTCAAAAAAGAGATGTGCAATGTTTTGAAAAGCTAAACAATTATTTAGCATTCAACGAAATCAGTCTTGATAAGACTGTACAAAAATACATTGTGCAACACTTATCACAGCTTCATTAAATGTTCCGAGAATATTTTCCAGTCAAAAAACATTCATATAACTAGATTCAAAATCCATTTCCATGAATCTGAAGAAACTGATTTACCACTGAAGGAGAGAGATCAACTGATATGACATTAAAAGCGAAGTACAAAGAACAAGAGCTACTTTATTTTTGGCTTTGAGCGTACAAGGAATACCCAGAAATTTCTAAGCGAGCAATAGCAATTCTTTTGCCTTTCGTTATGACTTATCTTTGTGAAAGATCCTTTTCCATGTAAAAAAAAAAAATATATATATATATATATATATACACACATACATACAAGTACAAAAACCAAATACAGAAACATATTAGATGCCAAATCAGAAATGCATTTGCAAATAACCTCAATAACTCCAAATTTTGACGATCTTTGCAAACAAATGCAAGCACATCCCAGCCATTAATTTGAGTATGCTGTTGTGAATTACTAATTTTAGATGGTAATAAAAATTTTCAAGTTTCCAGTAGCGCATATAATCATTATTTATTGATTTTTTATTCTATATTGTCAACTATTATTACACTGAATAAATTTATTGAAGAGTTAATTTTTATACTATTGTTTCTAGTTGGCTCTTATGCAGGCTTAGCTGTTGTCACCATACAGACCCTTTCCACCACCCATTCTACTTCTTCTCCTCACCATTATAAGAATAATTAATGTTTTAGTAAAGTACATATTATGATTCTAAAAATTTTAAGTTATTTATGTACCTAAAAACATGCGTTAACCGAGTAGGATTCCACAGAAATAATATTTAGCGACAAGGGGGTTCTGTAGATGTTGAAAGTTTGAAGATCCACTAGAGTATTGTTTAATAACTGTGTTTATATACACCAATTACATTCATTCCTTCACTCACTCTCATTTATCATAACACTCATTTGCTCTTTTTTGCTTCCTTACTGGGTCACTCTCTTTCACCATAACCAGCATCCATTCCTTTTTACCACAATTTCTATTTCACCCTATCACATTCATTCAGTGCCCAAAACATTCATACAATTATTTTTCTCTCATCCTGCACTCCCAGGCGAAAAGCTTACTCATGTTATTCAGCTGAGTTGCATCCCTGGTTAAAACATTTAAAGTGGCCATGTCTTCCACCACGCCCAGATGATAACACATTAATTTCATAGGATAGTTGTACCAAGCTCCCTGAACTAGACACAACCAGATTTATGACCGGGCATCCTCTCCCTGGATTACCCTGCCCTGGGGGAGCCCACACCAACTAAGTAACTATAAAGGTGTGGGCTCCCCCAGGCCCCTACCCAGGTAATCCAGGGAGGGGAGGCCCAGCCATAAATCTGGTTGTCTAGTTCTGGGAGCTGGGTACCCTAACAAATTAATGTGTTATCATCTGGGCATGGTGGAAGACATAGGCACTTTAGCTACTGACTGTTGCCTTGGTTGTGGAAGAGACTGTAGAGGAGGCTGTAGGGCCTGCCTTTCTACATTTTGTCTAATTTCAAACACTTTCTGAGTGAGGTTAGTAAATGCTTTGTATATATTTTCTTCTATGATGAATTGATGTTCCTGTCCCCTTGGAAGGGGCCAATTTCACCGAACGTTTCCATTGAATTAGTCCATAAATGGGTAACATAAGCCAGAATATCACCAGTGGATTGAAACTGATGGAATCCATACTGGCAATCGTTGATCAGATGGAAGGTTTCTAGGTAGTTTAATATTAATCATAACCCTTTTTTCCCCTGCCATGTAACCATTCTGCAATCTGTCCAAGAATTTTCCCCGTGATTCTGATTTGTATAGTTATTACTCGTATGGGGCTGAGTCATGCTTTTCTGAAATTTAAGTAAAAAATGTCAAAATTATTTCATATATCCAGCCTCATGAGTAACTCTCAAAATACACTGCTCAACAAAAAGTTGGCAGTTAATTGATTTCTTCATTATTTTGATATATGATTTCCAGAGTCCTTTTGAGCTCCCAGTCAGCCCAAAAGACGAGAGGTATTAGAACCTATAGTACTTAGTACCATGCTTGAGTGGGAGGTTGGGGAAAACAAAAGACAAAACAAAACTTTAGCAAGAGTAGAAGTAATTGCAATGGGACAATAATTGTATGGGAGGGATTTGTAACCCTTTTTAGGAACTGGCTGGATATGAGCAAATTTCCAAGCAGAAGGTTTTTTTTTTTGTTTTTTGGTTTTTTTTTAGGAGCATTAGCAACTAAGGCCATATTGCTCCGGTGCGGTGGTCATTCCCTGACCTTTCCGCATCCTCCGTATTTGGTGGTGACGGGCTCGAACCCCGGTCTAATCAAGAAGCGTGTGCTACGCACTGCTGCTCCTTCCCACCTGGCTATGGAGGCGCCTCCAAGCAGAAGGAAAAACACCTTTGGAATAAGAAAGGGAAAAAAGGCGGCAAAGAACAGGAGTAAGTTCAGGAGCACAGGTTTTGAGAACAAGGGGAGAAATACCATCAGGACCTGGAGCTTTCTTAGCATCAAGATTTGTCAAAATCCTTCTGACATCCTTTTGATGGAGGACCACAGGAGGCATTGAATGGAGCGTGTTGGGAACAGTGGGAGGTGTTTTACCAAGATCATTAATACATGAGTTGGAATAAAAAATGGGATGCTAGCAGATCAGCTTTATCCTTGGCTGAAGTGACAACAGAACCATCCCGTTTTGACAGAGATGGGCAAAGGTTGCGGCGAATAGCTTTGCAAAAGACCAGACTGCTCAGCTACCATTAGGGCAAGAAGACAGTTTTCTACTCTTTGACTGATTTATAACTGCTTTACATTTGTTGCGAGCTCTGGTGTAGGCAGAAAATTAAACTGAAGAAGTGGAAACAGGCCAATTACGATATGCAACATTCTTCTCTTGAACAGCCTTGGCACATTTATTGGAAAACCAAGGTTTAGATAAAAGAGGAGATTTTAAGGTGGAACGTGGAATAAAGGATTCCATTCCTACAAGAATAATTTCACTGACGCGATCTGAGCAAACATTGACATCAGAAGTTTTGAAACAGTAATCCGATCAAGGAAAAGAAATCTTGCAGGTCATCCCATTTTGCATTCTTATAACAACAACAGGAGGTTAGGAATAGCCGTGAGATAAATGCTCCATTGGAGAAGAGACAATCACCAAGTTGTGATCTGAGGTGCCTAAAGGACCACTCACTTTGACCATGTACTTATAAGGGTTGTTTGTGAGAAAAAGATCAAGCGTTATGGTTAGGACTGAGTGGTATTCTGGTAGGTAAATGAACAATCTGTGCGAGGTCATTAGTAATTGCAAAAGCCTCAGCATTTCAACCAGCTGGGTCTGTGTGACTAGAAAATGGAAGCCAGCTGGAGTTGAACATTAAAATCACCAAGGAAAATTACCTCACTGTTAGGAAAGTTGGACTGGAGAAAGTCAAGTTGCAAAGAGAGGAAATCAAAGAGTTCAAAGTGATTAGATTTCCTCACAATAGATGAATTTAACAGAATGATGTACAGAGATTTTAAGCCAGAGAAGATTGAAAAGAGGAGATTGTTAAATTACAAAGTCTCTGACAGGGAATATCGGAACGGACATATGGACAAGTACCACTTTTGAGGGAAAAGGAATCTTACAGCAAATAATTTGGACAACTGAGATGAGCAGTAGTTGAATCAACCGATAACTGAGATTCTGTCAGAAAATGTACATGGGGTTTGGCAGACTGTAAGTGGAAATGGACATCATTGAGATTAGAACTGAGACCACATATATTTGTGAAATGAACTAGGAAGTGTTTGTGAGGTTTAGATCTTTTCGCAGATAAGTTTGCTCTATTAGTTTGATAATTCATGTTGTATTCAATAGTGAGAAAAAGTGGAGTAGGGACATGCTGTATGAAGTAATGAAATTTTTGGATATGGCATACACATGGTAAGAATATACCCAGATCTTTGACATAACGTGGCCTAGACAATGCCCCCCCCTGCAATCACACTACTCAGACTCCCTCCAGTCACTATATCGCAGAGTAGAGGCAGCAAGATTATACACTAGCTGATCCGGAAGCCTCCTAGAGAGTTACCAATAAGTTTGGTCTGGTGTACTGCCAACACTGTTTTAGAGCTGTACTCTTGAAATGTAAGGAAGATTGGATCTCACTATGATGTTCATCATAACCTCAAAAGACAACAACACTGCATGATTAAAGAGATGGGGGGGGGTTTGACCGGAACTTAGCTCTGAAGAATAAACATGAGTTCCACCCCTTCAAGCCTCCAATAAGCAAAGTGCTGGTATTGCACCAGTTGATGAGAGTCATCTACCACTTTGTATTGCCTGGTAATACAGAGTGGTGGCATTCCTCGACCCCTGCTTACATTGGTTCACACCTGGGTGGTCACCCAAAGTGTGCTTGCACATGGGTGTTATGCCAAGGATTACTAACAGTCCCACCATTGCAAGTAGAGGATTTGGCTGTCACAGACCGTCCAGACTTCGTCGAAATTGGGTCGCTTGACTCGAGTCACTCGAATATCAGTTCCATCAGCGTTTTAGACTCCCAGGTAGCACAGCTTATGTGACATATCTGAGAGAATGTCTGCAACAGCCTCAAAGACCAGTATGTCACAATCTGTAGCCTGTTCGCTGAGTAATCCGGTTTGTTTGTTTGTTTGTTTAAACATGTAGTCTTCAAAACACATTTTCATTTCTTTCACCAATTTTATGGGATCAGAGATTTTAGCCAGAATTTCCAACTGGCTTTCTTCAGTTTTCTGCATTTTATTTTCAGTACTTTCTGTGTGCACCTTGCCTTTCCTGGCTCTTTTTATGCTCAGCATGGCCCAGTGGACAACTTAACTTCTTCATTTTCTTCATTTGGCAATCGCTCACTGAGAACTTGATTAATCTTATTCTCAGGAAGGTCATCCAAATCAATGTCTCGATTGTTGTTTGCACCGTTGAATCCTTTTTCTAATAAATTTTGCCATAGTTATACAATTTTCCTTTAGCGGAGCTTCTAAGGAGTATTTTGATATAAATTCTGTGAATTTATATCTGGGCCTACCACAACCCAAGTTTAAGTAGTTTAAAGTTCAGGAAGGGGGGGGGGAAACGAAATCTTCCTCGTTTCGATTTTTGCAGTGAGGAAATATACACCAAACAATGAACATAAGTCTAAAGTATGAATATGACTGATTTCACCATACTTTAAAATATAAGAATACTCATTTTTAATCACTAATAATCCAATATTCTGCAATTTTTGAACAATTTGAAAATCGTTGTTGGACTCAACATCCTTGTTACCTTGTTATAAATAATATAGTTTGTATAGGACAAATCTTTGTAGCAAGAGTACTGTAGTGGAAAACGTTCAAAAATGCATTCAAAAATATTTTATAAATAACATAGTTTGTATAGGAAAAATCTTTGTAGCAAGAGTACTGTAGTGGGAAACATTCAAAAATGCGAAATAAACTACAACTAATTAACAAAAATGCACTACCTTATTAATTATGTTCAACTTCATCTGCGTCTGCACTCAGAACAGAAATACAAAATCCATGATGATAAAATCCAGAAAATCCAAAGTTTTCAGTGAATGTGACCCACTAGCCTCCGCCATATATTAATCAAGCGGACCACCACTCGTGCACGTTTGCTCACTATCACATCTACTCTTGAATTATTTAGAACAGTGAGAATTCCACCTTCATTCATTTTACTAATCCCTCTCAGAGCCTTATAAACCTCAATCAGGTCACTCCTGAGGTGCCTGGTTGCCAAGCTCCGTAACTCTTGCATATCTAGGATTCATTTCGAATGTCGGAGCCAATTTTCAAAAGGCACTGTTGAAATTACAAAGCGAGGATGCAACAATCATTGATGTTTATGATAAAATGGAAAATTTAAGAACTTTCTTGAAGGAAAGACAAAATGAAGTGTTTTATGGTACATTAGTTGATGAAAATGAAATAAGAAAATGTGATAACGATCAAGAAATTAAGCGATTCAAATTAGATGTTTCAAATTTGCATCTACTATTACATATCTAGAAAAGTGTTTTGATTTTAATGACAATAAATTAAAAAAAAACTACAACTTTTAACATTATCTAATCCACCAACATTTAATGCAATTCGAGAATTAGTAGAAATATTCAACATCAAAAATGTTAACTTAGATTTGCTTTTTGGAGCAAGTTTCAATCTAAAGGCATTTTATTTGTCACCGAGTAATGAAGAAAGAAAATGTGTGTTGACAAAAAATGGTTGCAATTTTTCTTAAAAATCCTCAGAGGCAAATAATTTGTCTCAAATTGTAAGCTCCACATTCAGCTTCATCAGAAAGAGTTTTCAGCTTAATGAAAACTGTTGGCAGAAAGAGAGAAACCATCTTTTATTAGAAAATTTAGAAGCCGAACTTATGGTAAAAGAAGACTATAACATGTCCTGTCCAGAATTTAAAAACTTTTTAAAATCTTTGGAAGGAGAAGAAATTTTAAAACTAGCAAAATCTAAAGAAAAATATATAAAGCAAAAGTAGTCTTCCTCGTTATTTTTAAAATAACTGTTATAAATAATATAGTTTGTATAGGACAAATACATATTAACAAAAATCATATAACAAATAAATACTATGACTGATTGATTGATAAAAAAAAAATGTATTTTAACTGTAATTTTATATTTTTCTTTCACTTTTTGAAGAAAAATGCTATACTACACATTTGGTTTCAAGTTGTCCTGCTTACCAATTTTCAAAATATGGCCACCCTGCCCAGGAGGGATTAAAAGTTGCAGGGACAGGGTGCCCTATATTTTTATTGGAGCACAGGATCCCAGTGGGGGGTGGAGAAAGTGAGTCATAGGATTAAAGTATCCTATGGAGATAGGCATTTAATCACTAGCAAATCGTACACTAGGCAACCCTACTGTTAGTATTTCATCCCAAACTTGTTATGCAAGTGTCTGCAATAAGGATCCCACACCATTTGATGGTGTCAGCATACTCCTGGGCCAAAAAAAAAATAGAGCCCAGTCTAGGGAAGGAAAATATTGTAGGCTGGGCCAGAATAGCCTTAGAAGCAAGTCCCACACTCAGCAAAGCATCAGCAATAGAGTGACAGCAATTAGAGATTTGTAATGTGCCATAAATATGGTTGGCAGTAGGTTATTTGTTTACAGCTAGAGATAAAATTACAAAACTATTATCAGAAATGGAGTTTTGTTTTCCTAGTTAAAGGTGCCACGGAGTAATCATTTTCAGAAAAGTGAAAATATTTGAGACATTTGTGTCATCATCATCCAAAAGTGGGGTAAGCATGAGTGGGACCTCATTCATGGCTGAAGGGATGTTGTCTTGCATATTTGTTGTCTTCTGATGTTGTCTTGCATATTTTCTGCATTCAACAAGGTTTATGTCTGAAATGTAAAAGGTAAGCATGAGCAATATTTGTGTGACCTATTCACAGATGAGCTAATATTACCTCTTGTTAATTTGGTTTGAAGATCACTGTTTGGTGTGCCAGGATGACTATGCCACTGAGACATGCATTTTTCCCAGATTACTGGTCTACACTCTTGATTTGGAACTTTCTAATTTCATTAGCAGGTGAGACAGCCAATTTCACAGCGTTGTTGTCTAACTCATTTCCTGAATTGCTATATGTCCCGGGATCCAAGAGAAGGATGCACTTTACCCAAGTTCGATTAATGAATCCAAGGAGATCGTCATCTCCTTTATGATGATTGGATGATGTTCATGTTTACCAAGGCCTGGATTGGTTAAGGAATATGAAAAAATTATACCATTTTGAATGCCAAAGGACTTAATATACTGAACTCATATGGGAAGTGATAGGCCAATTGTGGTGTCTAGGAAAAATGTGGCTATTCTAACATGGATAACCCATCTATATATAATGCTATATAATTGAGGAATTGATCCACTACAACATGGTACAATTGCAAGAAATTTTATTTGCATACTGCAAATATTTTCCATTTATGGAGGTATAAATCACAGAATCACGTTCCACAGGGCAGGGAAAAGTGAAGGGATATTTTCAATTTTATCAAATGTGAGATTTAATTCCAATAATAGTTTTTTAAATTTTTGTGTCTATGAGGTGGTTAGTAGTAGGGTAGTTTTGGTATAACATGTGGTGAGAAGTGAAAAGCATCTGCAAGTTCGGGTGTCCAGGCAAAGATCTAATTATATATGCGTAGCATAATATAAGTTGTCTTCTGATAAAGTTAGATGGTACATGTGCTTAAGCATATACACTGCATACTGGAGATATATGATATGTTCTTAGGACAATGCATATTATGCTATGATAAATGGGATCAACCAACAGAGTACAGTGGTGCTCTATGGTAAAGTTTAGATCTTATTAAGGTTCTATATAACTGTATCGAGGTAAGGTAATCAGTTCTCCTCTTAGTTTCCGAGAGAATGTGAATGATGTTTAGCTTTTAATGATAGGAGGTTCTTAGCTTTTTAATATGCTCTAGAAAGGTAAGTTTATGGCTTAATGTGATTCCTAATTGTTGTTGGTGTATATACTGGTATTGGTTGGCCGTTAAGTTGCACTTCTGGATCTGGGTAAAGGTTATGTTGGCTGAAAAAATGAATGCACATTATTTTTACAAACTTGAAAGCCACTTATTCAGTGATCAGTTAGTGGGCATTCACAGGGTGCCCTATAACTAGTGTCTACAAACTGATGTCATTTATTTCCCCTTGTAATTTTCATCCACAAACAGTTCTGAATCAACAGTGTTTGGGAGTTGTTTAGCAGTGGCATTGATTGCAATTATAAAGAGAGTAGTACTGATTACAGAGCCTTTGAGATCTCTGTCTCATATGAGAAGGCTTGGACTGAGGTTTTTGGAAGCAAAACATAGGAATGTGCTTTCACAAGGGAAATTATGTATAAAGGTCAGAAAATGTCCTTGAAGCCCATCACAATGTAGTTTGTGGAGTATTCCTACTAATATGTCCAATGTTGATCTATTTTGTTGAATACAAAATTGTGCAAGATGAAAGAGGCAGAAATTTTCGATGTATCATACCAGTTGACAACTTACAATCTTTAATAATTATGCAAACGCAACTAGAAGCAAGTCCCACACTCAGCCACACACGCCCACAGTCAAGGTGATAAGAAGAGTCCATTGGCTCTTTACCCAGTTTGAGGAAAGCAAGGACTATGGCATAATACCATTGTTCAGGGAATATCTTCTAAGCCTGCTGAAAAAATTGTGAAGTGACTGTAATGGTTCACTGCTTAGTTCCTGTATCATTGAATAAGGAATATCATCTGGTCCTAAAGTACTGAGGGGCTCATATAGTTTGTGGATAGTTAATTGTAATTTTTTTCAAATTTACATGGTAAATGGGAATTTTTTTTAAAAAATCAGTTTGGCAATTTCAAAGGCTAATTAAAAACATACCATTTCTGGTCTCTCATAGGAGGATCATACATATGTAGTTGCTTTCTCCACAATTTAATCTGCATATCCCACGAGCGGCGGCTATATTTCAAATTCTTATTTGGTGTACAAGGATGATTACTACGCTTATCTCTATAAAAATAAAACTACATCTGAGATGGATTATGCAATAATGATTTAAATCATAAAATTGTATACAAAATCATGTACTCTATACCAGTCTGGTACAAACTTTCTTCTCCCACCCTCCTACTACTGAAATTTGAGGAATCATCTTAATAAAGAATAGGTCAAGAAAAAAAGAAACTGCGTATGTATGTTTCAATTCACTAAGTGCAAGTTTCTTCAGTGATTAGATTTTAATTTAAGAATATTTCTTTTTTATACAAGTACAGTAGATTCCAGATTATCTGGAGTGGATTATTTCAGAAATAAACTTTCCCAGATAATCCACAAAATTAAAAACTCATAAAGGTGACAAAAAGAAAAAAAAAGTGAATTTATTTACATATATACTATACAATGCCCAATTTACTGGATTTGAAGCTGTCCCAGGGTTGCAGAGTATACCAACACAGTTACTGTTGACACAGGCTTCTGCAACCTTACTTTTTGCACTTCTAGAAATGTGTGTGCCGGGGTCCCTCAGTCTGATATTGATACTTCATATTTATAAAAAAGTACACTACAGCATGAGAAAATTTGTCATAAAACCTAAAACGCACATATTATTTTTTGAAAAAGTCAAATAATGAAGTTTGATATTTCCTGTTGTTTTACCCTTCTGTGAATAATACCATAAATTTTGAAGCATCACCTTATCAGTGAGAGCAATGACAGCTGAATTTAGAGAAAAGTTTTTCCAGATGGGCAAAAATAAATTTGCAGCTTGGATCTCAAAGGGCCAATGTCAGTTTTTATTCATTGGGAATTTATAGCATGATTCAATTTATTATTATGTTGAATTACTAAGACAGCTAGATATTGGCTGTTTTAGCAAATGAAAGAGATAACGAGAAAATAATACTTCAATCCTACCATGAACACAGTATGCATAAAAAGTGATACTTGCCCTTTTACAATCAAGTCACTGAAACAGCCAGATTAACTGATACAATTTTATTTATTGGTTCACTGAGAAAAGGAATTAAACTATTCAGGTGTTTAGTTGTTGCTTGGGGCAGAATTTGCCCTGAGACAAATATTGGAACATTTCCCATTCCCCAACAGAAATCATACTTTAGGCACCAATTTATCAATGTTACAAGTTATTTTGCATCTTAAATCAAAGGAAAGATCTTTTTTAAGCAGCATGTAACCCTGCACATCATTCCCTTGAAGTTAGGAAATTCCAAAATAAATACAGTATACAATTAGCGCAATTTTTTTTTCTTTCTTGGGTGTAATGATCCTGTTGGGCGGACACCCAATATTAGCCCCTGAAGATTATTTTTTCCCTGTGGGACTATTTAACAGACCATTATATTCCAGGTGACTTCATACCATAAAGAGCCTACAAACAGTGATTTAACTGAAAAATTCACCAAAACAATTGTGTTCTTTTTGAAAGCTTGCAAATGTGTGCCAAAAAGACTGCTTTTATACATTGAGACTAAAAGATAACATTTTGAAAATTAACATACTATAAAAATTTTTTGGGCCTCTTAAATAATAAAAATGTGGTTTCTATTATACTGTTCCTATACTTTTCAAAAAAGTATAAGCACCAAAGTAAAATACAATAATAAAAATTATTGTATTTTACTTGGGTGCATGTGCAAAATTATTATATAGTACAGTACAAGAAAATAAATTGTTGTAATAACCACTCTTCTACCACGTGAGATTAATAATATAGTTTATTAAGCTTATAGCCTAAGCCACTATACATTTAAGTGGTGACGTTTCAGGCAACTTACCACTGCCTATCGTCAGACCACACACAGGGGAGAAAAATATAAAGGGTTACAATTTGGAAACATTTGTAATTAATTAATAATTGTGAATTTTAGAGAAAATTATATTAGGGTTATGCCAGATTGTACTATAGACTAAGGTAAATACATCTGAAAACACATACGTAAAAATTAAATTCTTACCTGCTGTCAGACTCCTGCTTGCCGATGCTACCAAACCAGTTGTGCATACGAGCAAGAGATGCTGGCAACAGTTACATTATAGGATTAAATTACAGTACAGCATTTTATTATCATGAATGTAAAAATTTTTTTCTTGAACACTACTGTAGTGTAGGCATCACATATCATAAGCAGTCACTGAAAGTTTTACAAAATTATAATTTTACTAATATTAAGAAAATTTTTTTAGTATGAGTAGTACATGTTTTTTGCTTCTGTCTTCTCATCCTTCAACACATGCATTTTAGTAGGGGGCCAGCAACTTGTGGTTTCTGAGTGGCTAGCCCCCACATTTCTAGCAGTACAAATTCCCCATTCAAACCATGTCAGGTCTTTCCCCATTGCACAGGCTTTGTACTGCCAAATTGACAGACACTACTCATGCCATCACTATATATGCTGCACAGGTCAGTGATGTCACTCCTAAGTGTTGTGGGATGAGTCTAATCATAAAGACAGGGTTGTCATAATGTTTTAGCTTATGATTTACATTTTTTGATAGCCAATTGAAATAAATGTATATATAAGTTCCTACTCCTGTTGTCACTTAGTATTAGTAAGCTTATACAGTATGAGCAAAAAAAAAAAAAAAGAAAAAAAAAAAAAGAAAAAAAAAAAAGTACCCACCTCATCTATCCATCCCTTCTAATAATTTGTCTAATGCCTCCTTAAATTTATTCAAACTATCCACTTCTACAACACAAGATGGAAGTTTATTCCAACAATTAATTACTCTGTGGCTGAAAAAACATATCTACATGCATACTCATGAAAGGGTTAGAGATTCAGGAATGGTTAACTTTTCACTGAATCAGTCTGTACATTTTAAAATTTCTTTTTTTTTTTTTTAACACTGAAATTATTTGCTGATATGTTAGGTCACATAATATGTTGTAAAAATGAAGATTGCTGGTCTAAATTTAACAATGGCCCCTGACATAGCACCCTCAACCCGTGTATCTTCACTGTCTTAATTTTCATTTTCACCATCTTCTATTTGCGGTTGAGGATTCTCAACACTGCTTATGGCAGAATCACTTAATTCTTTTATCACTTTCAAGTTTTGGTCAATATTTAACCATCAATGCATTCCATTTTTTCTAATTAATGAATTGTATTTTAAGATGGAGCAAGGGTTTAAATTTTGAGAAATTTGGTTATTATGTCTGTTTCTTTGTATTAAATTCTCCAAAATCTTAATTTTTTGCTGATCTATCATATCAAAAAATAGGCTTTAGCCAAAAAATTGCCTTAATCAAAAAATATTAAAATACAACAGCAAAGTTGCCAAGACTTTCAAGGAATTTCCTATTTAATTGTGTCCCAATCAGCAAGCTCTAAACCAGTGTTTCCCAACCTTTTTTTTACCATGCCCCACCTAAGTCTTTCTAAAATTCTGATGCCCCCTATGTAACGTTGGGAAACACCGATATACATATTTTTTATATTCAAAAATTGAATTATTTCCTAAATGAAGCCTAATTACAACTTGTTCAGGACACAAAACTTAGGTTTTAGGAAGAAATCATTAGGAAATTATTAAGAAAAAAACAGTAAGTAAATTTTCAAAACATATAATGGACAACTAAAATTCAAGTACAAAATAATTTATATGAAAGATTTTTTTATAATATTTTAATTTTTAGTAATTATTATTTAATTGTTTAATAATTTCAACATTCCATGTGAAGTCACTTCTAGATGAGTGCACTAAATTTAGTGAGACCCTTGTGCTTGATGCTTGCCGCAGAGAGATTTTATATTGGGCTCCAATTTAGTCAGCTTCAGTCTCAAGTCTCCCCGTTTTGTGATATCCAGTCGATTTCTTTTCTTTAGGAACAAATCATTTATGGCACTAAATCCACATTCAGCTAAATATGAAGATGGAAACGGTAACAATAGCTCTCTTGCAAAGTTGGTTGAATTTGGGTATTTAATTTCTGTTTCATCACAAAGCCATGCCATCGCTCCTTTTATATTGAATAAAGTTTTAACTGACTCATCATTTTGCATTTCTGAGAGTTCTTCTTGGTACTGCATTGATACATCAGACAAATCCACTAACATTGGTTGCATCATCCAGGTTGGAAAATCAATTTGTTTTAAATCAGAAAACCTTTCTTTTAAATCAGCGGACAGAATTTTCAGATGATCGACAATAACAAGTACAGCGGTATCAGTCACTTCACATTTTTGCAGCCAACGAAACTGTTCAAAATTTTTGTTACAAATATATTTTTGACATAATTCAATAAATGTAATGAAACCAAATATCTTCGCTTTTGCATCGACGAGAGTTTTATTTGTTCCTTGAAGTTGTTTATTTAATATATTTAGTTTTTCAAAGATATCGGCTAAATAACTCACAAATGCTTTACCATCGACTGTTAACAGATGCTTCATTTTAGGTTTGTCACTTAAAAAGTCACTAATAGTATCAAATAGTTCCATGAATCTTTTCAAGCAGTTCCCTTTCGAGAGCCACCTTACTTCAGTGTGAAGTAAAAGTCTCACATGGTCTCCATTTTGTTCTTCACAAAAAAGCTTGAAGAGACGCTCACATTTGGCATTAGCTTTAATAGCATTGACACATTTTATAACTGATTTTAGTACTTCATGAAGAACAGGCGAAATATTTTTAGCTACCAAGTTTTCCCTATGAATAACACAATGCACAAGAAGCATTTCTGGATTCTCATCTTTCATCAATTTTAAGCAGCCATTTTTCTTGCCCATCATATTAGGAGCACCATCTGAAGTGCAAGCTGTTATATTTTTCATTGGTATATTATTGTCATCTAAGTAATTTTTTAGCTTATTATATATATCTTTGGAGGTAGTGGTGCTCTCTAATGATTTACAGAATAACATTTCTTCAGCAAAATTACCTTTATCAATATATCTCACATAAGTTATCAGTACGGCTTCACTGTCTCTCAAAGTTGATTCATCCATTTGCACTGAGAATTTTCTTGTTTTCAGCTTTCCAACAAGTTGTATTTCAATATCTTCACTCATTTCATCTATTCTTCTGCTAACAGTATTGTTATTGAGTGGCATAGCTTTCACGTCTTTGTCATCTTTTTCCAGAACTGTTTTAAGAAATTCTGATATTGATGGTTTGATTAAATTCTCTCCTATAGTATGATTTTTCCCAGATTTAGCAATGAGTAAAGAAATTTCATAACTAGCCTCAAGAGTACGATTGACAGTTGCAGTATGAGCAATAAACAGAGACTTTAATGTTGCTCTTTTTTCAAAATTCTTCTTTAAAGTTTGAAAGTAATCTAAATCTGAATTTACATGAGCATTATGTTTCGCCTTCAAATGCGCCTCAAGACGACCTCGCTTCATTGATTCGTTGGTCAAGCATTGTTGGCATAAAAGACAAAAAGGTGACCTTTGATCGTGGATAGCGGGTATGAAACCAAATTTTAAGTATTCCTCTGAATACTGACGAACTTTTTTTTTACTTGCACTACTCATTTTACTGCGCAACTGAAAGAAATAAATATAAGATAAATCAAAAACTAAAAATAAACTATGCATTAAAGTTAATTTAATTTTATTTTAATATATCAAAATTAATTATTAGTACGCTTTTTGAATGAATAAATCACACGAATTACTGAATTCGGGCTATTAAATCTGTGGTCTCTGTGAACAAGCAGATAAGTCTAATTTGTCAAAAATGAGATAAGTGCACTATAATAAAGTATTTATTATTTACTATTATGTGACACGCAGCTTTCTTCGTTATTGTAGTTTTAGCGTGAGTAATAAATATTTGTATATTCGAATATATGCGTGTTTATATGAGAGTGTGAAGTTTATTTTTCCTCTCCTGCAAATTCGAGTTTTTGGACTTATTTGCTTATTTACTGAGACCACAGAAATACATATATGACAAATACATACCATTGTATATCACGGTTCTTCATTAATAATAATTCTGTGCGTGGACAAAGTAATTTTTATTTTAATCTGAGATCGTCAAACCTATCCAAATGTACAGTCACGATGCCCAAACGAGCGTTTGTATGAAAGGAATTACCTATTTCATATAACATGCTGAGTTTGCGGTAGGCTACAGTAGACAACCACTTTGCTTGCACATTGCATATGCCATAAGCAATCGTCCAATACAGTATGTACTATTCCTTCACTAGGCATAGTAAGCAATACTCTCCGAGCAAACTGTAGTTGATATTACTCCAAACTTTCAAGTGCAGCTCTATAGAAAGTACAACATTTAACGAATGCTTATTTAAAATTGAGATACCAACAATTCTTCTTTTGTACAAGTTAAATCATAGTAGGCGGTTGTTTTAAACTCTAGACGAGCAATTTTTGAATTGCCCCCCTGAACAATCAAATTGCCCCCATGTGGGGCGTGGGACCCACGTTGGGAAACACTGCTCTAAACGAACAGCATTTATTTGTAAATGACGATTGAGCACCATTTCTGAGTTTCAACTCAGAAATGATGCTGCCATTATAATGCACTGATTTTCTCATGAATAGTTTAGTTAAGTGCCATAACATTTAAGTGCTTTTAGTTAAGTGCCATAACATTTTGGATAACTACTGCACAGGCTACAATTATTGATACAGCATTTGCAGGAAAAATTGCAAAAATATTATCAGACACTAGTTCACTTACACATGAATGTGCACTACAGTCATCCAAAATATGCATAACTTTTGTGCCACCTCATTTCCTCAATGTTTTCAAGTGTTCTTCCAATTGATGCAAACACTTCATGGAACCAAAATAGGAATATCCCTCTGTCCATCAATCAATTACTTTTCACATAATTATTAATCGTTCGATTTTTACCATCAAAAATTGAAATGCTGGGTTTACTGTACCCTGGAATTTGGTTATGTTTATGTCTTTGTGAATGCACATAGATTTTCACATAATACGAAATATAAAAATATATCTATAATTGTATTTGATATTTGACACAATGTAAATGGGTTAATCCAATAAATAAATACTCTTTACCCATAATTCACTTTGCATTAATGTGTGGATACAAAGAATGAATCAAATTAGACTGTTATGTTATGGTCTAATTTGGATATGGGAAAGCCATACACAATCCAGCTGATGTTGCTGATGAATGGAACAGGTGCTTCATACTGATCTTTACACATGAAAGACCCTTTGCTAAGAGCAGAAACTGAGTCAAGCTGGGCAGTATGTAATTAATCAAACTGAAATTATGGATTTTTTTATTAGAAAAAATTGAAAGGCAAGAAACACTCCTGAGAGAGGCAGCAAATGAATATAACAAATTATTACCATTGGTTATGAGGGCATCATTGGGCTTGGGGGAAGGGGTACACCACTAATCCATAAAAATTGTTCTAAGAGTAATATAACTACAGACCAGTCAGTGTAACTTTGGTGGTAAGGAAAATGGCTATTTCTTCTGGAAAATTACTTTTCTCAATATCATTTATGAAGATTTATAATTTTCAAAAATGACAATGAGATAATGACTGGTGTCAAGCCACCACACCTTTCAGAATGATTTGGAAAGGCTTTGAGGATGATCAGATGTTTATGTTTACATTTTTTTATGGGCTTTATGGTGCAAGGGCAGCAAGGCCATAATGCGCCTAACCATGGTGATGAGGATGATCAGAAAATTGGCAGCTATGTTTTAATATAGCAGAGTCTCGCATTTGGTGGGATTGAATTAAAAACAATAGAGGAAGAAAGGGATTTGAAAATTACAATATGGTCAGACACAAAGTAATTCGAGCATTGTACACAGGCGGTAAGGATGACTCGTGGAATACTTTTGATGCTTTATCGAATATTTGCTTGTAGACTTATTAAGGCCATAACCACACTGCATAATGCATCTGTAAGATCACATTTGAAATAGTGTCCAAGTATGGAGAGGTAAAAAACCAAAAAGGGTAAACCGCAGTCATTATCAACCCACTGCAGCATGGAAGCCTCCTCAATGATTCGTGTTGAGGGCATTTGAAAAAGAATAAAAGTTTACCTCAATATGATATGTAGAACACTTCCATATGATACGCCCCAGAAATTAAAACGAAAACAATAAAAAAAAAAAAAAAAAACCCCGTAAAGGACCGCATACGTGGTCCTTTACACATGCTCGAAGACAAATAATCCCTATTTAAGTTCCATGCTCACCCCTATTCAGTAATTTTCATTCCTGTGATCACGACATACGGTCGAAAAGCATTGTTAGCTTCAGGAAGGAAAATCATTTTGCATTTTTTCGTTAAATTAATTTTTTACTTAATTTTTAATTGCGTTAAATTGATTTTTAATTGTGTTCATTGAGTTTTAATTATGGTTAATTATTTCTTATTGTAATGTAAGATTTTCAACTTTTTTTAAAATAAATTGTTTTCGTCTTAATTTCTGGAGTGTCATACGGAAGTGTTCTATGTATCATATTGAGTTAAACTTCTTTTATTCTTTTACAAATATTGATATCAACATAGAACATATTGAGAATTATTGCATTATAGCACAATCTGCCATGCTGGTCCAGTGTGGGTTGACAGATCAACAGTATTTTTTTTTTTTTTTTTTTAATGAAACCCCAAACACGAGAAGTATTAGAACCTACAGTACTTAGGTACCGCATTTGGGTTGGAGGTTGAGAAGACGAAAGAAAATATTTGTTGACATTAGACTTGAACTTCTGTAGACTGTAATTTTCAGGAAATATGTATGAAGGAAGGTTGTTCCAGAAAACGGCAGTTGAAAGAATAAACGATGAAGATGAAAAGTTGGTTCTGTGAGTTTGAAGTTGGACAGTAAATGGATGTTGGCTGGTGGCGGCACGTGTTCATACTGTTTTGAAAGAGACAGCGGGAATTATAGAAGCCAAGTCAGAAGAACAGTGCACATGGCAGTATCTGTAAAAAAGGAATGCAGCAGAAACAGTATGTCATGAGACAGCGAGTGGAGAGACTGTTAGAAAGGAGTCATTAATTAACCCAACTGCCCTCTTCTGAATGGAATCTAGAAGCCTGAGAGAGGTTTTGGGGGCACTGCCCCAGATGTGGAAACAATATTCCATGGTAGGGCGGATTTGCGATTTGTACAGAGTGAACAGTGGTTTGGAAGAAAAGTAATGCTGAGAGTGAAAGAGAAAACCAAGTTTTTTAGATGCAGAGGAAGCAATATTTGTAATGTGCTTGTGCCAAGAAAGATTATATGTCAGAGTAATCTCCAAAAGAGATATATTATCTTGTCTAGAAATCAGTGTCACCAAAGATAAGCATAGGAGCAAAAGAATCCTTTTTGGGCGATATAAGACAAGACTGAGTTTTAGAAGGATTGAAATCAACTAAGTTGCCTTTACCCCACTGGAGAATTACCTGGGGATCAGCATTTAAGGAATTGGTAGCAGAAATTTGAGAAGTTGAAGCTGATTGAGCAGGGCAAGGTTTCTTAAAACGGAAAGTGTAATGCAATGTGCTATCATTGGCAAAACTATGGATAGGATTTCCAGTCAATGGAAGAAGGTCATTAATATACAAGAGGAAAGGAGTTGGGGAAAGAACTGAACCTTGGGGAACACCAGCAGCATTAGTGGAGAAGTCAGAAGACAGAGAGCCATCTACCATCACCATCATGAGTGATCAGAGAGAAAACTGGATAACCAATTACAAAAAACAGTTGGCAAACTGTAAGATGGAAGCTTGTTTAGAAGACCATCATGCCAAACATGATCGAAAGCCTTTGAGACGTCAAGAACAAATGCTTGTGTTTCACCCAACTTTTCCATTGAATTTGTCCATAAGCCAGAATATCACCAGTGGATTGACACTGATGGAATCCATACTGACGATCGTTGATCAGATGGAAGGTTTCTAGGTAGTTTAATAGTTGTAGGTTAATTGATTTCTCCATTACTTTAGCAAGAGTAGAAGTAACAATGGGACAATAATTGGATGGGAGGGATTTGTCACTCTTTTTAGGAACTGGCTGGATATGAGCAAATTTCCAAGCAGAAGGAAAAACACTTTTGGAATAAGAAAGTGAAAAAAGGCGGCAAAGAACAGGAGTAAGTTCAGGAGCACAGGTTTTGAGAATAAGTGGAGAAATACCATCAGGACCTGGAGCTTTCTTAGCATCAAATCCTTCTGACATCCTTTTGATGGAAGACCACAGGAGGCATTGAATGGAACGTGTTGGGAATGGTGGGAGGTGTTTTCCAAGATCATTAATACATGAGTTGAAAGAAAAATAGGATGCTAGCAGGTCAGCTTTATCCTTGGCTGAAGTAACAACTGAACCATCTGGTTTTGACAGAGGTGGGAGCAGAGATAGGCAAAAGTTGCGGCTGATAGCTTTGGCAAGAGACCAGAATGCTCGGCTACCATTAGGGCAAGAAGCAAGTTTTCTACTCTTAGCCTGTTCAGAATCTAGTTTGGATGATTAATAACTGCTTTACAATTGTTGCGATCTTTGGTGTAGGCAGAAAATGAAACTGAAGAATTGGAAACAAGCCAATTACGATATGCAACATTCTTCTCTTGAACAGCCTTAGCACATTTATTGGAAAACCAAGGTTTAGATAAAGGAGGAGATTTTAAAGTGGAGTGTGGAATAAAGGATTACATTCCTACAAGAATAATTTCACTGACACGATCTGAGGAAACATTGGCATCAGAAGTTTTGAAACAGTAATCCGACCAAGGAAAAGAAGAAAAGAAATCTTGCAGGTCATCCCATTTTGCATTCTTGTAATGCCAAACAAACAATACGAGGTTGGGAATAGCCATGAGATAAAGGCTCCATTGGAGAAGAGACAATCACCAAGTTGTGATCTGAAATGGCTAAAGGACCACTCCGACACTTCGATAGTGCACTTAAAAGTGTTGTTTGTGAGAAAAAGATCAAGTGTGTTGGCTGTATGGTTAGGATGGTCCGGGATTCTTGTAGGTAAATGAACAATCTGTGCAAGGACATTAGTAATTGCAAAAGCCTCAGCATCTCGACCAGTTGGGTCGGTGTGACTAGAAAACAGAAGCCAACTGGAGTTGTGAACATTAAAATCACCAAGGAAAATTACCTCACTGTTAGGAAAGTTGGACTGGAGAAAGTCAAGTTGCAAAGAGAGGAAGTAAAAAAGCTTCAAGTGATTAGTGGAGTTGGGAGAAGGGTATTGACAACAGATGAATTTTACACAATGAGGTAGAGAGATTTTAAGCCAGAGAAGATCGAAAAGAGGAGATTCCAAATTAACAAGTCTCAGGGAATATCGGAATGGACATATACACAATTACCACCTTTGAGGTGAAAGGAATCATACAGCGAATAATTTGGGCAACTGAGATGAGTAGTAGTTGAATCAACCGATAACTGAAATTCTGCCAGAAAAAGTACATGGGGTTTGGCAGACTGCAAGTGGAAATGGACATCATTGAGATTAGAATTGATACCTTGTGAAATGAACTAGAAAGTGTTCGGGAGGTTTAGATCATTTTGCAGATAAGCTTACTCTATTAGTTTGACAATTCATGGTGTATTCAATAGTAAGAAAAAGTGGGGAGAGGAAATGCTGTGTGAAGTAATGAAATTTTTGGATATGGTGTACACATGGTAAGAATATACCCAAATCGTTGACATAATGTGGCCTTGACAAGTATTCATCACGTGTTTCATTCCCACATGTTCCGTTCTTGTGTGTTATGGAATCGGGAGTGGGTCATATGGAACCGTTCATCCCTTCTGAGGATAGTAGCCTCGAAGAGGGGGATGGATCTGCGTTCCTCTATCTCTATTAATGTTCACTGTGGAACAGGTCCGCAAACTCTTGAGCCACTTGCGGTCCCAGGGATGAACAGTTCCATATGACCCACTCCCGAGCCCATAACACAAGAGAGCGGAACACGTGGGAATGAAACACATGATGAGTACCGTGAACTGCTGGTATTTAAAGATGCACCGCAGAAAAGAAAATACTGTTGAAGAAGAAGGCAGGAGCCTTCGAAAGCTATGGTTTTATCGCTTTTAATGTAGTATATTTTAATGTATTTTATGGTTTTATTGTTCTTAACCCAGTATATTTTATATGTATATTTTATATATTTTAGTTATAAAGTTAAATATAATTTATTGTAAATTCAGACAAATATAATTTATTATAAATACATAGTTATCAGATTCCAGTTTTCGTTGTGTTTTATTTCTACCTAAGGTTGGTGGAAAACATTTAAAACTACAATATGAATATACCCAACCTCAGAGGCCTGTTTGAAGAATTGTAGTAAAATACATTTGGATTCTGTGAGAATATGCAGTTTTGCTGTTTCTAATGTTCATTATCTTCCTGCTCATTGTGGAATGATATGCTGCTGATTAGGTCTACACATTCTCCATTATCTTTGATTACAGAGATGGAAAATATCTTGGTGATAGAGGGCTAATCAAGAAAGCATTTTCCATTTATTGAGCACATAGAAAGAAAGTTGTGAATGATTCTTGTAGACTTTCTTTATTTTTGTCCAATGCTTACATTTGTTGACCTCCTATCAACACTTAAGTCACATGCACAGCGTGAACAAGTAGCTCATCTTCCATTCAATAGACTGTCATGTATTTAATATATTCATTTCTGATACTGAATTTGATTTGTCTTGTGCTTTGTGCAGAATTAAAAATTTAAGTTTAAATATTTTGCTATTAAGCTCAACACAGTACAATACAATCCAGAAAGTGCTGGAGAAAAACATATATCAAGAACATCCACTGTAAGAGCTACAGTGGATGACACCAGTGAGGCCATTCACCATCTACTGCCTAAAAGATCAAAATGCTATTAAGACAGCCAACTTTTCCAAATCAGCAGTGGTCATGCATTCCTGACAGGAAGGACATAACTTCTTGCCAAATGATATTTACATAATTTATTCATGGAATTTTAAAATATGCTTGCATTTGTAGAACCAGATTTAAAATTAATAAATGACATATATACCTTATTTTTGAATGATGGGTGTTGCATTAGGTGGACAGACACACCCAAACCCTTTCCTGAACTGCAACTAACCCCTAATCATTCACCATTATTCATCCTGATTCCTCTTATTGCTTAATCAGAAAACAAGCCATCTCTCTCCTCTTCCCTTCACTTCACTTGCTCCATTACTAACAACACTCACAACATACATACAAGTACCTGCTCTTTCC
This sequence comes from Mastigoproctus giganteus, assembly GCF_048544385.1. NCBI lineage: Eukaryota > Metazoa > Arthropoda > Arachnida > Uropygi > Thelyphonidae > Mastigoproctus > Mastigoproctus giganteus. Next base: position 115,870,561 of record NC_143585.1, read on the forward strand.
TCCCTCCCTCCCTAATACATAGATAATTCTCGCTCTACTTCTGTAGTGACAATGTTACCCCCCTCAAATGGCATTGGCAACTGCACCCATGATAGCTTAGTATAATGAGTAGAATTGTCCTCTCTAATTGATCTTAATGCTAATTTTTCTTATGGAAATGAACTGAAAATATAATCCTAACAAAAATGAACTTAATGAACTTTGATTAGATTTCTGTAATGGTGAAGAATAAAAATAAATAATAATAATAATAAATAAATAAATAAACAATGTTACCTGACTGTTATGGTTAATTTGTACATTTTTTATCCATATGCTGTTTTATGCTCAAAAATAATACTTACTGAAAAAGTGATGAATACAACCATTATTATACTTTGCATTTGTTTCTAGATATTCAAAATGTGCATAATTCAAAATAATGTGTAAATATATGGCTTAGTACATCGTTGTGTGTTTGAATACTTTATAACTAGCATTTAGGCAGGTCACTGGAACATGATCTGCTTGACAATGTGAACATTAGAGAAGAGAAAAGAAGAAAGTTGATTTGATTTGATTTTTGTGGCACAAAAACAGCAAGGTTATAGTGCGCCAGGAAAAAGAAGCAAGAAATAAATGTATTCAAGCTATGTGTATTTACTGAGAGTTTCAGGAATTCATATGGAGCCATTCACCTCTATTAAATAGGCTAATTTTCTAAATTCTAGTAAATGGGCGAGCTATTTTTCTCATTATTGTTGATAACAGGCAAGTCAGCACTTTAATTTAAAAGTGTTTTATTTGAACACTGTCAGCTGATGCTTGTGGAAATAAAGTTTCGCATTCCAGTGGAGACAGTGGATTAATAAGTATAGAATACTTAATAAAGTTGCCATTTCTGAAAAGATGAAAGCAGGTTGGAGCTTTTGTATTATTTGCAATGATTCATAAACACATACTGGAGCAAAGGCAGCACATTAAAGGATAAGAGTATTTGAAAGTGACCATTAGCAGGAACTATTCTAAAATTCTATTACTATTCATTATCAGAGAACAAATTTTTTTTTATGACTCTTTATGACTGTTTGCTTAATGCTACAATACTTCAAGAAATTAAACATATACTGTCTCCACTGGTTAGCAGTTTCATTTAAAGGTTATTAAGTTTTGTTCATGTGCACTGAAGCTGTTATTTTGAAAAATTACTAAGTCAGAAATTTAAACTGTAAAAAAATTCTTATGCTAAACTTCACTAAAATACATATATATTTTTTAAAAGCAAAATGCACCTGTCTTAAAATATTTTACCATTAGTAATGTTTCAATTACATTATTTAACAAGTTGTTCCTTTTGAAACAAGGTATTTCAACTCTGCATCTGCTGGGAACCCATACAGTTACCAGAACAGTTAAGCATTTATAATTTTAGATATACAGTACTTTAAATCATTAAAACTAAGATTTAATGGCAAAGTTATTACACAGAACATGTTTGTATAATCTAAAGCAGTGGTCACCAAAGTGGGCGATATCGACCCTCAGGGGTCGATAGAAAAATATAAGACGACATTGTCTTATATTTTTCGGGCAATATTTAATTCGGTTAACTTGGATTACTTCATCCTGAATGACAATGCAATTAAGAGTGAATCGTGGGAACAGTGACATGAATAGGGCCTGAAAGATGGAGCAAGGTCATGAAAATAGTTACGGTGGCCAATCAAGTAGGCTAAAATGACGTATTTAACAATAAACGGATGTCGGTGGTTCCCGGCTGGCCGGCGTGGCGGGAGCGAGATTGCAACATGTGTGCGGTTGCTTACTTACTTATACTTACACGTATTCGATCCCAGTCTTGTTTTTGCACTTCAACATACAAGTGAACGTTAAGGTTCTAAAAGTCATCAACATACATATTATAATTCAATCGTTATTCATTCACGAACTAAACTTCTCTATGCTGAAGAGTTGAGCAGGACTGGTAGTTTTGTACATCCTATAGAAATACCTGAGTAGGTATATTATTTAGACTTATTACTTTTACTTACGGACTTCAATTTTAATTATTTTGTTACAACCCCAGTAACCACAATAGCAGCTTCAGATTCTAAAAAGAAATGCAGACAATATTTGCTAGAATATTTGAAACTTGAGTTTATTGCTTCATTAACAAACGAAACGAGGCCTATGTGTCTTCTTTGTGACAAAACTTTTAGTAACGATGCAATGAAACCAGCAAAAATAAAAGATCATCTTCAAAGACTCCATCCCGATAAGAAAGATAAAGATCTTGACTTTTTTAAAGAACTGAAAGAGAGAAAGACACACATCGACCAATTATAAAATCATTTATGAAAGCACCTGCCGAAGCTGACAATAAACAAGGATTAACAGCCTCCTACAATATTTCTTTTAATATAGCAAAAAAAGGAAAACCATATACAATTGCAGAGGACATTGTTATACCTGCAATCAAAGAAGTAATTGAAACCATAATGAAAAAAGATTCTAGCCCTGTTTTAAAATGCTTACCATTGAGTGCGAATACCGTGAAAAGGCGTATTGGTGAAATGGCTGAAGATGTAGAAAAAACTGTAGTATGAGAACTCAAAAATAGTAAGTTCTCCATCCAACTTGACGAATCTACATTCGATAGTTCTTCTATTCTTATGGTGTACGTAAGAAATTATAGTAAAACCAAACATCAAATTATTGACGAATTTTTATTTGCAAAATTATCTTGAAAGTGATGGAACGGGGTTGACAATTTTTTAGCGATTGGAGGAATATTTAAATAAGTATGATATTCCATTTACTAATATAACAGCAGTAGCCACAGATGGCGCACCTGCAATGGTGGGCTGTTATCCAGGTTTCGCTGCCTTTCTGAAAGAAAAAGTTCAAAGTGTATGTACTATTCACTGTGTGTTGCACCGAAACCATTTGGTGGCAAAAATTCTCAATGACGAACTGCCCGATACTCTAAGAGTGTGTATTAAATCTATTAATCAAATTAGAGCTCATCCTCTTAAATCGAGATTTTTTGCCAAACTTTGTGAAAAAAATGAAGTATCAAACCAATTACTCTTGCATACTGAAGCAAGATGGTTGTCTAGAGGTGCAAGTCTACAAAGATTTGTTGAGTCGTTCGACTCAACCCTAGAGTTCTTACAGATGTTAATTTGTTTTGAGTGATGAACTGAAGAGAAATAAGAATCATATTTTCTACTTGGCGGACTTATTTAACGACGTACAGCCCCATCTACAGGTAAAGATGTCACGATTACTCAAGCTCGGACGATTCTTTTAGGCTTCCAAGCTAAATTAGCTTTATTTAAATAATCATTGTTATGAAAAGGTTTTCAGTACTTTTCGAATCTACGGCAATTGGAAGTAAAACATGAAGACTTATAAATATACACAAAACATCTTCAAAATTTGAGCGATGATTTTAAATTGCTCTTTGCAGATTTTGAAAATATGCACATTCCAGATTGGATTATCACGCCATTTTCTGCAGATATTGAAAATATTGAATGTAACTTACAAGACGAACTTATTGAATTGTATACTAAGTTAATAAAAGTCTTATTTTCATATATATAAGGAAGATTGTATTATTGTTATTTTATTATCTAAATTAAATTTTATATTTTATATATTATTTATCCCTCCTATCAAATATGTAATGTTAAGCCAATATAATAATATATACTATATTATACATACAATAAACACTAACTATAAAATAAACAATCTATTGTTATTGTTATTTTGGTTTTTAGGAGCATTAGCAACTAAGGCCATATTGCTCCGGGATATGTGGTGGTCATTCGCTGACCTTTCCGCATCCTCTGTATTTGGTGGTGATGGGCTCGAACCCCGGTCTAATCAAGAAGCGTGTGCTACGCACTGCTGCTCCTTCCCACCTGGCTACGGAGGCGCCATAAACAATCTAAAAACTCACATAAGCATCTTTTTTGCTTGTCCTATTATAACCCCTGGCTTGTAGACGTGTGTACGGCGCATGCGCTTTGTATGCAATAAAGAGTTTTATAATTAAGTAATAGTAAAATAGAGGGGTTCGATAAAAAGTGAAGAAACTCTTGAAGGGGTCGACGGTCAAAGAAGTTTGGCGACCCCTGATCTAAAGTATTCCTTGAGTGGCATGATGTGTAGGTAAATTGTGTTGTTTGAAGATAATAAAGTGCTCTAAACTTATGTTGGTATTATTATGTTTATTTCCGAATTGGAAATATATATGTAATGGGGGGGGGGTTCAAACGTTTAGTGCTTCTTCAAGGGCTGAAGAATTTTTATCTAACAGGTCTACAAAGAACGCTTAAATGTATGTGTGTGTGTGTCATCTCTCAGCGACTGGAGTGCAGCATATAGCATATTCAATGTTTTGCAAGTTGAACATCCATATAGAGACCGGCAGCTACTAGAATTTTGTGTTTTTATCAGTTAATAGTTTTCATTATTTTAATTTGTAAAATTCATTACAGGTTCATCATTATAGCTGCTAGAATTTATATATGTATCCTATTCCAGGCCTCACTGGGTTCTTTACTTAGCTAATCCTCTTGATGTTCTTGAAATGTACTCTGAAGTATAATTAATGAGGTTGGGTAAAACTTATGGAAATGTATATACTCTGCACAATCAGTGGAGTTGATGCAGTAATTTCTTAAAATTTTGTTGAGAGAGTTTCATTAATAATTCTAATCAGATTATGTTAATGATGCATTTCAGCTTTCTGGATGGAAACTATTTGTATTTTAATGATGATATAAAAAAGCAAAATGCCACCAACTTACTTGGGAACAGTCCTGAGGTACCTTTCATAACCAAGTGTATTTTTCCCATAATCAATCTGTTTTTGTCTCCTTATTAAGATAGCTGGATCAGTTTCACATAACTGGTTTTTCCTAATGTAGAATGAAAACCTGTTACTATAAGGATATGCTTTGGGGGAAACACACAAAATAAACTAAAAGAAAAAATATATATATATTTCAGAACTGAACCCAGTTTTCACCGATTCAGTGTCTTTTGGAGGCAAATGCATATAACCATGTGGTTTATATATGACTTTTTTTTTTTTTTTTTTTACTTTGCACAGTTTCGAAAAATCAAGTTTACATTACACTGGTATACATATTTTCTGACTGGAGACTATGAGCACAGTTCTATTTCCTACCTGACAGAATTATCAAAACCATTATCATTACATCTGCCATAGTTCATCTAATTGACACATTGAATCTATCGCAAATTATATTTTTTAGTAATGAGAAAGGTATGGCAAAAAAGAACTAATCGCATACTTGGAATCAAAAATATCATGAAAGAGCTACATCTTTCTAGGAAAAGTGATTATGCCACTGTTACATTTAAAACTGATATTCATAAAATACTTTATACTACAGATAAAGAGGGAGGCTGTTTTCAGTACACTGTTTCAAAATTTCACGAGATAAGTGGTTTAACAGATCACAAATTGGAAAGCAACTGTCATATGATAATTGCATAACTTCTAAGTCTTTGAAAGAAGTGGAGGCTTAGTTAGCATTTAAGAGTGTTGTGAAGATGTTCTAGGCATTTAAAGTACCAATTTCAAAAAAAAAAAACCCCTAGTTTGCTCATTTTCTTCATATTCATCATAAATACTTTCATACAACCTTGTCTCTGTCCAGTGAATGAAGTGGAAGATGAAAGGCTTCAATCAAGATATTAATCATGTAGCAGCAGTGGTGTGTGTGTGTGTGGGGTGGAGAGAACTATGCCAATGACTAAATAAAATATCAATTCATTACCATTTGTTCTTAATACTCTGTACTGAAAACTGTCTACTAAAAGTTTGAAATATATTATGAAGGAGTTTACTGACATGAGTTAGTGCAATTTGCATCGTTTTTATATGTGTAGGTATAAAATGATCATCTACCCAGGTAGATGAATTGGCATAATTTCAATTATATCTCCTTCACAGTCTAGGCAAACTATCCTTTAGTCTAAATCAGTGCATACCATCAGGCATCTCTCATATTGTGGAGTTATACTTCATAACTGGGTTGTCATTATTGCAACACCAGAGTACCTGCCCACCCACTGAAGAGAGGCCAAAAAGCCTTGAAACGATGCCACTCTGGGTGGTGGCGGTGATATTCACCGAGAATAAGTAACAAGTCTTCTCCATTGGTGAAGACTTATTTATTCAAGGTAGTGCAATACCATGGCAATTTGTTGTGAAGGTATTCACAATGATATAAATGATACCAATTCATCTACTTGGGTAGATGATTATTTAATACCTATATATAAAAACGATGTAAATTGCACTAACCCCTATTTATTTCTTTTTTGTAGTTTGTTGCAGCCTCCAGGGTTTCCCCTATACACCGCTGTAGCTTCTGAAGGCACTAGGCAAAGGCCGGCAACTGTGTGTGTGTGTGTTTTGTTATGTTGGGTGTTGAGTGCCGGCGCCTGGCATTTTGCAGCCAGGGGGCATGGAACACCTGGTCCCCTGACTCCCCCATCCCAAGCCACGTGGAGGCAGCCAGGTTCCACAACCAGGTAGAGACTCTTATTGAGATTTCAAGAGAACTTGAAATTTCAAAGATTGAATGAATGGAGAAAAGGAAATAGAAGGAGAAGTGTGGGAAAGAGGACAGACAGTGGGGGAAGAAGGAGACATCCCCTGAAAAAAAAAAAAAAAAAAAAGCAGCAACAATAAGCAACAATCCTGTCACCACAACCTATACACTACATCATAATTTGGGCACGATCACCACTCTGGAAATCACCCAAAAATTTATCTTATGTATACAGTAATCATGAAAAAAAAAAAAAAAAAAACACACCACTCATATTGCCTTATAACTAAAAGACAAACCAATCACTGGCACAACAAAAGAGGCCAGACCAGAGCAAATCCAAATAAACATCCTTCCAACCAGATATGAAGAATAACTATATACAATAAAATTACACTTTTGCATTTGGATGTGGAACCATAATGTAACCTTGGTCTATATCCATCTTAAGACCAGGTGATTGTGAAGATTATGACAAAAGCCTCTACATGCAAATGGAATGGGCAAGTAAGCGTCAATGCCTTATTATGGGTGATTTCAATCTGCCTCTAATTGATTGGAGTAAATGGGAAGGAAACTCGACATGGGGAACAAAATTTTTAAATCAACTAGATGACTGTTATTTGTATCAACATGTCAGGGAAAGTACTAGAGAAAAGAATATCCTAGACCTCATCATCACACATGAATCAGATGACATAACAGGGCTGACAGTAGAGGAACCAGTAGCAGGAAGTGATCACGGAGTTCTACGGTGGATGATGACGAGAGAGGAAGCAGAAGTAAAAGGCAAAGGAATGGGTTTTAATTTCAGAAAAGGAAATTACGATGCCTTAAGGTACTACATGGCCTCTATTAACTGGGTAGATATCGCGCAGAGAATGAATACAATTGAACTGTGGTACGCTTTTAAAACATTAATCACAGATGCCTTGAATGCGTATATACCATTAAAAAAATACTCCACGAGAAGGGTTCCAAGTTGGATGAATAGTGAAGTTGCCACATTACTTGAGCAGAAAAAGGTGGCATGGAAAAGTTACAGAGCAATAAAAAGTACTGAAGCCTATAACAGCTACAAGGTGATGTGTAATAGAGCCACAGAAAAGGTTCGACAGGCAAAGGCAGTTTATGAGAAATCACTAGCAAACAGAGCAAAGAGGGGGGATAAAGAATTCTTCACATATATAAATGCCAAGAAGAGCAGGACAAACCAGATCGGACCTTTATGTAAGGGAAAGGGGATAGTAATAAATACACCAGCTGCCGTTGCAGATGAACTCAACAGTTATTTTGCATCGATATTTACAAATGAAAAGCCTTTTGTGGCAATGGGAAATTGTGGGAGCGAAGTTAAAAAATATGTAATTAATGATATTGAAATTTCGCAAGATTATTTAATGAAAAAACTTTCGAGCCTACAGACCAGTAAGGCTCCTGGAGTTGATGGAATATACCCTATAATCTTAAGAGAGGCGGCAAGCGAGTGCATTGAACCATTGAGGCTAATTATGCGAGCATCATTAGACTCTGGGGAGATTCCCTTGGATTGGAAAAGTGCAAATGTATCTCCCATACATAAGGGTGGCTCTAAAAGTGAAGTTGGAAATTATCGACCTGTCAGTCTGACTTCAGTAGTAGGGAAAATCATGGAGGCAATGATCAAGGGTGGAATTCAGGATCATTTGGATCGAATTGAAATTCTCAAGGATACTCAGCATGGTTTCGTAAAGGGAAAATCATGTTTAACAAATCTGGTTCGCTATTTCGAAAGGGTCACTCACGAGCTGGATTTAGGGAATAATTTCGACATTGTTTATTTAGATTTCAGCAAAGCTTTTGACTCAGTCCCACATGAGCGGTTGCTTTATAAGCTGGAACAGGTTGGAATCACTGGGAAAATCCTTAGATGGATAGAAGGATGGCTTCAGGGCAGGAGGCAGAGGGTTGTGATAAATGGCTATTCCTCAGATTGGGTTGATGTAAGAAGTGGGGTTCCCCAAGGATCAGTATTAGGACCACTGTTGTTTTTAATTTTCATAAACGACATTGATGAAGGGATAGAGGGCGTGATGTCTAAATTTGCAGATGATGTTAAAATTGGTAGAGTAGTTAATGATCACTGTCAAGCTGAGCTTCTTCAGAGAGACCTAGATAGACTTCAGGAATGGTCAGAAAAATGGCAGCTGTGCTTTAATCCAACAAAGTGTAAGGTATTACACCTGGGAAACAGTAATCCCAAAATAACTTATTCACTTGGTGGAGTTCAACTAAAGCCAGTACTGGAGGAAAGGGACTTGGGTGTTACGATACGGTCAGACATGAAATTCTCTGAGCATTGTAAACAGGTTGCAAGGAAGGCCCATGGTGTCCTATCAATGATCTATCGAACTTTTGCAAGTAGAGATAGGGACGTGATAATCCCATTATATAAGGCTTATGTTAGACCACACTTGGAATACTGTGTTCAAGTATGGAGACCGCACCTGAAGAAAGACATCGAGCTTCTTGAAAGGGTGCAAAGAAGGGTAACTCGCCTGGTGAGATCGGCAAAAGGGCGTCCTTATGAAGAAAGACTTCGAATATGTGGGTTGCAGAGTTTGGAAACTAGACACCTTAGAGGAGATTTGATTGAGGTGTTTAAGGCTCTGAGAGGCATCAGTAAAATGAATGAGGACAAAATTTTCAAGATTACAAATGATGCTAGAACTAGGGGACATAAATTCAAGTTACGGGGGGAAATGTTTAGATTGGATTGCAGGAAGTTCTATTTTAGCCAGCGAGTTATAAATTACTGGAATAAGTTGCCTTCATGGGTGGTAGAGGCCGACAGTTTGGGGAAATTCAAAGGTCATCTGGATAGTACTTTCGGGTAAGGGAAGCACATAGGATGATAGGTTTAATTTCCTTTTTATTTATTTTTTATTTTACTAATTATTATTATTTATTTATTTATTTATTTTTTTTTTTTTTGTTTTTTTTTGTTTTTATCATTGTTTTGTTCGGATTTATATTTTTTTTTATTATTTTTTATTTTTATTTTTATTTTTTTTTTTTTTTTGGCTGGTGCAGCATAAGCCATAGGCTTTCTTGCACCATGCGGCCGTTACTAATACTAATTAACACAGACCACCACCACAATACCAACACAATTCCCTTACCATTGAACTCCTTCACACAACATACAAATTATACTTATACATCAAAGTTAAATAGCACATCTGAATTAGAGAGCTTAGCCAAAAATACTTATTTTGTATGGCTAAATACCAATTATTTAAAATTTATGATCATTTACTTCTTAACTTCAATTGAAGAATAATTATACACAAAATTACACTTTTGCATTTAAATGTAAAACCATCATGTAACCTTGGTCTAGATCGAATGTCTACCGCCAACTTAACACAGATCACTACAATACCGACAGCACAATTCCCTTACCATTAAACTCCTTGACACAACAGCAACATACACATAATACTTACACATCAAAGTTAAACAGCTCATCTCAATTAGGGGGCTTAGCCAAAAATTCTTCTTTTGTATGGCTAAATACTAATTAATTAAAATTTGCACTCCTTTACATCTTAGCTTCAATTAAAGAATAACTATATACAAATCACACTTTTGCATTTGGATGTAGAACCATTATGTAACTTTGGTCTATATCCAACATCTACTGCCAACTTAATACAAACCCACCACAATACCAACCCAATTTATTTACCATTAAACTCCTTGACAAAACAGCATCATAACTGTACTAACTTCATTTGCAAATTACCATACAAAATTACCTCTTCACTTACATGGTAACTTCCCATAGGCAACCCAACAGCTGTGTTATTATATAGTCAGTCTTTCAAGAACTTCAAGTAACCACAAATTATATGTGTGAAATTAAGACAATCATTTCAATATTTCCCAGTCCTAATCAGTTCTATCAGTTGACCTATATCAGGACAACCCAAATATGTTCACTCATACTTTGTCTTCAAACCAAATCAAAACCATTAACAAACTATCAGTTCGTTATGTCTATCTTTAATCCTAAGTAAAATAACCTAATTCCAGCCTGTTCAACAAGGAACAGAGCTTCATAAGATCAGTTAGAAAAAAGAAAACTCATACCCATTCCAGAACAAGGTGAAACCAAAACCACACTAAATTAATAAACTCTAGTGATTTCTACCCAAAAGTCTTTTAATCTGCAAAACTAGAAGACCATATAACTTTCTTTTGTCTCCACCAAACAAGGTAATTCATCCTCCAGGTAAACATCAGTCAGGACTTGTAATTCCTGTCTTAGATCTACGTACAAGTTACAATTAAAAATTAAGTGTTCTATTGTTTCTGGGACACCGCACATACAAAGTGGCGAGGCAGCCAACCCCAAAGCAAACAGCTTGGAGTTCAGATTGCCATACCCTGAAAGTAGAAATGATAAATTTAGGCCTGGAGCAAAAGGTGTCCTGGACAAAACCAGGACACCTTTTGCTTAGGAAACCTTGACACATTTGGAAAAAATTTGAATGTAACTCTACCTAAATCAGCAGCTGTCCATGAAGACGGTCAACTATTTATAAGTTCTCTCCTAATTCTTTCATTATCTTCCTTGACAGGCATATCCAAATCTGTAGCATACTCTCCTAACCTTGCAGGAATAGCCTTCCTATGAAAAAACTGTAAATAATGATAAATGACCTCATACTGAATAGGAAGCCTTCCATTCAGTACCTGTAGAACTACCATAGAAACAGTTCTGCAGTTCCTAGTTATGACCGGAATAAAAAAGCGTTCAGCCTGAGTAAGAAATTTTCTAACTGAGTTATTATTTATCTGGAAGCCTCAAGCACCAGCAGCATAGCAAATATTGGGTAAGAAGACACATTTGTAATACAACTTTAAAGCGACAGGTTTTATACCCCATACATTCTTTGAGATTCTCATGATCTTTCCAGTCAGTACTTTCATTTCTTGAACAAGATACCAAGCATGATTCTTATAACTCACTTATAATTCCTGACCAATTTAATGGTTTGGTTAATCAATTTTAAGGTAGGAGGCCTATTTAAATTTCCCTTAAGAAGCGTCTGCTTTGTTTTATCAATTGAAATTTTTAACTTTGGAACAACACACCAGTTGTCCAAATCCTGTAGAACATTGTTTGCATGTTCTAATTGAGGCCGTGACTCTCCAAAAATTAAAACCGCCAAGTCGTCAGCATATGCTACCTTGATAACATTTTCATGTTCTGTCACGAGCAACCCATCAAGGACCATGGTCCGGCAATATGGCTCAAGGACTGATCCCCGAGGGCAGCCCCTTGTGTCATTCCTTTTAACAGAGCAAGTACTAGAGTAAACCAAGAGAGCTCTATCCTCGAAATAACTAGAGATTAAACGATAAATGGGCACAGAGACCCCGGTACCTCGCCAGGACACTTTGCCACCATATGGTCAAAAGCCCCTTTGAAGTCCACAAAGAGGCTGAGGACATATTCAGAAGTTGCATACAGTACAGAATCAATGACTAGCCGAATGGCATCAACGGTTGATCTTCCTTTGCAGAACCCAAATTGATTAGCTGCTTGTAAGTTTTTGTCAGTATAATAATTCCTGAATCTATAAACTATTAGTTTCTCCAAAACTTCCCCCCCCCCAAAAAAAACTAACCCCTATGTCAGTATATACATATATTTTGTTAGAGGGGCAAATTTTTATTTAAAGTCAATTACAGATTTAGAATCAGCACTTAATTATATAAGCTGGAAAAAAAAACAAAAAAAAAAAAACATACTACAGGCATACCTCGGTTAACGTTACCTCTGATAACGAAGCCTCGATATAACGAAGTCCGCAATTTCAAGCCCCATTTAACATAAAAAAATATTCCATTTTTGTTTAATCACCTGAAATCTAAACAAACTGAAGAAATTACGGAAACCTTTGGGGCTTCTCGTGGTTGGTTCGAGAAATTTAAAAAACGGGCCAGGATTCATAGTGTAAAATTAACAGGAGAAGCTGCAAGTGCAGATGTTGAAGCTGCAAATAAGTTTCCAGAAAAACTAAAGGAAATAATTGAACGTGAAAATTTTCCACCAAATTTGGTGTTCAATGTTGACGAAAGCGGTTTGTTCTGGAAACGGCTACCAACAAAAAGCTTCATTTCTATTGAAGAAAAATCAGCTGCTTGGTTCAAAACAGCCAAAGACCGTTTAACGTTACTCTTTGGATCAAATGCCTCTGGCGATTATAAATTAAAATTGTTATTAGTTTACCATTCAGAAAATCCGAGGGCGTTAAAAGGTAACATAAAAATGAATTTACCTGTAATATGGAAAGCAAATAGAAAAGCGTGGGTTACCAAGGAGTTATTTACTGATTGGTTTGTTAACCACTTTTGTCCTGGAGTAAAACAGTATTGTCAAAAAAACAAATTTGAAGAAAAAGCTCTTTTGTTGTTAGACAATGCTCCGGGACATCCTACTGATCTTAACACGTTGGACACATGCATTCCTGTCAAAGTTGTGTTTCTTCCAGCAAACACAACTTCCCTGATTCAACCATTGGATCAGGGAGTAATAGCATCATTTAAAGCTTATTATCTGCGTCGAACTTTAAGCAATTTAACTGAACTAGAGGATAAAGAGGAAATGACAGTTAAAACTTTTTGGAAAAACTACACCATTAAAAACGCAATAGAAAGCATTGATAGTTCTTGGAAAGAAGTCACTAAGAAATGCTTAAATGGAGTTTGGCGCAAAATATGGCCAGAAGTTGTACTAGAAGAAGAAAATAACATCCAAGAATTAGAAATGAAGTTATCCAGATGGTTCAATCAAATAGGTTTCAAAAATGTCGATGAAGAGGATGTTAGAAATTTATTGAATGCAGAAGATGATGGTTTTTCAGTGGAAGATTTAGAAAGCCTTGTTAGCAACGAAGACAAAGATAGTGAAGGCGAAGTTAAAGAAGTACCTGCCGAAAAAGTGTTAACAACCAAAGATTTAAAAAGGTGCTTAAATGATATTGAAAACGTTTTAAATTTTTTTAGTGAAAATGATCCTGACTTAGGAAGAAGTGTTATAGTTAAGCGATCAGTGTTAAATGCAATAACTCCGTATAGGCAATTGTTAAATGAAAGGGGAAAAAAGCATAAACAATCAACTTTAACCTCATATTTTAAAATGTGATTTCACTTTGTATGTAAGTTGACTGTTTATTTAATAAAACTTTTCTTTGTTCGAAAAAAAGCTTTTCATTTTCTTTACGTAGGAACGTATCCCTATTCTGGCCATAGTATTTTTACCTCTGAAAACGAAGTTTCGCTTAACGAAGTAATTTCGTGGAACGCATCCTATTCGTTAATCGAGGTATGCCTGTAGTGTTATTATGTTATTACTTTAACAATTACATCTACTCCAAGCGGCTCAGTAGAAGTGTGTGCTACGCACTGCTGCTCCTGCCTAGGTGGGCAGGAGCAGCAGTGCGTAGCACACACTTATCGACTAGACCCGGGTTCGAGCTCGTGACCACCAAATACGGAGGATGCGGAAAGGTTAGGGAATGACCACCGCATATCCCCAGAGCAATATGGCCTTAGTTGCTAATGCTCCTAAAAAAAACCAAATAACAATAACATCTACTCCATAATTTTTTACTGCTGACACAAAATGAATGAATGAAATCTTAAACATAATTCTGTTATAAGTATAGCAAGATTTAGGGATAAGAGCTAAGCATACAAACCGTGATTTAATGATCACAGAAACCATTATTTTTTTTTAATTTCCATTCACAATTCTCACAATTTTTCATATGCCTGTTACTATTATCTCAAATCCAATTTTCCACATGTGTCTGAACAGATATAAACTAAACACAGTTGAAATATGAGTTCCAATAATGCCATATTTGGGAAAAGGATTATATAACTACCTATAAATTAAGAATTTTGTTGCTACAAAGAAACAGTTCTCTATGTGGAAAATAATAAAAAATTTAATGTAAAATCTGAATAAATTTAAAGTAACTACAATTTTTAATTAACAAAAAAAAAAAAAAAAACATTTTGGTTGATATTAGCAGACATTCCTCCAGTAATTTTTAATAATAAACTTAGAGAACAAAAGCATACATCTGAGCAAAGAGAGGCATTCTTTATTCATAAGCAATGCATGTTATCTGTTTTGTGAGAAAGACAATATTTGTTCAAGAACTATTTGTATATTAGTATAAAGTTTGTTCATGTTGCCAAAATTATTAATTTTTTTATTGCACTATGAAATAATAATAATAATAAAGTAGGTTCTTGCAAAGTGAAAATTAAAGGCCATTGTGCTATCAACCATGCTGCTATCTAGCATGTATAAATAAAATAGTGCACTGCAATTCAATCATGGAATTTATAGGTGATCCAAATAAGGAATCACTTATAAACACTTATAACTGCCTAGTCTATGGAATAATGCAGTTCATGGACCAGGAAGTTAAGTGTTTATAAGTGATTCATTTTCCTAAAACTCAGGCATAATATGCCAAAGTTTTAGAAAAATAACTTGGCCAATGAAAACAATATGGAAGCTTTCTGGAGATAACTTAACATTTTTGACTGTTGAAATTACTGGAAAAGCTTAAAAGGCAGTTTATATTCAATCTATGAACAGCTTCTAAAAGTTATATCCCGATATTGTTCATGTTATAGAAGAATTCATGGTCAGTGGTATTCAGATGCAAATTTACATCACAATATTATAGAAAGTGCAGGATTCCATGAAGTTATTGAAGTGATACCAGAGAATTGCTTGAATCAAATGCAATGCCATCAACCAGTTCAAGGATTAGACTTAAATGAATATCAGATGAACTGATGACTTGTGGCAGAGAAAAAAAATGCTTGGGATGCATATAAAGTATCAGGTGATACAGAAGCCTATGGTAGATATAACTTAGTCTGCAATCACATCACAAAGGGGGCTAGGCAAGCTAAGGCAGATTACGAGAAGCTTCTGGCAAAGAAGTCTTTGCTGCTTTCCTTTTTATTCTTTGCCAAATTACAAGAAGCCTCTGGCAAAGAATAAAAAAAAAAAAAAAAAAAAAAAAAAGAAGCAAAGACTTCTTTGCTTATATTAACAGTAGAAGGAGTTGAATCACATTGGTACAGCTGATGTAGATGGTCTAGCTGTTAATGATCCTGCTCAAGTTGCTGGCCAATTGGATAGGTATTTTGCTCCTATTCACACAGAAAGAATTCTTAAGTGAATGGGATGCCAGAAGTTTATCAAATGTTAACAGGGAGCTAAATGATTTTGTAATAAGTGAGAAGCAAGCAGAAGAGAAATTGTTGAAGTGAAGGCACCTGGGATGGATGGGATCTATCCATTTATATTAAGGGAGGCAATGAAGGAAGTAAGCAAACCCTTAGCCATAATTATGAGAGCATACATGGATTCAGGGGAGGTCCCTCAGGACTGGAGCTGTGTGAACGTGTCCATAATTTACAAAGGGGGAATCAAAGGGTGGGATGAGTAATTACAGACCCGTTAGCTTATCTTCTGTTTATGGGAAAATAATGGAGTCACTGATTAAAGAAGTAATGCAGGACCACCTAGACAGGAATGCGATTATACTGTAGCAACAGGATGGATTTGTTAAGAAACAATCTTGACTGACCAACCTGATTGGATATGGTGATACAGTAATAAAGGAACTGAATGCAAAAAATAATTTTGATATCATATACAGGTAACCCTCATATAACACAGTAGTTTGGTTCCTACAAATTCTCGTGTAATGCGAAACAGTGTTATACGGGACTAAGAACCAGCACAAAAAGGGAAGTTACATTCCAAATGCTAACAAAAATACACCACTTTTTTTTATAACAATTGGAAACTTAATTTTTATAATAGCAGTAACTTAAATAGTAATAAATAAATGAACGTCATACCTTACAAACTGTGATACATATATGTCAGATAATGTATGTTTATTTAATTTTCTTCCTCTTCATCACTGCTAAGCACAATCAAACGAGAACATTTTCTCTGTTGCAGAATATCTTCACCTTCTGAACTTTCTTCTGCAGCATCTAGATTTCGTGTACCTTCTGCTCTCTTAAAAAAATCAGTAATCTGGGTTTGTTTGATTTTGCTTGATAGATCTTTGTAAATTTCTTGGTATGGAGCTAAACATTTTTGAAGCTCCCTTTTGGACTTTGTGCTCCTTTCAGTAGAAGGATCTGCATTCAAAAAAATAAGATTCTAATTTCTTGGCTAAGTTTATGCCCTCTTCTATGCTTTTTAGTGTAAAATTTGGAACTTCAGAATTTTCAACTGTGCTATCCTCTGAAATGATTTGGTTTACCTCTGATGTTATTTCCACCAAATCCGCTTTGCCAGCCTCTTTTTCTACCAATAATTTGTGAACATCTTCAGCAGTCCATCAAAACCTTCAACTCCTACCGACTTAGCAAGTTCTACTATCGCACCGATTCCATTTTCTGCCAGTTTGACCATATTTCCTGAATGAACTGGCCATACATTTTTCCAACAGGCATTTAATGGTGACAGTTTTACTTCTTTGAGGGATAAAGCTATGATTCCAATACAGTCCACAACTGAAAAATTTTTCCATGCCTCCATCACTTCAATAGATTTGGAATCAATTTTTTTTCCAAAATCCATTGTAACGATTTTCTGATGTAATGAGTTTTAAAGATAGATATAATGCCTTGATTTAAAGGCTGAATTCAGGAAGTTGTATTAGGTGGTAGGAACATTACTTCAACATTTGGATGACTTAAACCTTTTGGATGGCCTGGCACGTTATCCAATAGTAATAAAGCTTTGAAATCTAGTTTTTTGCACTTTAAATACTTTTCCACAGCTGGCACAAGACAATTTAGAAACCAGTCTTTAAATAAACTGATAGTTACCCAAGCTTTTTTATTTGTTTTCCAATATGCCAGTAATGCATTTAGAGGATCTATAAACCACCATAGGTTTTATCATGTAATCTCCTGATGTGTTACTGCACATAAGTAACATTACACAATCCTTTGATGCCTTAAAACCTGACAGAGTTTTCTCTTTTCTTGAAATAAACGTTCTGTTGGGCATTTTTTTTCCACCAAAGACCTGTCTCATCAGTATTGAAAACTTTATGTGGTGTGTGTATCTGTGCTCTTCAATAATTTTTGGAAATTCCTCTGCATTCTTCTTGGCAGCTTCATTATCAGCAGATGCACTTTCCCCTTGAATTCTTATGTTATGTAATGAGAAGCAGTTTTTAAATTGCTCAAACCATCCTTTATTGGCAACAAACTCTGGGTTAATAGAAGATTCTTCATTTTCTTTTAAATGCTAATAAATTTTTAGTGCCTTTTGTTTAATTACATTTCCATCTAATGGGATCCGTTTTTTACTGCTACCACCAATCCAAATACTGAATGTTTTTTCCATTTTCTCAATTATTGGTGCTCGGGGGTGAGCTGTCATGTTTGCAGAAATGAAAGATCCTACAGCAACAGCAGTTCTAATTTTCTGTTCATTTTTCTTTATGGCCTGCATTGTTGCTTCAATTAAATTTAAACTTTTTTGCAACGTATGATACCTTCCCCCCTTTTTTAAGATGATCCAAAATTTGTACCTTTGGTTCTAAAGAAATAAAGTTTCTTTTGAGTGGTGCTTTTTTGCTTTCCTTAGACATAATTTAGGGCTGGAATTCAATTCATAACAAAGAAATTATTCCAATACAGTTCTTAAGAACAATGTTTAGTAATACACACCTGGAAAAATTTATAAATGATCAAATAAAAACCAAAGTAACCCTACAAAAACCTTAAAAGTCCCAAACTGCACGCTTCGAAGCCACAATTTTTTATGGTCTTAAACAAGCACAAGTTAACTGCATAGAATATAACCCAGGGACCTCCTAACAAAATACAGTGGACTCCCATTAAGATTAGTTCACTGTAATCAAATCACTTTATGTAAATACTGTTTTAAACTGCATTTCTAATAAGCAAAAATAGGAGGAATATTATCTACAGGTGCAATATAAAGCACTTTATTACCTTACCAATTAACAAATGATATGTGAAAATCAGAAGAATATTTTTCAGTTAGCAAAATAAAAATAAATTTAAGCTTACGTACATAGCTTAATTAATATGTATTGTAATATGTACATATTAACTAATTGATATTTCTGTTCACTGACTTTTTTTGTTTTGTTTTAAAATTTAAAACAGTAAAAATGATAAGCAATTAATAAATAACAAAGAACACGGCACGCACGAGTTGCAACAAACACAATATGCACAAGTGAGATACGGAGTAATGAGTTTCTGAAAATTTATTTATGTTTTTTATATGATTGAATATTTCATGGAAGGGGAAACACATTTCACCATAATAGCGTGAAAACCCACAGAATTCTAGATATCGGAACCATTGTAAATGCAATAAAATCGAGTTTACCACCTGTTTGATTGATTGCACTAAGAAAAGCCCAATAAACCAGAAAGTGCAATTTTTTTTATTGTTTTATGGTAATGACCCCCAGAAATGTGCTTTAGAAAAATATCACAAAGGCAATAACGACTAGCAAGTCAACAGGGGGGATCCACAAAAAGGAATGGAAACATTTAAAAATTACACTGAACATAACTTTGGCATAATATAATACTGTGTATCTATGATACACAGTATCTTCCTCATAAACTTTATGTAACAATTCATAACAATTGCTTTCAGTTGATGTTTTCTCTAGTTTTGTTAAAAGTTTGAGGTTGATTTGTTGTTTGGTTCTTTTGTCTGTCATTTTCCTGGCAAACTGCAAAAACACAAGGTAATGAAAAGCTGTCTCACTACAAACCCAATGAGCATGTTGGAATGTGACTTGGTAGACAATTAGGAAAAGGTTCAAGGTCAACCTGATCTGCCTTCGTTTTACAGGTGGCATTCGGTGTTGTAGAGGCTGTGTGTACATTTTGATTGTTTAATAGCCACAGATATTTTGTTCGGAAACTAAAATTTTCATTGACATGATATAAAAATAAAAACTTATGGTAAATTGAAAAATAGCAAAATCATATTGGTCATATTTTATTCAATATTAATTGTTAATGATAAATTATGTGACCACTGAACAGATTTCAAATAACTCTTTGAAAAGCAGACTTACTTATTTTCTAGTCCTTTTTTCTCCTTTATACTCCTTACACTGTGTCTCTTAGATGGTTTGCTATGCAAAGAAATATATTTCAGTTTTATATATTAAAAAGTTGAGTTATAGCTATGGTCATAGTAAAAAAAAAAAGGCATTGACAACAGTTTTTGGAAAAAACAAACAGTGTATGAACAGCGCTTAATTACATTTTTATGATGATGATGTTGTTGCTACTATTATTTATACAGCACATTAGTATCTAAGGCTACATTGTGATGTGTGTATTTTGCCTATCGAAATGTGTTCCAGGACTGATTTGCATATTTTGTGGGTTGAAAAACTAGAAACACTTCACCATGTTTGGCTTTAAAATGGTTTATTTCACTGGGAATAACAATTAACATTTGAATTTTAAATTTAGAGATACCATACATCCCAAGTCCCTCTTTGTGGATCTTCCTCAGTAGAATCAAAATCAATTAAAACTTTACCTACATACACAAAGTTGGGAGCATCCACAACCACAGCAGCCATATTATTTTGCTAACCAATTCAAATTGACAATCCTAAACATTCTGCATATTCAGCCACTTCCATGCAATACATTCAGCACCCCCCCCTTTCCTCAAATCACTCTAGAACTCATTCACAGTTCAAGCCTTCATGACCATTCTTACTGAAGTCTACAGCACTTCAATAAAAAATAGTATCCCGTTCTAACCCAAAACTGGAGGAACAAAAAGTACTGAAGGCCCTAAAAGCAGACCAAAATATTTATACTGGAAAGCTGAAAAAAGTGTGGAAATAATAATTATAAACAATGCTGTCTATGTTAGCAAAATGACAATCAGTCTATACTCCATTAAACACAGACCCTACTAAAAAGTCTTGAAAAACGCTAAGCAATTCCTTAAAGAAGTTCTTCAGGAAAATAAAATCAGAGATATAGTACATTTTTATTCAAACATAAAAATGTTTGAATCCAAGGAGTTTTGAAGGACCTGCAATCTTTGGAAGCACCCAGGGCAAGAACTCACAAAATGGCTAGTATAGATCCTGTTCAACAATAGTTGGACAGGATCTATGCTAGCCATACCTAAAAAACACCAATGTTCACTAAAAAAAAAAACAACTTAGCAGCATCTATAGCTATAGTTTTACAGCATCTAGAACTAAAACAACCCCAGTCATTAACAATGAAATTCTAGCAAGCTTTGATGTTTATTCAATGTTTACTAATACTGAAGTTATCAAAGTTATAGCTCTGATTCATGGAGGACATTCTAGTAATATAACCCCATAGAAAATATAAGCTAAAAGAGTTCCATAACTACAGGGACACTGGGTAGAATATATATAATTTATCCTATAAATAGGTAAATTTTATGTTGTTACAGTTCTTCTGCTTGCACCTTCATGTTGGTAGTGATAGTACTGTTAGTAATCCTGGGCATAGTCCCCCCACTCCCATGTGCCAGGCATGAAACACTATGCCTAGCATACTGGTCATGACAACTCAGGTGTCAACCAATGTAAGCAGGGACAAAGGTGTGGCATCCACATCACAGGAAAATACTACTCCATGCCACAAA
The DNA here is from genome assembly GCF_048544385.1 of Mastigoproctus giganteus. NCBI lineage: Eukaryota > Metazoa > Arthropoda > Arachnida > Uropygi > Thelyphonidae > Mastigoproctus > Mastigoproctus giganteus. The sequence goes on from NC_143585.1 coordinate 115,891,912, forward strand.
ATATTAGGTGGTAAATGACCATCATCTGGTGCAACATGGTTTCTAGAAGCTTGAATGACAAGACTCATGTTTACTATCCATAGCAAAGATCTGGACGACCCCCCCTTCCCCCAATCTCATCCATCATTAAAGTATGAATCTTTTTGAAGTATTATGCTTATCACGGCAAGGTCCAATATTCCTCACACTTTCAAGGATACAGTTCTAAAATGGTATATGCAGGCCTGCTACTAAAATGGTCCATGAAACCAATCCTATTGGTAAACCTGAATCAGCTGATGTAAAATCTCACAGCATCTAATATTCCACCTAGTAGCTGGAAGGAGTCAAGTAGTGTGTATGAGGGGGAGGAACTTGTAGAGGACATGTCAAGTAAGATAGATATATATTCTTGCTGTGTCTGCACACTATATCCAAAAATATCATTAATTCACATGTAGCCCTGCACTTTTACTTTACTGAGCGAATGCATCATGAATAGTCAAGCTAATCAAACAAACTTATCTATGATAAGATTTGAACTTCCCAAAATCTTCATTCATTTCACAATTATGTGGTCTCAGTTCCAATATCAGTGAAATGCACTTCCACCTACAATCTGCCAAGCCCTACTTACTTCTGGCAAGTTTCAATTATATTAAGACTGCCTGCCTCAACTACTACTTATCTTAATTGCCATAACTATATTCTCCATGATTCCTACTGCTTCAAAGGAGGTATTTTATTTGTGCATACATCCATTCTGACATTCCTTGTTGGGCATCTTAATTTGGAAACTCCTCTCTCTCTCTCTCTCTCTCTCTCTCTCTCTCTCTCTCTCTCTCTCTCTCTCTCTCTCTCTCTCCCATTCTTTATAAATTTATCTGTTGCATTTATGGTTTTCCCAATTCTACCACTAATTGCTTGTAAATCTGACATCTTTTTTCAAAACTATTTTCTCCGCTCTTTCCTAAAAGTGGGGTAATTTTTCCTTTTTCCCTCTGTGATTTGAATGTTCATAACTCCAGTGGGCTTCAGTTTTCTAGTTTAGACACATTCAGCTGTTTCAGACGCAGAGTTTTTTGAAGTTAATAATAATCTCACACAGCTTCTTCATGTAACTATAAGAATACCAGAAAATTCTAACTACACATCCAACACCCTTGATCTTTTGCTCACTAACAACCTTTCAAGTACAGGTTGGTTGGCATTTTATGGCACACTGGCAACTAAAGCCATAATGTACCAAGTCAAATAACACAAAACCACATAAAAAATCTATTAGGTAACCTAAACAGGTTACCATGTCAAACTATGGAAATGTATATCAAAATATAAAAGTATAAATTCAGATAAGCGTGTATAAATTCACAGACTAAAAATTTAAAAACGTTAGTTATATCGTCTTTGTCATTTAAAATCTGGCTGAGCGTAAATGGTTCAGCCAGATCAATAAAATCTGTAAAATATACATGATGTGCACTGGTGAACATTCAATAAAAATATGAATAATGGTTGAAATAGTCTTACAGTTCTCACACACAGTTGGGTCAGCCAACCTGAACAAATAGGAGTGTGTCAGATGACTGTGACCTATGTAGAGCCGAGCAAGAATAACTTCCTCTCTTCGGACTGTGATAGACTAGAACTACCATTACCAGATAACAGGCTTAATCTGATATAGTTTATTTATGGCCTGTCTGTGCCAATGACCTTGTCATTGGGAATATAATCTGGTGCATATTATTCACCTGTAGTCTGTATAGGGGACTGACAGGCAATGATTATCCAGAGGAGTGGCTGATTTTGCAGCAGCATCAGCTAATTAATTTTCTCTGATCCCAATCCAGCAGAAGCAAATGTCAAATTCTCACTCAAGGAGAGAAAAAAGATCAGCTAAATCTGGGAGAGGACTGGATGGGGATTATACCTCACCAATAAAAGAGCCTGTAATATGCTCAATGAATCACTATATATCATATACCTTTGGTAATGGCTATTTTTCTATTGCATGTGACTCTACAGTACGTATGCTAGTTTCTTGTGGAATTATGTTGCATATTTTTTTGTGTGGAAGGACCACAGCTGATCTCACATACGACTATGACTTCCTGCCAGTCTACACAGACTCTGAGTCTTCTGTGTAGACTGGCAGGAAGTCAGAATACTGAGCTTGATGTGATGCAACAAGTTGCTGGTAGACAGCTGATGGTGTGTTAGCTGTCTCCACATCTAGGAGAAGTCACATGTTGGAAGATGGGCATGCCAAGGTGGAAGGAGTTACCTTGGTGACTGGGCAACATTGTCTACCATCATGTTTAGTTCTCTCAATAGGCATTGAATTTGAATACCAAAAGGTAGGTTGACAGTCTAATGGGCGTTGTAGAGATTTTCCCATCAAGATTCAAAAACTAATGCCCACGTAGGGGCTGTCAAGCTGGGATTTTCATTTAAAAGTGTATTGTAGGGACAACTGCTTATGTGGAAGAGATAGAGATGGTTCATTTGCTTCAATGTAATGGCTTTGGACATAAGGAGATGTGCAAAATGCTCCAGTGGCAGTCCAGATGGCCTGGTATTGAACTGGATCTAACCATTGGAGTGCACTGTCTCTAGCAGAAGCATAAAGCTAAGAATTATAATCAAGTTTATAATGGACAAGAGCCCAGTAGAGCTGAAGTAAGGTATAGTGATCAGCACCCTATAAAGTTAATGAAAGGGACCATAGAATATTAAGCCCCTTGGTGCACTTTGTCCTTAGTTGATGATTGTATTATAGAAATGTCAGCTTGTCAAAAATAAGTCCAAGGAATTTAGTTTCTGCTACCACTGGGATTTTGTTTTGTCCAGGCCTTAATTCTGGGTCAGGATGAAGATTACAACTACGATAAAAATGTACACAAATGGTCTTCTCTGATGAAAACCTGAACCCATTTGCCAAGACCAAGATGTAAAATTATTAATGGCTTTTAACCTTCTGGCAAAACACTTGGGAGAGTGTGTGGTTCGCAAGTGAACTTTAAATTGGCAATCAGAAAGAAAGTGCTTAATAAAAACAAGGAGATCACCCTTAAAACTGAACGCTGAACTAGCCACCATATCGTAGTCGATAAGAAATAGCGTAACATATATATATATCTCGAACTGATAGCGCGTAAAGTATAAAGTAAAACTAGATAGCATAATATGAAGTGCTCAATTAGGAATCTGTTAGCTTATTATAGTTATCAATTAATCAAAAATATTATTAATCTTATTAATATTCATTGTTGTTGTTATTTGGTTTTTAGGAGCATTAGCAACTAAGGCCATATTGCTCCGAGAATATGCGGTGGTCATTCCCTGACCTTTCCGCATCCTCCGTATTTGGTGGTGACGGGCTCGAACTCCGGTTTAATCAAGAAGCATGTGCTATGCGCTGCTGTTCCTTCCAACCTGGCTACGGAGGTGCCAATATTCACTGTTAATTAAATTGCATTTAAACGGAAATCATGACCCAGACTAGAGCTGCAAAGCGAAGATCACAGACTAGCGAGAGTGCTGTGACTTGGGGGAGAAATGAAGGGGCGATTCTCCAACACATCACAGTCTCAAAAAAAAGTGCGAAATGTTTGCCAACCTTTCTAAAACAGGACAAGATCTAGCTAAGGAGAATGTCTTTGTCAAGAAATTAAGCACCAACTCAACATTCTGATAGGCGTTTATGAGAGCTTGAGGTGTAGGGTAATTGCCCTCGAAGAAATTAATATGAGGGACCCATCAAACTCTCAGCTGCCCAGCTCAATGGCAGAACTCACTCCTGGCGCCTCCGTAGCCAGGTGGGAAGGAGCAGCAGTGCGTAGCACATGCTTCTTGATTAGACCGGGGTTCGAGCCCGTCACCACCAAATACGGAGGATGCGGAAAGGTCATTCAGGGAATGACCACCGCATATCCCGGAGCAATATGGCCTTAGTTGCTAATGCTCCTAAAAACCAAACAACAACAACAACAGAACTCACTCCTGTGCACCAGGCAACACAGAGGCAATCTCCAAGGCAGAATGCACTGGTCCCAGTTAGAGGAACTAGTTATTGTTGGTGACTCTATTGTCAGGGAGACGGGGAATATACTGTGCAAGAAGGATAGGTGAACAGGACCAGGGTATGTCTGGTCCTGTTCACTAGGGGCAAAAGTTGATGTTGTAGAGCAGATATCTTTTAAGGGCACAAAAGGGGATATTGTTGTACATGTTGGAACTAATGACTTTAAGAGTAAGAGATCTGCAGATTTACTCAACAAGTACAGGTCAATGTTGAAAAAAAAAAAAAAAAAAAGTCGTGAGTTAGGGTTGAATGGGAAAGTGTCTGCAATTCTGCCCAGACACAACAGGAGGGAGTATATGATGAGAGCCTTGTTGATCAATTTGGCCCTGGAGAGACTGTGCAAGGCTTAAGGGGTAGAATTTTTTTCAGCCTGGTCTGTACTTGTTGACAGGTGAGATTGCTTCTACAGGGATGGGTACACTTAAATAGAAAGGGTGCAAGAATATTTGCTGATGCTATCAAGGTAGTGTTACGTGGGTCCAAAAACTGCTAGCTTAGGAGGGATGCACAGACTAAAAGGTTAACTGTGGCCGCAGACACAGGCAAAAGTGATTCTTGCACTGCTTCTATTAGAATGAGCAGCAGCATGGAAAGCAAGGCAATGGAGATTTCCAGAACTGCTGGGAATCATAGTGAAACAAATAAATACAGTAGACTCTTGATTTTCCGGGATAGATGGTAAAAAACAAATCCCTGATAATCGATTTCCCGGTTAATCCAAAAATATAAGTCTCAGACACACGTAAGGATACGTTCCAGGACTTCTTACTTCATCGAGTTTTACGTAACCCGGGAATACCTAATAACATATTGCTACTATATTATTATTGACAAATATGAATTCTGCGCGATGTTTGGCCATTTTCATACATCTTATTATAATGATTCAACAGATGCACCGTTTTCAAACTTTTGTTTAACTGAAAGTGCAACTCTTTTGCGTTTACTCTCATTTTTGCAATTTCTAAACAGAAAAAAAAAAAAAAAAAAAAAAAATACTATAAAAAAATTTTTGACATTCCTGACATAAATAACGAAACAAAATGTCTTTTTGCACTGCAACGGTACACAACAAGCAACACAACACACTAAAACAAACTAAACATTTCTCTCTCTCTCTTTTTTTTCATTCTTTTTTTCTTTTGAGCGGCGGATGTGAAGACAGCAGGGTTGCAAGATAATAGGCACATTAATCTCCCAATGACGACTTATAACGCCAGTTCTTGTCGCTTATTTACAATTTGCAAAATATCTGTTTATACCTATTCTAGTTATTACTTGAATTTTATGATTTCTGGTTGTTTTTTTTTTTTTTTTTTTTTTTTTTAATTTGGAATCTTGAAATTTGTCCCGGTTAATCCGATCCCAGTTAATTGAGAGTCTGCTGTACATGGGGCCATGTTAGGGTAACTAAGAGAAGAAACAGGTGCATGTACACCAATGATAGGAGTATAGTTAATAAATTTGATGAGCTTGAAGTGCTAGTCAAGACATGGTAAGATGCACACATGTAAGAAAAGAAAGGAAAAAACTGACCTGAGTAAATAATATGAAGGTCTTGGAGATAACAGAAGAGGAGAAAAAACAGTATGTATTGGAACTTAAGAACCTTTCAGGACCAAGATATCGACAAGGAATAGAACAACTTTCTGAAAGTGATCAAGGCTGAGAAACGTATAGGTAAAAAGAAATCGAAAAAAGAAAAATTTAGTCAAGAAACACTTGTCATGATGAACTGAAGATGACAAAATGAGGAGCAAGATAAACACTCACAAGGACAAAATTGAGTATACTGAATTATGCAAAGCCATTAGAAAGAGACAGAGAGGACATAAGAAGATTTAACACAAGAAAAGTAGAACACGCATTAAGGGAAAATAAAGGACTTAAATCAGCAGTCATAAGCAGTAATACAGAAAGACAAATGATACTGAAGCTGAAGAATAGTAATGGTGTACTTATAAATAGCAGAGAAGGCATAATTCAAAAAGCAGACGACTACTATAAAGAATTATTTAAGGAGCAAGGGAATGATGCCAACAGTGGGCAGATGAGCTTAGAAAATGCAAAGTGAATTTTAATATTGACAAATGTAAGATATTTCATGTGGGTAATAATAATCCCAAATTAAACTGTGGTACCACACTCAGGTGTACTTATAAATAGCAGAGAAGGCATAATTCAAATAGCAAAAGACTACTATAAAGAATTATATAAGGAGTAAGGGAATGAATCTAGCAGAGGGGAAGATGGATCACAAATTAGCAACATGTACGACATACCCAATATCCTTCCTGATGAGGTAGAACATCCATTGAAGAAAATTAAGAATCAGAAAGCCCTGGATGAAGATGAAGCTACTGTAGAATTGTTAAAATTGGGAGGAAGAGACATAATACAGAAACTGGCAAGATTGTTCACAAAATACATTATAAAAGATGTGATGCCTAAGGAGTGGAATAATGCAATCATAATTTTGTTCCATAAGGATAAACCAGGAATTGGAAATTATAGACCGATTAGCTTGTTGTCCTACATCTACAAGTTGCTCACAAGGGTCATTACTAACAGATTAGAAAGAATACTTGATGAGAATCAACCAAAAAAGCAAGCTGGCTTTAGGACAGGATTCTCAACCATGGATCTCCTTTACGTAATATCACAGCTAATGGAGAAAGCAAAAGAATATAAAACACCATTATGCCTGGCATTTGTGGATTATGAAAAGCCCTTTGACTCCATACAGCATAAGGCAATGTTTCAGGCACTGGAAAGACAATGAATAGACATCCCATACATTATGATTTTGAAGAAAATATATGAGAAAGCTACCTCCTTTATTAGACTAGACAAAGTAGCAAATTTAAAACTGAAAAAGGAGTTCGACAAGGAGACACAATATCTCTGAAGTTGTTGACTGCTACTCTTGAGGAAGATTTCAGAAGATTAGACTGGTCGCAGTAAGGAGTCAATGTGAATGGTGAGCATCTAAACCATTTATGATTTGCACATGACATTGCGATCATAAGCCATGATCAGTTATGCAGAGTTAGTAAGGATTTCGGACTAAAGATGAATTTGGCAAAAACAAAAGCAATGAAATGATAAACAAGTATGCCACAGTAAGGGATATAATCATTAAAGGAGAAGTAATTGAAAAGGTGGATTCATATACCTATCTTGGTCAAGATAGGTATACGTTATTTAGCTGTAACAATGAAAAATGGCTGGAAGTGAAGAGAAGAATAAACCTTAGGTTGATAGATAAATTTTGGATGGATAGCATTTAGGAAATAGTCACATACTGAGGAGCAATATCACAATTTGTCTGAAATGTAAAATAATGAACTAGTGTATACTCCCCACCATGACTTATGGAAGTGAAACTTGAGCACTTACCAAAAGAATAGAAGAGAAGCTGAAAACTACACAGCAAAAAAATGGACCAAATTATATTAGGAATCAGACTGTTGGATAAGAAGAGAAATATATGGATTAGGCAGGACATTCTTATCAAAACTAAAGAACTGAAATGGACTTGGGCAAGACACACAGCTTGAGGATGTGATGACAGATGGAGAAAATAACAGAACGGTACCCAAGGAGCTAAAATAAAACCTGGAAGACAACAACGGAGATGAACAGATGAAATTCATGAGTTCATGGGTAGTAAATGGATGGCCATTGCACTGATCAGAAGAAACTGGAAAATTGTTGGAGAGGCCTTCATTCTGCAGTGGATTGAAAACTGCTGCTGATGATAATGACCATATAAGACGAGTACTGACCATTCTTTCCAGGACTTTGCATAAACAGCTTTTCAGAGCAATAGGACAATAGTTACTTGGATTTCTAGGATCTTTTCCTGAAAATTTTTAACATATTCCAGAATCAAGGACAACTGCCTTACCAAAGCGAGGCAGTGATTAGTCAATCAAGTCAATCGTTGATCTTTACACTTTTCAAGTGAAGCCACACTTGAAAAGTGTAAAGATCAAAACTTTAAGAAAGATTAGAAACCAGGAAGTAGAACAGAGACCATCAAAGAGGAGGAGGATGCTTCCAAAGTAAAGAATATAAAAATGGACCAGATGGGACTGAAAGCAGAGTATTGAAGGATTCCTGTTGCTGGGAGATTCCCAGGAAGAGGAACTCTTCAATACTGTTATTCAAAGTAGAAAAGAGCAAGTCTATACAAAGAACTTTGTAGTTCATATGTCCAGTGAAGATATGAAAAGAAAATTCCTCCTGAAAAGAACATTTCCATCAAAATCACAATTATACTGTAATTTCATTTTTGAGGTATCCTCCAGCCTGGAATATGTTAAAAAACTAGGCCAGAGTCTAAGCTAGCTGGACTACCATAAATTCATGGAACATGATTCTCTAAACTGCTATCAATGACAGAGGTTTGGCCACACCACCCACACAAGTACAGAAAAAGTCCATGTACGGATACTGTGGAATAAAAGGCCATACAGAACCTAAATGTGCAAACTGTAAGGAAGCAAAGCTGAACTATAAACACCGGGACTTAAAATGGGCTGTATACCAAGAAAGGGCTCAAAGCCTATAAAGTGAAAATAAATTATGAATGTTGAACTAAATACAAATTCTTGCCTTTCGCTAAAATTTCTTCAGTGTAATGCACAGCGTGAAAGAGCCAGAGGTGACTAGCTTAAGATGAAAATGGAAGAGAAAAATAAACTGACCTGCAAACTGTCCAGGAGCCCTATACTCGTGGATACAATACAGGGCTTACAATACCGGTCAAAATCTCAATACCGGTATTTTTAATTTATGAAACCGGGATACTGGTATCCTAAAATAAATATTTTTTCGCAATAAATTTTGATGACAATAAAGTATGGAAAAAACAAATAATTACTTGAATTCACGTTTTAAATCAATCTTTTATTATAATAATAAATATTCTAGCAAAAATTATTAAATATACAGTTATTCTAAAAACAAAAAAATAAGCATCCACACTACCTGTCCGAATAAAGTGAGCCCTTAAGAAACTCAATTGTGTTATCGTTTAAACCGGATCTAATTTTGGTACATATTTAATTAGTGACGGAAAATGTCCATTTGGATTCCATACTGGTTGGTGTTTTGTACTGAGATAGTCGTAGACGAGTTGCAGTTTAACCATCCCCTTATTCTCTCATCTTCAAAAAATCTTATTTCCTTTTTGACTTGTTATGGCACTATATCCGTATTATCAAAGAAAGGGACTGACGGTTAAGCTTTGTGAGGAAACCAAATCTAAATTGTGTGTGTGTGTGTGTGAGGGGACAGGGGGTATTTATTTATTGTGTGAGGGGACAGGGGGTATTTATTTATTAGTTTTTATTTCCCTGTACCTTAGTATCGCCATCAGTGGCCATTATTATGATTTTTGTACAGCAGCTCCCCTCAAGTACTAAGCCCCACAAGCTACCTGACTGCGTTAAAAAATGAGAATTTCCAGGAGCTGAGGGATTTCCCCCCCACACACAAGTATATACAGGGTGTCTCAAAAATATTGGTACAAATGTTTAGGGGAGGTAGGTAACATCTAAAGGAATGTAAATCGCATAGGAACCCATAACCGGAAACGTTGTAGCAGAGGCATAAGAAGCAGAAATGACACAAGACAGTAATTAGTGGCAAACATTTATTTGACATAATATTAACAATGGAGTATGAGATGGATGCATTTCATGATGTTACAACAGATGCTCAAAGGTTCCACCATGAGACGAAATGCATGCATGACACCGACGCAGCATGGATTCGCAGACACGATCGAACACACCTGGAGTTTCTTGGACAGTAGCAGCAGTGCAGACGAGTCTCACCATGAGATTCATTTCTGTCTCCACAGGCGATTCATACATGATAGATTTGAGGGCCCCCCCCACAGAATGAAATCAAGGCTCGATAAATCAGGTGAGCGTGGGGGCCAGGCAACGGGTCCACCACGGCCAATCCATCGACGCCCAAAACGCCTGTTCAAATGGTCACGAACACACCTTCCATAATGGGCAGGCACCCCGTCATGTTGAAACCAAATGTTGCGCCTCACATTTGCTGGAACATCGTCAAGTAACCCTGGTAGAACTTGTTCAAGAAAGATCCAATATTTAGCGGAGTTCATGCGGGATGGTAACAGGTATGGGCCGACTAAGCAGTCATTGACCATATCTGCCCACGCATTTATTGCTTGGAAATTTCCTGTTTCTTCTGTTTCACCAATAAGAAAGTGAAAAGGAGATAGAAGGAGTACAGGTTTTGAGAACAAGTGGAGAAATCCCATCAGGAATTTGATTCATCCCCTTCCCTCTAAAGTTTTAAAAGGAAAGAAGTCTGTGCTGTTTTTCTTTACATCCTTTGCCAAAGATTTCTCGTGATCTGCTCTTGCTTGCCTAACCTCTTTTGGGCTTGATTACAGACTAGTTTATATCTACCATAGGCTTCTGTTCCCTGATAATTTATACGCATCCCATGCATTTTTCTTCTCTGCTACGAGTGTCATAAGTTCACCTGACATCCATTTAGGCCTAAATCTAAACCTTGAACAATATTTCTTAGTTGGTATGAAAAGCCTAGTAGCTTCTAAGATTAATTCCTTGAATGCTTATAAAAGAATTTAGAATTTTTTAAATTCTTAAATGCAACTGGAAATCAGAATAAATACAGTCCTGAATTTACTTTCAGAGTGGGCTAAAACACACAAGCTAAAGATATCACCCAGCAAGACAAAAGGCCATAATCATGAAAGGTAAATTAACTGACAACAAACCCAACCATAAAATTTGAATGCAAAATGCTGGAAATACTCATTGTGGATAATAAACTTACATTTGTACAGAGTGTTCAGTATACTAAAAACAAGATACAGAAGTTTGTTGGCCTTATTACGAGTGTGACCTGCTCAGATTGGGGGCTGAGAACTCTACCAACTCTTTATAAAAGCATCTTTTTCCCTGTGCTAACATATGGTGGCTAAAGTTAAAAAGGGAGTAAGACAGGATGGTTACTTTTACCTAGTTTATTCCTTGCTTTTTGCTTTTGCCGAAGTGATAATTAAGGAGGCACTTGAGAATAAGAAGTGGGGGGGGGGGGTTAAAATAGGTGATAAGTACGTACAGACTATTAATTTTGCAGACGATCAGGCCATACTAGCAGGTTGCCCTACTACGCTGCAAAAAATGATCAAAAGACTAAATAAGAAAGCACTGAAGTATGGAATGAAAATAAACACAATGAAAACAAAGACAATGATGATGGGTAAAAGGATAATTTCCTTCCAAATTGAGATCGACGGAGTAAGAATAGATCAAGTAGAGCACTTTAGATATCTGGGGCAGTTATTTACACAGGACATTTCATGTCAAACTGAGATCCAATCCAGAATTGCAAAACAATCTTTCAAGAATAAACTGTCGTTGATTACACAGAGCCGAACGGGCTAGCCGGGTGGGTAAAGTGCCTGCCTAAAAACCCAAAGGTCGCGGGTTCAAATCCCGCCTCGGGCTTGGATCAAAGTACTGCAAAAACCTTGGAAGGTGCATTATGGCCACAGAAGCCGATACGCCAACAACTACAAAAAAAAAAAAAAAAATTACACAGAAGAGGATGTCACAGGAAATTAGGAAGAAGATAGAAATAACATATATCTGGTCAGTGGCACTATATGCAGCAGAGACATGGATTCTAACAAAGAGAGACAAAAAGAGACTTGAGGCCTTCGAGTGCTGGCAAAGGATGGAAAAAATTAAATTGCCTAAAAAAAAGTGTCAAATGTGGAAGTATTAAGACATGTTCAAGAACAAAGGAAAATTCTAGGTAGAATAAGATCAACTAGAATCAAATCCATGGGCCATTTTCCCTCTACAATCCCCTCCATGCAATGGAAGGGATTGTAGAGGGAAAATGCCCTAGGGACCAAAAAAGACCGTTATCAGGACATTGCTGGACTTCGAAATTTTGAGGAACTAAAACAAATGGATCAAGAGAGACAAAGATGGCAGCAGCTCATATGAGGAAATGATCAGTCACAAGACTGAATTACTGATGATGAACATATGGTGCCACAGCGTAGACAAAACACTAATCAGGAAAAAAAATAAGACTCACTGCAAAGGATGATTCTACTGACCATCACACGAGCATGCAGAACCACTTCAACTTGTGACCTCCAGGTCATCACGGGTAACCTCCCACTGGATTTAGAAATTATTTATAGAAATTATCCTATCATCTAAGGAAACATTACCTGCAACAATCCTAAACATCACAACTCCAAGTAACAATATAAAACAGGAAAAGAAGCAAGTACTTCAAAACCTCTACCAGGTTTGGCAAAGCAGGTGGGATGCCACTACCTAGTGTAGTGGCAACTTAGAGATTTATCCCCAAGATCAAGAAATTAGACAAAAGGAAATGTCCCTGGTTTGCTCCAGGATTGAATGTCACATACTTAATTACAGGCCATGGACCCTTTAACCAAAAATTACATTCCTTTGGACTGGCAGATAGCCAACAGTGTACTTGTGGAGAAGATGAGATATGGGAGCATGTCTTACACTCCTGTTCCAATTATTATCTCTCCAGAATAGGACCGCTGTATAGAGGAGCTGAATACTACCTGCTCACTGAAAAGGACAAATACAACCACCTCTGCTTACATTAAATTGTATTCACTGTAAGAAAACAACAACAGATTAAGACAAAATGTGCAAACACAGCCATTTGCGGCTACCCACAGCAAGACTACAACTAAGCTGATGAATACTCACTACTTACCTGAAGGATGGCAAATTCCAGCAGAGGGGAACTTACAATTGACAGTCGAATCCCTCCACCAGCCACTGTTTTTTTTAATTTTTTTATTATTATTATTATATTTTTATTTTATTTTATTTATTTTTAAAATTTGATTTTATTATTTTATTTACTTCCTTACAAGTTAGTGCAAATGCATCAATTCTGTTTGCAGCTAACTACTAAATAGTTATAAGATTGGCATCATTATATATATCTCATATTGTTAATACCTTCACGAGTTGCCATGATATTGCACTGCCTCGAATAAGTAACTCTTCGCCATAGGAGGAGACTATTGCTACTTATTCTCAGTCCAGACTGCACCATTTTGGAGCTGATTGGCTCCTCTTTGGTGGGTGGCAGGCACCTGGGCGTGGCAATGATGGCAAGGCAGTTGCAAAGTATAATCCCGCAATATGAGAGATGCCTTTGAATTACGTCGCATTTTGAATATCATGGCAACTCGTGAAGATGTTCACAATATGAGATATACACTGCCAATCTTATAACTATTTAGTAGTTAGCTGCAAACGGAATTGATGCATTTGTCCTAAAATGCGACGTTATTTACTTGCTTATTATTATTATTTTATTTTTTGTGGGCCCTCACTGGGGAGCTTAGGTGACCCCAGGGACAGCCTAGCCAGAGTAATGATTCCAGACTTCCTGGTCTGGCTGCTGTGCCATGGATGGGACCTAGGGGTCTGAGGCACTCCACGAGCCCCTTAGGCCATGGAGTGCCGCAGAAGAACAGAGCCCAGCATTACATGACATTAACAAAACATCACTCATGCTTTCTGGCATTTACAAGGAACTGTATCTTAATATGAGAGAACTGATAGTGGAGTTGTGGGCAACCACCGATGCCACTTAACACACAACACTATGTTCTAATAGAGAATGAAATAAAATTAATAAGGGACTCAATGAAGTTTGTGTATCAGGTTGCCTAAAAATCCAGTCTCCACAGTGTTATACAAGTCAATCTTACAACACATGCATGATACAAATTTTTTTTTTTTGTTTTACAATCATGATGGTCTATACCTCACAGAGGTTTACATCAATGTTCAACAAAAGTATAGCATGATACTCTTATTACAGATACTAAACCATCATCAGCAACATTCTGTTAGAGCATGAATATTATTAGTTGAATGATGATGAATGATAGCTCAACATGGCTTTTGTTATGACAGTATAAAAATGGAACATTTAACTAATGACATTCTGTTTTTGTTGTAATTCATTTCTTTGCTACATAAAGTGTATTATATAACTGGCTGAAATTTCTAAAACTGATAAAGGAGTAGCTGTATGCAGTATTTCAAAACCAGAATTTTAGTATGCAGTAAAGGAGTAGCTGTATGCAGTATTTCAAAACCAGATGACATTCAAATTGATCATTCAAATGATCAATTTGAATGTCATCATGGGAACTGTGGGATGAATCACTAGTTTACTGCTTTCAACTCAAATCCAAATGTACATTGACATTCTCGTATAATATCTTTGTTTTGTTGACGACATTAATGTTAATCAGTGAATAGAAGTACATGTTAATTTTAAAAGAAAAATGCTAATCTGAAAAGGAAGTATGAAGTCTGCATGCTGTATTATAGAAATATATAGTAAAGCATAACAGAAATAAGTTGGAACATTACTTTTTTTTTTTAAAGGTGTAACACGGAATCTAATAAAGTATTATCCCTTCTGTTTAAATGGAGCAATGTTTTCTGTCTATTAAACATACAAGATAGAAGAACTTCATTTTTTTTTTTAAACTCAAGTGTCAAAGTAGCATTTAACAAACTTTACATTCTGAAGTGATCATGGCACAAATATGCTTATGATCAAATTATATATAATGCATGCAGAAAACTGTATTTTAAATTAATAAATAAATGCTGTTTTATTATCAGTCAATTACTGATTTCAACAAATCAATTAGTGACTGATTACTGATTTATTGACCAATGCCTGACATAGCCATGTGGTCAGGGACATGAGTGCACATAGTCACCACACTGGACTGTGATTCATGCTCACGTAACTGCTAAAATTCAATTAACAATTGTATTCATGATGTACTGTAAACTCCTCTCACCTGGTGGTTATTCTGGAGTATAAATAAGAACATTTTCTTATGTTCCTGATGTAGCCGAGTTGTCAATGGCAAGTATGCATCAGAACATGCTCTTTGAATGGACAGTGGTTCAAGCCTGCATGACTGCTAAATACAATTAATGATTGTATGCATGATTTATTCTAAACCCCTCTGACCTGGTGGGAATGCTGGAGTATAAACAAGAAAATATTATTATTACTGATTTGTTGAAATAACAGACAGCTTTTACATTCTTAGGAGGTTAAAAGCAATTGGGTCCATGTGTCCTTTATCGTACAAAATCTTTATATAGAAGAAGAATAGAATGATCTCTATTTCTTTGCAAGTTTCATTGCATGAATATGTCATGCCTCAGCTTACCAATAGCCCTGCCACTGCAAGAATGAACTCAGGGTCACTACCATACACAGTCTATTTAAGAGTAGACTTAGTAGGGTAAGTGTAGTAGCGTAAAAGAGGGTGAATGCAGATATTATATTACTATTACAGACTAATATCAAAATGAGAACACTTTAATCCTTTAATCACTTAAATGTGTCTTCAGGTTATTTGCATTTGATTGCACCAAAAATCTGAACTAATAAATAGCAAAATAACTAGTTTGAAATGTTTGATATTTCTAAATATGTTTGACATTGGGCTGCAATATAAAAAGTTTTGATTTTATTTAACAGTTTAAAAAGACAAGAAATGACAAATAAAGCTATTAAATTTGTAATTTAAACCTTTACACATACAAGAAATAGAACTCTTTTCTAATATAGAATAGAAGACCATCAAATTTTTGAAACAAACACTCTCATTAAAATTATGCTATGAATCTTTTTCCTTATATATAAAAAAAAAAATGTTTTTGTCTCATAACATCAAAAATATTTGTTTCCCAGTTATGACAAGTTGAAGTTTCTAAAGCCATTTTTCAAATAGATCTGCTTATGTGAGCTGAATAAATCCCCTTGTCCAACATTCAGATCAAGGATTAACCTTTGATTTTCGAGTCAGTTTGCTTTGTTGCCCCAGTAACTAATAAAAAAAAAATAATAAATAACGTTAAGGAAAACTTTATTATTAAACGGTCCGTATGATGATCCATAACTATGTTGTCTTGTACTCGATCCTCATTGTTGATATGAGGTGACTAAAAAAAAAAAATCCAAGAATGTACATACAAGGGGTAATCAAGGTTGCTCTATGTACCCTCAGGTAGAAATAATAGGATGACCAAGTATGTATTTTTATTTTTCAACATAGTCTCTTACAATACTAAAACACTTTTGCCAATGGCATTCCATGACTAATTTCTACCAAAAAAATAAAATAAAATTCTTGTCTATCCAACCAGATACACAGCAGCCATTACAGCAGAATTATCTGTAAATTTCTTACCCCGAAGAAGGAATTAATATTTCTTCCATCGAAGGTATTTCTTTAGATTTGGGAATGAAAGTGATGAAAGTCACTGTGGGCAAATCTAGTGAATAGGGTGGACAAGGTAACAATTAAAATGACACATCTGTAATTGCAACCATTGCAAGGTGGGACACTTCTGTGCATGGACATCATCCTGAAAAAAAGAGCACACAACAAGAGAGCTTTTCTTGCCTCATTTTCTTTTTGATAGAATCACATAGTTTTGGGATTAGGTTGGCACAGTACTGAACTGTGATGGTTTGGCCATGTTCAAAGTAACCAATGAGGACAATATCCTGCAACTCTAAAAAAATTATGCCATCAGTGAAGATTGCAATCCAAATTTCTTTGTGGATGGCAATTGATGATGTTTCCACTCCACACTGTTTTTTTTCACTCAGGGTCAAAGTAATAGAGTCATGATAGATACATGAATTGTTATGTATCTACCATAAGCCTTCTGGGTTGGAGCAGTACATGCAGAGACTGACTTTCCAAGGCCTGCATGCATTCCTGGTCGGGTATCAACATTTGAAGCACCCACCTTGCTACACATTTCTAATGCCCAAAATATCAATCAATATGGCCTGTACTGCAGACAACATTCTGTGCTTTGATATTTTCTGGATTGGCGGCATTTTTAGAACTCCTCTAGCATGATCATCTTCACACAAAATTCCCTGCCATATTAAGGTCACGGCACCATCTTTTAACTATATTAGATGATGGAGCAAATTCATCTAGTGTCCCCACCAACCCTTTGTGAATATCAGTCAGAGTCCAGTTCTTTTTCACAAGAATATTTGATAACAGCTCTAACGTTAAAGAAAACTTTATTAAAATAAAGTTTTCCATAATTCATTTTGTCTTGTACTCGATCCTGATTATTGTATTAATGTCTAATCTCTATATATCCACTAAATAAGCCTACAAGGCTGGGACAATTCATGTTGATATTTAAGCTTCACACGAGCCAGAAGATAAATAAATTTAATACTGTAACTAAAAACACTTTATTTACAATAAAAATATAAATAACACTGATAAAATATACTAAAAACATAGAAATGAAAAGCGATAAAATTTGCTGTAGCTTTCGGAGGCAGCAGTCTCCTTCCTCAGCAGCATATGTCTACTGTGTGGCACATCCTTAAATAGCAGATCCACGACACACATCAACCAACCATGAAACCATGTGATGTGTGCCGTGGATCTGCTATTTAAGGATGTGCCACACAGTAGACATATGCTGCTGAGGAAGGAGACTGCTGCCTCCAAAAGCTAAAGCAAATTTTTCGCTTTTAATTTCTATGTTTTTAGTATATTTTATCAGTGTTATTTATATTTTTATTGTAAGTATATCTATTTTATACTTATTTTATTGTAAATAAAGTTTTTAGTTACAGTATTAAATTTACTTATCTTCTGGCTGGTGTGAAGCTTAATCATCAACATTTATATATCCAGTTGATATGAGGCGACTAAAAAAAAAAAAAAACCCAAGAATGTACATACAAGGGGTGATCAAGTTGCTCTATGTACCCTCAGGTAGAAATAATAGAATGACAACAACAAAAGTATTTAAGCATTTTTATTTTTCAACACATTCTGTCATAAAAAAATGGTGAAACTGTCTCTGTCAAGTTTCTCCATTTTTTTATGGCAGTAGTACTGTCAGCTGCTCACTTGTAACAAAAAAAATATTATTATGAGGCTCTAATTTCATGTACACAATGAATCCCAATTGTCAGTTGATTCAACGACTGCTCATCTCAATTGGTAGGCGCCTCCGTAGCCAGGTGGGAAGGAGCAACAGTGCGTAGCACAAGCTTCTTGATTAGACCGGGGTTCGAGCCTGTCACCACCAAATACGGAGGATGCAGAAAGGTCAGGGAATGACCACCGCATATCCCGGAGCAATATGGCCTTAGTTGCTAATGCTCCTAAAAAAAAAAAACCAAATAACAACAAACATCTCAATTGTCCTAATTATTTTCTGTATGATTCCTTTTGTTTCAAAGGTGGTACTTGGGGATATATCTGCTCCGATATTTCCTGTCAGAGACTTAGTACTTTGGAATCTCCTCTTTTCAATCTTCTTTGGCTTAAAATCTCTCTATCCCATTCTGACAAATTTATCTGTTGCCTCTATCATTCTCCAACCTCTATTAATCACTTGGAACTCTTTGACTTCCTTTCTTTGAAACTTGACTTTATCCAGTCCAACTTTCCTAACAGTGAGGTAATTTTCCCTTGGTGATTTTAATGATCACAACTCCAGCTGGCTGAGATGCTGAGGCTTTTGCAATTACTAATGACCTCACAGATTGTTTATTTACCTATCAGAATATCACACAATCCTAACCATACAGCTAACACTTTGATCTTTTTCTCACAAACAATCCTTCCAATTACACAGTTGAGCGAGTAATCCTCTAGGCACCCCAGACCACAACTTGATGATGGTCTCTTCTCCAATGGAGACTTCCTCTCATAGCAATTCTCAACCTCATGTTGCTTGGCATTACAAGAATGGAAAATGGGATGATCTGCGAGATTTCTACTATTCTTTTCCGTAGTTGGATTACTATTTTAAATTTTCTGATGGCAATATTTGCTCAGATTGTGTCAGTGAAACTATTCTTGTAGGGATGAAATCTGTTATTTTACAGTCTACCTTAACATCTCGTCCTTTATCTAAACATTGGTTTTCCAATTTTCCAATAAATTCACTAAGGCTGTTCAAGATAAGAATGTTTGCATTTTGCAATTGGCTCACAGCCAAATCTCCAGGTTCATTTTCTGCCTACACCAAAGCTTGCAACAATTGTAAAGCAATTATTAATCAGTCCAAACTAGATTTCAAACAGGCTAAGAGCAGAACACTTGCTTTTTGTCCAAATGGTAGTCAAGCATTCTTTGTCTCTTGCTTTGGAAAGAGACAAGAATGCTTGACTCCATTATATATGCATTTCTTCAGGCATTTTAGGAAGAGAGAGGTGACTGATATCAGCCTGAAGTTCACAGGTATTTTTGCATGAGGCTTTTTTGGAACTGCCATGACTTGAAGCTTGAAGGCACCTGTGCCTGTTTGAGTACTTTGTTGTAGAGATGGATGAGCTCTCTCTGCTGATGAAATAAGAAGCAATTCTAAGACTAAAAAGAGGTATTGCATCAATTCCTATGGTGGACTTGTCACATAGTGAATTTATTATTTTTATTAGCTGTTCTTTGGAAATTTCAATATTACTGATAGGCCCAGATACATTACGTGCTTCATTCCAAGGGTATACTTCAGACACACAGAATCTCTCTTAAAATACAACACATGCTCACACCATTCCTGGACATTGAAAAACAGGAAGTTGCAAGTGTGACTTGTGGACCACACATGTTTGCTCCTGGCCAGCTGACCGTTCTTTAAATTATCAATAACTGATCTTTTGCTCTTCTGGAAATCCAAACTTTGGAAAATTTGGCATATGTGTCTTCTGAAGGCAACCTCTTATAGGATGCATGGACTGCCTATTTTTCCTTCAAGGCTTTTGTCAGAAGGTGATTTCACCTCGGCTTTGAGTGGAGACTAAGGATGCATATTTTGGACATTGCAGATCTTGCAATGAATTCCATCCATCTCAACAGCCAGTAAGCCATCTCAATGATGTTCCATGGGTAAAGTTGGAAAAGAGTAGTAACTTTTTCAATGTTGATATATTTTGGATTGTACATTCTCCTGACAGTGTTTGTAGCTTGTACTAGCAAGCGATCATCCTAAGGTGCCTGCAGTGAAATTATGGCATATTGGATCGTGATCAGACGGGAGAAAGTTATCGGTTATGGTCAGGGTTTCTTTTACCAAACAGTTTGAGAAGATGCACTGTAGGGTGGCATCGACATGTGAGGAAGGAATATCAATAAGACCAATGTCCATCCAACAAGTTCAAGGACAATGTATCGAGGAGCTTTTCTTTTGTGGCTGGCAATGGAAGGTTAAAGTTTCTGAGGATGACGATCTTTCGGCAATGATTTATTGTGGATGACATCCATGCCACCAGATTGAGGACACAATCCTCAGAAACCAGGGGAGGGAAATAAACGGCACAGAGATCAAAATTCCAGCAACTTGGTAGTTTGTCCCCTTCAGCCCCAGGTGCCTTATTTACTTTTAGCTTCAGCAATTTCTCTTCCAGTTTCTTCACAGTTATGACAAAATCATTTAGCTCTCAGTTTTAATTTTATGCACTTCTGGTTTTTCCATCCATAAAAACTTTTTTTATGCATGAATGTAGATGCAAAATAATTATTTAGTTTGTCAGCAACCTGAACAGGATCATCAATGCCATTCGCATTTAATGGACCAGTATTGTTCCTCCTTTCCTTCTATTGTTAACATAAGGATAATCAACTAAACAAAAGTAGCAAAAAATTCTTTGGTTAGTATAAAAAGCTTAGTAGTTTCTATGGGTATTTCCTTAAATGCCCCTATATAGAATTTCGGTTGGAAACTTTATCAGTTGATCCCAATGATACCAAAAGGAATTTAAAAACTGTCTAAGACCAAAAGCAAAAAAGCCCTTCCTCTTACCCTTGGCACATTTTAATCTGATAAATGATGTTCGTTATACTTATCATAACCATTTGGCCTACAGCAGACTTTTATTCTCATGTTTGTTTTCTCAGTGCTCATGTTATATCAACTGACTCAACATTGCACTAGCCACCCATATCACCTAGGTGCACTGCCTTAGATTCTGTGTGTTTCTTAACCAAGAGCATTACTCTCACCCATCTGTCCTGCCTGTTCATACTGTAATCACCATATTCAAAAATGAGTTGTGCTCGATGGTGAGAATGTGCTCTTTCTCTTACCCAGTGGCATAACAAACTGTTGTGGGAACCTGGAATTAGGCACTTTGTTAGGCCACCAAAGGAAACTCTGGTGGCCTTCCCATGTGTCACTCTCATTGTCCTATTAAACCTTTGCTTAAAGCTCTGTACATATTTCCTTGATTGTGATATTATCTCTTGAAAACAAATTCTATTATATAGCAAAAAGGCAGGAGCAGCAGTCATGTTCAGAACCTATTAAAAAAAAAGCGGCAAAGGTAAAGAAAGCCAACACGAGAATGACAAGAAACGTCGGATAACTTACGTGGAAAATTAGTTTCCCGATACGACACTCTAGCACTGCTCGCTCGGTAAAGTTGAGGTAAAGTGGTTGAGTCCTGTAAAACGACTGAACAAATGTGTCTGGTTGCTGTGGCCTAATACTTTTCAAATGGTGTTAATTAATGTAATGAAGTGTTATTCATAGTTTTGGTTGTCTGATTAAGTCCCCCAGGAGTGGTGATCGTACTCACTTAGCTAATAGTAAACATTGTATATAGTTATTTTTTTATTATTATTTATTTTTATATATATATATATATATATATATATATATATATATATACAGGCATACCTCGGTTAACGTTACCTCTGATAACGAAGCCTCGATATAACGAAGTCCGCAATTTCAAGCCCCATTTAACATAAAAAAATATTCCAATTTAAGGCCAACGCCCGACAATCATCCGATTATTTTTGTTTAATCACCTGAAATCTAAACAAACTGAAGAAATTACGGAAACCTTTGGGGCTTCTCGTGGTTGGTTCGAGAAATTTAAAAAACGGGCCAGGATTCATAGTGTAAAATTAACAGGAGAAGCTGCAAGTGCAGATGTTGAAGCTGCAAATAAATTTCCAGAAAAACTAAAGGAAATAATTGAACGTGAAAAATTTCCACCAAATTTGGTGTTCAATGTTGACGAAAGCGGTTTGTTCTGGAAACGGCTACCAACAAAAAGCTTCATTTCTATTGAAGAAAAATCAGCTGCTGGATTTAAAGCAGCCAAAGACCGTTTAACGTTACTCTTTGGATCAAATGCCTCTGGTGATTATAAATTAAAATTGCTATTAGTTTACCATTCAGAAAATCCGAGGGCGTTAAAAGGTAACATAAAAATGAATTTACCTGTAATATGGAAAGCAAATAGAAAAGCGTGGGTTACCAAGGAGTTATTTACTGATTGGTTTGTTAACCACTTTTGTCCTGGAGTAAAACGGTATTGTCAAAAAAACAACTTTGAAGAAAAAGCTCTTTTGTTGTTAGACAATGCTCCGGGACATCCTACTGATCTTAACACGTTGGACACATGCATTCCTGTCAAAGTTGTGTTTCTTCCAGCAAACACAACTTCCCTGATTCAACCATTGGATAAGGGAGTAATAGCATCATTTAAAGCTTATTATCTGCGTCGAACTTTAAGCAATTTAACTGAACTAGAGGATAAAGTGGAAATGACAGTTAAAACTTTTTGGAAAAACTACACCATTAAAAACGCAATTGAAAACATTGATAGTTCTTGGAAAGAAGTCACTAAGAAATGCTTAAATGGAGTTTGGCGCAAAATATGGCCAGAAGTTGTACTAGAAGAAGAAAATAACATCCAAGAAATTAGAAATGAAGTTATCCAGATGGCTCAATCAATAGGTTTCGAAAATGTCGATGAAGAGGATGTTAGAAATTTATTGAATGCAGAAGATGATGGTTTTTCAGTGGAAGATTTAGAAAACCTTGTTAGCAACGAAGACAAAGATAATGAAGGCGAAGTTAAAGAAGTTCCTGCCGAAAAAGTGTTAACAACCAAAGATTTAAAAAGGTACTTAAATGACATTGAAAACGTTTTAAATTTTTTTAGTGAAAATGATCCCGATTTAGGAAGAAGTGTTATAGTTAAGCGATCAGTGTTAAATGCAATAACTCCGTATAGGCAATTGTTAAATGAAAGAGAAAAAAAGCATAAACAATCAACTTTAACCTCATATTTTAAAATGTGATTTCACTTTGTATGTAAGTTGACTGTTTATTTAATAAAACTTTTCTTTGTTCGAAAAAAAGCTTTTCATTTTCTTTACGTAGGAACGTATCCCTATTCTGGCCATAGTATTTTTACCTCTGAAAACGAAGTTTCGCTTAACGAAGTAATTTCGTGGAACGCATCCTATTCGTTAATCGAGGTATGCCTGTATATATATATATATATATCTATAATTTTTTTTTTTTTTTTTTTTCACTCTATCCACTATTGTAAACTTCTCTCTTCTATTTCATGTGAGGTCTATCTCCCCCTTATCTTCTATGCAACCTCCCCATACCTCAATTCTTATCTCCACTTCCTTTCCCTTGGGGCTCCCAGGCTTGCCTGATAGCCCAGTAAGAGTCTCAACTAGAAAGTGAACCTGGCGCGCCTCCTCGTTTTTTTTTTTTTTTTTTTTTTTGATTTGGTAGTTGTTGGCGCATCGGCTTCTGTGGCCATATTGCACCTCCCAAGGTTTTTGCAGTACTTTGATCCAAGCCCGAGGCGGGAATCGAACCCGCGACCTTTGGGTTGCCGGGCAGGTACTTTACCCACTCGGCTAGCCCGGTCGGCACGCGCCTCCTCGTGGCCAAGGTTGGGAGTCAGAGGGCAGGGGACCAGGTGTCCCCTGCCCCCTGGCTGCAAAGTCGCCAGTGCCGGCACTCAACACTCATCATAACAAGACACATACTTACACACCTACATACATACACTTGCCGGCCTTCACCACCTTTTCAGATGCTACAGCGGCATATAGGGGAAACCCTGGAGACCGCAAATGAAACAAACACACCTTGACCTTGACTGCTCGCTCGGTAAACAGATGGTAGGTGTTATCGGTCTGGAGCAAAGTCGAGAACGATATATTGATTGACAGGTAGGCGTGGCAAACAATGTGCTGATTGGTGTGCGAACACGATAACATCGGGTTAGTATCATTTTAGTAGCACTTATGGTAACTTGCCCTAATGAACGCTTTCCATGATGGTGAAAAAAGGTTAGGTTACCTCCACTTGAATCCCATGGGAGCTTGAACCCCTCCTGAAGTGGAGGGGGTAACATAACCTTTTTTCTTTAGAATCAGTCATATTTAGAAATACATTCATAAAAAAAAATAAATTTTTTTATCACTGTATTTTTATTCTCTTGTTCAATAATATGCCCTAATGGTGAAACAGGTCAGTTTACCTCCACTTGAATCCCATGTGAGCTTGAACGCCTCCTGAAATGGAGGGGGTAACCTAACCTTTTTTCTTTAGAATCATGTGGACTAGCGCATAAATTGTTTACTAACAAAATATTATTTTTTTATTATTATTGTACTTTTATTTTTAAAGACACTCGTGCAGATACACACGTATCATAACATCAATCAACACCTATTCACTATATGTATATATATACACATATACATAGAATCTTTCTTTTCTTATATTATTTCCTAACCTACCAATTAAGGTCAGGTTATGAAATATAACGAAAAATAAAGAAACCTTTTCCTTTTTTTTTTGTAACCAAACCTAAATCTACTAATGTAATGAGTAAAAATACTCATGAACTCCAAAAATCTGCTTTTAATAATGAGAAAAAAACATAATGAAGGACATAAAAATGAACAGAACGAAACTTTTATTAATTTAGTTTTCATCAAAAAATCAACCAACGTTTTATTTTCCCTACAAATTTCTTCCATCTTTAAAAGATTCATCGCTACTATCATCATTCATTACAAAACTATTATGCACAGTTCTTTATTCATAAATACACATTATAATGCCAACCAATGACTACACAGTAGCTTGTCCTCTGTCGCGCCCACCACCAATCATTTCATCGTTTGCCACGCCTATCCGTCAATCAATATATCCTTCTCAATTTTGGCTCCAGACCGATAACACCTACCATCTGTTTACAGAGCGAGCAGCACTAGAGTCCAGTGTCGGGAAAAATATTTTCCTTGCAAGTTATCCGACATTTCTCATTGTTCTCGTGTTGGCTTTCTTTACCTTAGCCAAAAAAGCATACAGTGGTGGACAAAAAAACTGCATCACTAGTGAATTTTGCAAATAATGTATTTTACACTGCATTGTGGGTTGCCGAAATGTTCAAAATGCATTTGTTAGATGGGATATATATCTCTGTGAATGAAATTCAATAAAAAGACTCCACCTGATATACCCAATTGCCATAAATATCTTCCCAAAGGGTAAAATACGTAATTAATGGAAATATGAGAAATCATGCAAATGGCAATCATAACAACCAACCATAGATTTTATTGCATTTACATGTACAAACTGAAATGACAAGTTAATGTAATAGTATTATGTACTGTAAATCAGCAAAATAAGTCCTCAATATTTTTTTGTTCCTCCTTGAGCTGCAATTAATGATCTGGCATGGAGTTAATCAACTTCTGGATATACGGTTACCCAATTTCGTGGTACCACACCTTTACAATGCTAACTCCTGCAGCTGAATCTTACTTGTTGGCTTCTTCTGAACAATTTTAGATGACATTATGTACCAGAAATTTTCAATAAGGTTCAAATCTGGACTGTTGCCGGGCCAGTCCAAAACTGTAATTCCAGCATTTCTGAGGTATGACTGCACCTTAAGGGAGAAAAATTAGGGAAAACATTGGTGTATGTTTTAAGCCTTGTGAGACAAGAAGAAACTTAGCATAAAACTTACCAATTTTGCTGTGTAGCAAGGTTTTGAGTACTGTTGAAAAATGCAGTTTTAGACGTCTGTGTGGTGATCCCTAATAACAGGTTTCAGGCACTCCTCCAAGATAGCAGTGTAGGTTTCTGCATTCACCATTCCGTTAATAAACTTAATTCGCCCCATCCCTTTGTTTGTTATGCATCCCCAGATCATCTGACAGTCAGTGTTATGCAGTTAGGATGGTATGCTTCCGATTTTTGTCTTCTGACATATCATTTCCATCCGAGCCATACAAGGTTAAATTTCGATTTGTCAGAAAAGATGACGGTGTTCCATTGCTCCTTTGTCCATGAAATATGCGGTTTAGCCCAATCAAGTTGCTTCTTCCTCATTTGTTGGGTCAACAAAGGCTTCTTCTTGGGCCAACAGGCATGCTGACCACATTCTGACAGCCATCTTTGGATAGTTCGTGCACTTGTTTCAACATCAGAGGCCATCTCAAAGTACAGATTTAGATCAGGAGCACTAGCATGGCAATTATGAAGGCATAGCCACTTCAAATATCAATCTTGGGAATACTTGGTCACTCTCTTACAGCCTGATCCAGGTCTTCTCTTCACATCACCAGTTTCACGCTTTAATTTCAGCAGTGATATTTTATCAGTGATAGCAAACATAGAAAGCCCTTCCTGGGACAGAGCAACAGCTACACTTTTTTTCCTTGGTGTCAACTGAACACATGGAACCAGGCTTACACCTCTGCAAAACAGGATACTAATGAGTGTGTATACCCTTCCAATGTCGTATTTATAGAAATGGTTGAGGCAATACCTTGCAATTACTGTCTGAAGCAATAGAAGTGTTATCTGATGCAATACCTTTGCTTTGGGACAAACAAAATGACTAGGCGCCTCTGTAGCCAGGTGGGAAGGAGCAGCAGTGCATAGCACACGCTTCTTGATTAGACCGCGGTTCGAGCCCGTCACCACCAAATACGGAGGATGTGGAAAGGTCAGGGAATGACCACCGCATATCCCGGAGCAATATGGCCTTAGTTGCTAATGCTCCTAAAAACCAAATAACTAACTAACTAACTAACTAACAAAATGACTGTAATCAAACATCTTATATGTTTCACTACAAATGTTACTTTTTTTAAAGGTAATGCAGTTTTTTTATCTGCCACTGTATATATATATATATTATTCTTTTTTTAATAGGTTCTGGACATGTGATTGTTCTCTTAAGTTTACTGTGTTTATTCTTTGCAGTAAATTTAAATATATACAGGGTGTCTCAAAAATATTGGTACAAATGTTTAGGGGAGGTAGGTAACACAAAGGAATGTGAATCGCATAGGAACCCATAACCATAAACGTCACCATAAGTCGGTACACGGCGCTGTTCATCAGTTCGGGAGAGGGAAAATTTCTGGTTTACTCATTCAAGCAGTAGTTGCCGCACAAAGAGCATGCATCGATATGCGAACTGTGAGCTGGCAGACATGCACCTAGTGTATGGATTAGCAAGGGCCCACATGGTGTGCGTCCCACCATCGCTTCGCAATAAATGTGTGGGCAGGTATAGTCGGTGACTGCTTAGTCGGCCCATACCTGTTACCATCCTGCATGAACTCCGCTAAATATCATATCTTTCTTGAACAAGTTCTACCAGGGTTACTTGACGATGTTCCAGCAAATGTGAGACGCAACATTTGGTTTCAACATGACGGGGCGCCTGGAAGGTGTGTTCGTGACCATTTTAACAGGCGTTTTGGGCGTCGATGGATTGGCCGTGGTGGACCTGTTGCCTGGCCCCAACGTTCACCTGACTTATCGAGCCTTGATTTCTTTCTGTGGGGGCTCTCAAATCCACTGTGTATGAATCGCCTGTGGAGACAGAAATGGATCTCGTGGCGAGACTTGTCTGCGCTGCTGCTACTGTCAAAGAAACTCCAGGTGTGTTCGACCGTGTCCGCCAATCCATGCTGCATCGGTGTCACGCATGCATCGCATCTCATGGTGGAACCTTCGAGCATCTGTTGTAACATCATGAAATGCATCCATCTCGTACTCCATTGTTAATATTATGTCAAATAAATGTTTGCCACTAATTACTGTCTTGTATCATTTCTGCTTCTTGTGCCTCTGCTACTACTTTCCAGTGACGTTTCCGGTTATGGGTTCCTATGCGATTCACATTCCTTTAGATGTTACCTACCTCCCCTAAACGTTTGTACCAATATTTTTGAGACACCCTGTATAACACATTTAACACAAGTTTTTTAACATATTTTATTATCAAATGTTCTGTGACTATGGGTTCATGCCCAGGCCTGAAAGCAAAATTTCAGAACAAATGAAAACTTGGAACACTCCTTTATAAAGCACATTTGTTTCAGCATTGTTAATGCTAAAAAAAAAAAAAAAAAAAAAAAGACAAAGAGCTCTTTTCCAGTCATGTAAAATGTTATTCAGTTAATCTTAGTGAGAGAGTTTAGAATTTATGTTAAATCTGAATAGCCCCCACCCCCCTCCCTCCCTCCTCCGTTTGTTGTTGTTCGAGAGAGATCTCTTGATTTTTTAAGGAGTCCTTATGTGCTATAATGTAATAACTAGATCGTCATGTATAGCTTAGCTTAATTTTCAGCACTCACCTCATAGACTCCGCTTAGCTGGTGGAGAGTTTTACCCACATACAGAGTGGTTATGGGCTTCTAATAACTTACACGGGTTTAAAACTAAGTTATGGGCTATAAAAATTTTTTTTATTTTTTTTAAAACTAAGGTTATGGGCTATAAAAAAATTTTTTTATTGCCCATAACTTAGTTTTAAACCCATAGTCCCTGTAAGTTATTAGAATCCCATAACCACTATGTATGTGGTAAAACTCTCCACCAGCTAAGCAGATTACTATGAGATGAGTGCTGAAAATTAAGCTAAGCTATATATACGATCTAGTTATGACGTATAAATTAACCTATGATAGCCACCAGAAATAAATTAAACCTATTAAAAGCATTACACATGCAAATTAAAAGCATTCAAATCATGTTAGGTAACGTCTCATTTTCACGACAATCAAAGTTCTTAACTACTGATAGCATGCACAAAGTTATGAAATTTAAAGTTCATGCAATTCATTTCTGGTTTCTTGATGTTCCTTGACAATAGCCAAAATACATGCAATAAATTGCGCTCATCGCTGTTCATTAATTCTGGTATTTCCTCAAATTAACACTTCTCAAATGTTTAAATTGGAAAGCTCTTACTTCCTTAAAATCTTCAAACATCCATTGAAAGTGATCTTTTAAAAGACCAACTGCTATATCTGTAATCCACACACTTATATTATTACTAAGCTTTGAATCTTGTGTCTCGTGTAACCTTTCTTGTTATGAAACTCGAATATGAGATTTACACATGGGGAAACTGTGTAACACGCAAAACTAACCACTATAATATAAAACGGTGAACATAAATATTACATGAATAATTTTTTTTTTCTAAAATAAAAAATTCCTTGTTAATTCTAACATTTACAACCTAGGGTTAAAAAAAAAAAAAAAAAAAAAAGTGCAAAGCTTTTTAAAGCACTCCACACATTTCACTTCTCTCCAAAACTTTCTGTCCATTGCCCTCTCAAGTGCATATGTAGCAATAAGTGCTGCTGAAAACAGTAGTGGTTAGAATTAGAAACATATGAACAACATTGAGTGTTGCATTATGCAGAAATGTGTTAAAAAAGTAATAAATAAACTATAAGTATTAATGCATTTTGAATCCTTTATTTTTTATCTAAAAGAGCAATATTTAAAAGACAATTATTATAAATCAAAAGATTATTTTTTAACTGAAGAAAAAGTATTTTTTTCACATAAGGCTAACAAATAGGGTTAATAAACTCACCATACAAATATCTAACAGGTGCTATGCTTTATAATTTAAGAGTTCCATAACTTTATATTGATTGAGCCACAGGAAGCAGATGTTCTTAAGAACAGTAAAAGCAAATATCACTCTTTACACAGCAATAGTGACAATGACATTTTGAAGATAACATGAAGCAATCTATTCAATCTTATTCAAGGCATGTTTTATAACGAAGTGTGACTTCTGGAAGCACAATCCAGAATTCTATTTCTTGCTCTCACTCCACCAATGGACTAACCCATAACAACCACTCCCCCCAGTATTATTTAGCCTACTGATAGACAAACAACCTGTCTGGAACCACCCCAAGTCCCTCCCATGCCACTCCAGAATTCGTCCTCCTCGCTATTCCCTAATTTTCACTCCTGTCCCATATGTGTTATTCTGTATATACAGTGGATTCCGGTTATTTGGGCCACCTCTTTTGAAAGGATGTGTTGCTTCACACTAAATATAAAAATAGCCATTATTAATAGTAAACACAGTTGATATATGGCAGCACATTTCCATAAAGTTTCAAGAGAAAATATACACATCCTGATATATTTACTGTCACTGTGTTGAAAGAGCATATAAAACGTAACATGTGTGTGTGTGCATGCTCATGGAGGGTTGTTGTTGTTTGTTTGGTTTTTTTTAGGAGCATTAGCAACTAAGGCCATATTGCTCCAGGATATGCGGTGGTCATTCCCTGACCTTTCCGCATCCTCCGTATTTGGTGGTGATGGGCTCAAACCCCGGTCTAATCAAGAAGCGTGTGCTACGCACTGCTGCTCCTTCCCACCTGGCTATGGAGGCGCCCTGCTCATAGAGGGCTTAAGAAGATTAACTACACAGTATTTTCCTTTCACTCTTAAGCTGGCATTTATTCTTTTCAATAATAAAATTACTCGAGACAACAATTTTATTACAGATATGACCCGATGCACAAGATCCCTTTCTAATTTTCTCTTTTCTTACCTTTTCAAGAAAGCTTAACAGATTATTCATTTACAGGAAACTAGCTACAATCACAGGAGCATCTCTAACTTTATGTAACCTCCTTGCAGTTTAAAGACCTCTTCATTTTAGCAGGACCACCAATCAAAGTTCTATTTCTGTTATTTTCTCTCAAACCTAAACTTACAATTTAGTATGTAGGTAGAATTTTTTGATGTTATAACAGCATACAAATGACTGCACTCTTCTGTGCAAGATAAAAATATTCAATAATGTAGATTGAATTGCATAAGTTCTCATTAGACAACAGAAAACGATTTAACTTTTAAGCATACACTAAGAATTATCACTTTGTTATAATTAAAAAACACCCATGCATGGAGAGAGAGAGAGAGAGAGAGAGAGGAGAGAGAGAGAGAGAGAGAGAGAGAGAGAGAGAGAGAGAGAGAGAGAGAACACACCTTAAGCACAAAGTCTGCAGCTTTTTATGTGATCGATGTCTCTCTTCCTGAAATAACCAGTCTTTTGTTTTGGATGGTTTATTCTCTTCACACATGCTATACACAATTTAAAAAAAAAAAAATCCCTTTAAAAAAATAATAACACAAACAAAAATAAAAACTGTTCACATTTATTTATATATTATATAGACAAAATTTATAATAAAGTTGTTAACGTCAAATTTAAAGATAAAACAAATAAGTTTCATATATTCGGTAGAGGGCAGAACGTGGAATACAGAAACTTAAAATATAAATGAAAGAAGTAATATAAAAATGAAATAAAATGGTTAATTTATTTTTGTAGTTATCAAGCATATTGATCCCCACATCTTTATGAAAACCTGTTAAACTAATTTATAATAAGTTATGTTTAAGGATTTATGCAACTGAAAATGCAGTTATAACAAATTAGTTGCAAGTTACTAGATTACTTTTTTAACTGAAGAAAAAGTATTCTTTCACATAAGGCTAACAAATAGAGTTAATAAACTCAACATACAAATTTCTAACAGGTGCTATGCTTTATAATTTAAGAGTTCCATAACTTTATATTGATTGAGCCACAGGAATAATGGATTTGCTCTTCATGTCACCAAGAACAGACAAACAGGACTTCCAACCAACCTAATTCAAAAACAGAATACACTTGTTCCTTGGCTACCAGTTGTGGCACTGTACATACTTGGAAACTGCACAAGAATGATCTTCAATTGTTCCCTTGATTTAGGGCATAAAATGCGTGTTAAAGGAATTGCCTTCGATAAACTACTGAAAATAGCACTTACTACTTACTACTATAGAAAAGAAGTTTCAAGGAACTTTGCTTGTTAATCCCCTTCCAACCCATAAAAAAATGGCCACCAGGGAAGGTTGGCATGGATTTCTTTTTTAAAAGGAGAATAATGTCTTTTTATAACAAACAACATAAAAATTTAAATCCCATTCATTGTACACGACTGTATACAGTACCTGTATATTCATGTTCCAACAATGGACACAAATTTTTCCAATGTCAATGTGAAATTGTAAAAATCTGTTTCTGAAACATGTCTCTTTCATCAGATTGTATCCACTCAGTATTCAAAGCCATTAAGATATTTAAAGGGGTCCTGCTTCAACAGGAGCAATCTTCCATTTCTAACCTAGCCTTGAATAATGGATTTGCTCTTCATGTCACCAAGAACAGACAAACAGGGCTTCCAACCAACCTAATTCAAAAACAGAATAAACACTTGTTCCTCGGCTACCAGTCATCACTGATAAAACAGCCAAAGAAGTGTCAGAAATTGAGTTGGCATTTACTAAAGAGGCTTATCTTTCCTAAAGCAGAGGTTCAACAACCAACCTGCTTTCTATAGTTTACAACTTATGTAAACCCTAGAAAGGAAAGAAACAGATTGGTTCACTTGATATCAATAGTTCGACTGTTGGTGATCCTACTCAGGTAGCTGACAAACTAAATGAGTATTTTGCATCTACATTCACACATGAGGAATTCTGTAGGGAAGTGGAGGCCACAAGCTTATCAAAATCTAACAGGGAGCTAAATGATTTTGTAATAACTGAGAGCAAATTGGAGGATAAATTGTTGAAGTCAAACATAAGAAAGGCACCTGAAGTGGATGGGATCTATCCAGTTATATTAAGAGGTAGCAAAGAAAGTAAGCTGTTGTTGTTATTTGGTTTTTAGGAGCATTAGCAACTAAGGCCATATTGCTCCGGGGATATGCGGTGGTCATTCCTGACCTTTCCGCATCCTCTGTATTTGGTGGTCAAGGGCTCGAACCCCGGTCTAATCAAGAAGCGTGTGCTACGCACTGCTGCTCCTGCCCACCTGGCTACAGAGGTGCCCAAGGAAGTAAGCAAACTCAGCCATAATTATGAGAGCATTTTTGGACTCAGGGGAGTTCCCAATGGACTAGAGATGTGCAAATGTATCCCGAATTCACGAAGGAGGATCAAAGGGTGAGACGAGTAATTATAGACCTGTATAATAATGGAGTCACTGTTTAAAGAAGCATTGAAGGATCATCTTGACAAGACTGCAGTTATAGAGACACATGGGTTTGTTTAAGGGGAAGTCTTGTCTGACCAATTTGATGGGATACTATGATGTGGTCACAAAGTAAGTAGATGCAAAAAAATTTGGCATGTGTGCCGAAGCAGTAAATGGTTTTATGTGAAACATCTTTCGTATTTCTTTTAGGTATTTTGATTTGTACATATTGATTATGAAATAAAAGAACTTTTGTATTATAAATATTTTATTGATCATTCACAAATTTCCATAATTTCAGCTGGAAGACAAGATGGATTTACAATAACTAAAGTAAGAGACATATACTTGCGATTGCAACATATCTAAATGCCTCCGGAAAACAGTATCAATTGAGGTACCCGACCTTTTAGTTGAAATTGAGGTATTAGTGTTTAGAGTTAGATTGAATGTTTCTTGCAAGAAAGTAATTAAATGGTTTAGTTTCTTCCAATTCAAATTTAATGTTGAAATCGGTGCTCATGATCATGGGTATTTTATGTAAATCTTTCTTTAACAGCGCTGCACCATAAATTGAGTATGGCAGCAAAATGAAATGAATGAAGTTAATTATATCCTGTATGTGACTGTTAGAAGAAATATACAGGGTGTCTCAAAAATATTGGTACAAACGTTTAGGGGAGGTAGGCAACATCTAAAGGAATGTGAATCGCATAGGAACCCATAACTGGAAACGTCACGGGAAAGTAGTAGCAGAGGCACAAGAAGCAAAAACAACACAGGACAGTAATTAGTGGCAAACATTTATTTGACATAATACTACCAATGGAGTATGAGGTGGATGTATTTCATGATGTTACGACAGATGGTCGAAGGTTCCACCTTCGACCATCTGTCGAAGGTCGAACCTTCGACTAAGGGCGCCGTGAGCCGAGAAAGTTTGGGAACCTCTGACATAAAATACACAATGAAGAAATGACTGTTGCGGAAATATTTGAACAGTGTTGATTTTCTCTTTTCATCAATCAATAGCCGATAGCCGACAATGTTCTCTGGGCTCTGGGGAAATAAATATCGCAGAAAACCTCAAACCTTTTGTTTAAGGTTCTCTGCAATACGAAAGATTATCTAATTCTTTTACCGTTATCTCCTTCGTGGTAACATTTTCATCTGGCTCATTTAAAAATTTGAATTTTTATGCAAGTGTGCATTGACTTTATTAGCAGGAGACAAACAAGTAACACGTCTTCTCCCGATGGTTGATGGAACACACCGAGGTGAGCAGCAGGCAAACTCGTGGTACGACTCGTGGTAAGCTTAACACGCGATTCAAATATTTTTCAATTATCGCATAAAAAAAAAAAAAAATCGCGTGAACTGGAAATTTGCATCGTGTAAAGTGGTATAAATTTTCAAATAGCGTTAAATGAAAATCGCGTTAATCGAACGCGTTACGTGAGGACTGCCTGTATTGTGACTTTAGTTGTCCATTTGGTTTCACACTTGAATTGAACCATGCAATCTAAGTTTGGGATGCTGACACTCTCTTTATTGTTTAACCAAGTCTCAGATAGCAGCAAGATTTGGCATTGCTGTGTAACAGTGTTGGTGAGGTTGGCGTGGTACCTCGGTAGGCTTTGGCTCTTGTTAAGTTATTTGGTTTTTAGGAGCATTAGCAACTTAAGGACATATTGCTCCAGGGATATGCGGTGGTCATTCCCTGACCTTTTCGCATCCTCCGTATTTGGTGCTCAGGGGCTCGAACCCCAGTCTAATCAAAAAGCGTGTGCTACGCACTGCTGCTCCTGCCCACCTGCTACGGAGGCGCCTTTCTGCAAAGAGTTGCGAAAGTGAATCATCTGATTCTTCCTGAGTGTTCCTTCCTATCATGGATGAATTTGAACAAGCTGTCCTGTCTTGTTGTAGCACACACACACACACACACACACACGCACAGGGTGATTCACTACCAGTGCGACAAACTTGCAGGAGGTGTAGGAGGCACAAAGACAAATTGGAATCACATAGCATTGTAGGGTCTGAAATGCCTTCATCATGCGGTAGAGGACATTGAACGGGAGGTTGCGTGAACAGTGATGCCGCTGGAAGTCAGCATTTGCGAACCAGTTCCCGAGGCAGTAGGATGGATGAGTATTCAAACGTTGAACTGGCTAACATGCACCTCGCGTATGGTGCTGCAGACTGTAACGGGAGTGCCGCTCTGCGCTTGTACCAGAAACGTTTCATGCACAGGCGTGCTCCTCATCATACGATTTTCGCACGTGTGCACAGAAGGTTATGTGAGACTGGTTGTTTCACGAGAGGTACTATGAATCGAGAGCGAACGACGAGAATGCCAGACAATGAAGAGAATGTCCTACATCTTGCAGAAGGCAATCCGAGTACGAGTACTCGAGCAATAGGCCAACAATTAGGTATTTCCCAATCCACTGTATGGAGGATACTGTCAACAAACCAAATGAATTCATACCATCTGCAATGGGTCGAATCATTGGAGCCTGTGGCTTATCCACTCCAGAGGACCTTTACTACTTGGTTTCTTCAACAGAAATGGTTCGTCTTTGTGCCCCCTACACCTCCTGCAAGTTTGTCGCACTGGTAGTGAATCACCCTGTATATATATATTTTTTATTTTTATTTTTTCTATTCGCGCTCTGTTCTGGCACTTGGGCTGTCACTGGTGTCAAACAGCTCTCTCTCTCTCTCTTTCTCTCTCTCTGTTTTTTTTTTATCACAGGGAATTTTTTATTTTATTTTTATTTATTTAATATATATTTTTTTCACC
This sequence comes from Mastigoproctus giganteus, assembly GCF_048544385.1. Lineage (NCBI taxonomy): Eukaryota > Metazoa > Arthropoda > Arachnida > Uropygi > Thelyphonidae > Mastigoproctus > Mastigoproctus giganteus. The sequence continues at coordinate 115,928,073 of NC_143585.1, forward strand.
CACGGGGAATTTTTTATTTATTTATTTATTATTATTTTTTTTGCACCACAGGAATTTTTTCTCCCCCTCTGGAGTGGGCTCCCAAAGAAATCTGACCCACCTTTTGGCAACATCAGATCAGTCTCGTATCAAGACAGTACATGCTCCAGTGGGACTGGCCACCTTCCCGTGTTGTGGACGAGTACCCAGAATCACCTGTCCAGGGGATTGATGCTTCTGGGTAGCCAAGTGGCCAGAACATAACAACAGAACACACACAAACCTATACTACTCATGTTTCTGGCCCTCTTACAGTGGTACTGTCCTTCACAGAGATATGAGGTGGAGATGAACTCGTGTTCTAGGAGCCGCTCCTTACAAAAACACATGTCAACATGTCCATGTCTTGTTGTAGCTGATTAGTTGCAACTCTGGCAATCTCATTTTTGCTGTTGGACGATGCGACTTTTCTTTTGCTTCGCTTATGTCGCCTTTAGCCAAATTAATTTCCATGTGACTGCCATCAAAGAATGACTGATCTATTGTTATTTGGTACGATTGATAGAGAGGCGTATCAACCAAATACTGAAACCACGCTTTAACCACTCGCTTTCTTACTAACCCGCTCAAATATCTTGAATCAGGAGCCTTATTTTAACCAAGTCTCAGATAGCAGCAATATTTGGCATTGTGTAACAGTGTTGGTGAGGTCGGCGTGGTGCCTCGGTAGTCTTTAGCAGTTGAGGGAGAGAACTGAGGGATTTTGCTAACATTTATACAATGATCATCGTCAATCTCCCTTGGCAAACGATGACCATCCTGTTGACCGACACAAGCACACTGATCACTTGCCCCCGAATGCCATATTGTCTGTATGTGTCTCAGGAGCCTTATTTGCATGAATGGTAAGTGAGGAGAAATGAGCCTCTATGTCACTAAATCCAACTTTGGTAAATGCGATGGAATTTCTGGCAGTTTGACATAGCATACAGAACAGAAATCATTTTTCATAAATCTCATTTCAAACTCTCTACATGCGTTCTTATGTAAATAGTGGTCAGCGTAAGGAAAAGGAGCTTGATCATTTAAACTCATCTGCTTGCAATTGGAGAAATGTTCTGTTGTACATAATTAATACTCACTTTGGATACATCATTGTTAGATGGAGCAGCGGCATTGCTAAATTCGATGCTTGATTTTTTTGTTTGTCTTTTAAACAGTCTTGATAGTATTTTTCATTCTCGCAAACTCAATGTAACCTTCGTCTTTATTTTCTTAGGACTTGTCGCTTTCATTCTTGCTCGATACGCTCGAGAACGCTGGGCATTTGACTTCGGCATCACTGAACGCCTTTTCCAAAATTACTGACGTGAAAACTTCTATAGTGGCACCTAACAATAGAATGTCACAATCATACTATTCAACAAGTGGCTACAATCAAATGGGTAATTAGGCTATTGGGTTGGATTTTGCTAACTTCTTCCATAAAATAAAACATATTTTGTGCATACAAGGTAGAGTCGGTTATACTATAACGCGATACATGTGTTCCTAGCCGACCGGACTAGCTAGGTGGGTAAAGTGCCTGCCTGGCAACCCAAAGGTCATGGGTTCGAATCCCGCCTCGGGCTTGGATCAGAGTACTGCAAAACCTTGAGGGGTGCATTACGGCCACAGAAGCTGATGCGCCAACAACAAAAAAAAAAAAAAAAAAAAAAACACGTGTTCCTAAAAATCTCCGTGTTATGTTATTTCACGCATTAAAAACAACAGGGCTTATGGGAAAAATAAGGATGGGGTAGAGCACTGGAAAAAAAAAAATGCTAACTCTGGTAAGTAAATCACTAAAAAAAAGTTAAAAACCCGATAAAATTGATAACACAGGTTAGCAATTTTATTAAATTTCCAATAAATAAATACAGTCGGTCCTCGTATAACACGTGTTTACATTACACGAATTCGATCATACATGATTTATAAATAGGGGAACGATATCTTATATAACACAAACCGAATTCGCTTATGCACGATTCGCCTTTGTGTTTACAAGAAACGGCAGAATCACCCCAACCAAACACAACACGATAGGAATGAAGAGAAGATTCTGAATATGTATTTATGTTTTTTATATCAGTGAAGGGGAAACACATTTCACCATAATAACGTAAAAACCAATACAATTCCAGCTATCGATATAATCGCAAATGCAATTAGATCGAGTTTACTACCAGTTTATAACAGTTTAGAACAACGGCCTCCGTAGCCGAGTGGGCAGGAGCGGGAGTGCAGTAGCACACGCTCTTTGAGTAGACCGGGGTTCAAGCCCCTGTCTGCTGAATACGGTCGATCTGCCAACCCACACTGGACCAGCGTGGCAGATTATGGTCCATTTCCCTCAGCATGAATTGTTGAGGAGGCTTCCATCCTGCAGTGGGTTGATAATGGCTGCACTTTACTTTACTTTTTTATAACAGATTCCACTAGCAGAAACGCAACTGGAAATTGTTTTATGGTAGTAACCCCCAGAAATGTGCTTTAGTAAAATGTGAGGTGTTAATAGTGTATCTCGGCCTTTATGGTGTTGTTTATTCAGTTGCTACACGGGCGCAGCTTTGTTTATGAGTATCAAGCGTGCCTCCTCGTTTTGTAATTGTGCTTTATTCCCTAAAAATGAGTAAAATACTTAAAAGGTGTGAAAAGGAAGCGTCCTTTTCACAGAGAAAAAAAAAAGAAGCAATATCGATAAACAGAGGCAGACTGGATCAAAAATTCTTACCCGGGAAAATTTATAGTGGCCTCATACTATGGTTTATGGCCAAAATCACACCGGCCTCCGGCCCACCAGGATTTCCCGGGTAAGGCTTATGACCAGTTTGCCTCTGTGGATAGAGAAAAAATATGAAATTTTGAAACGCTTTGAGCGAAATGAAAGACCATGTGATATTGGACGTGCTATAGACCGAAATGAGGCAACGCCGAGAATTAGAAAGAATGCAGAGAAAATAAAAACAACTTTCATAGCAGGAACAACACAAAGCGTAATTAAAATCCATTAGATTAAGACACAAAGAATTGGAAGAGATGGAACGGCTGTCATCTGTTTGGATAGAAAATCAAACAAAAAAACAAGTTTGCTTACGATAGAAGCAAAAGCATTAGCAATACAGGCATACCTCGAATAACGAATAGGATGTGTTCCACGAAATTACTTCGTTAAGCGAAACTTCGTTTTCAGAGGTAAAAATACTATGGCCAGAATAGGGATACGTTCCCACTTAAAGAAAATGAAAAGCTTTTTTTTCGAACAAAGAAAAGTTTTATTAAATAAACAGTCAACTTACATACAAAGTGAAATCTCATTTTAAAATATGAGTCTAAAGTTGATTGCTTATGCTTTTTTTTTTTTTTTCATTTAACAATTGCCTATACGGAGTTATTGCATTTAACACTGATCGCTTAACAATAAAACTTCTTCCTAAATCAGGATCATTTTCACTAAAAAAATTTAAAACGTTTTCAATGTCATTTAAGCACCTTTTTAAATCTTTGGTTGTTAACACTTTTTCGGCAGGAACTTCTTTAACTTCGTCTTCATTATCTTTGTCTTCGTTGCTAACAAGATTTTCTAAATCTTCCACTGAAAAACCATCATCTTCTGCATTCAATAAATTTCTAACATCCTCTTCATCGACATTTTCGAAACCTATTGATTGAGCCATCTGGATAACTTCATTTCTAATTTCTTAGATGTTATTTTCTTCTTCTAGTACAACTTCTGGACATATTTTGCGCTAAACTCCATTTAAGCATTTCTTAGTGACTTCTTTCCAATAACTATCAATGTTTTCAATTGCGTTTTTAATGGTGTAGTTTTTCCAAAAAAGTTTTAACTGTCATTTCCTCTTTATCCTCTAGTTCAGTTAAATTGCTTAATGTTCGACACAGATAATAAGCTTTAAATGATGCTATTACTCCCTGATCCAATGGCTGAATCAGGGAAGTTGTGTTTGCTGGAAGAAACACAACTTTGACAGGAATGAATGTGTCCAACGTGTGAAGATCAGTAGGATGTCCCGGAGCATTGTCTAACAACAAAAGAGCTTTTTCTTCAAAGTTGTTTTTTTGACAATACCGTTTTACTTCAGGACAAAAGTGGTTAACAAACCAATCAGTAAATAACTCTTGGTAACCCAAGCTTTTCTATTTGCTTTCCATATTACAGGTAAATTCATTTTTATGTTACCTTTTAACGCCCTCGGATTTTCTGAATGGTAAACTAATAACAATTTTAATTTATAATCGCCAGAGGCATTTGATCCAAAGAGTAACGTTAAACGGTCTTTGGCTGCTTTGAACAAAGCAGCTGATTTTTCTTCAATAGAAATAAAGCTTTTTGTTGGTAGCCGTTTCCAGAACAAACCGTTTTCGTCAACACTGAACACCAAATTTGGTGGAAAATTTTCACGTTCAGTTATTTCCTTTAGTTTTTCTGGAAACTTATTTGCAGTTTCTCCTATTAATTTTACACTATGAATCCTGGCCCGTTTTTTAAATTTCTCGAACCAACCACGAGAAGCCCCAAAGGTTTCCGTAATTTCTTCAGTTTGTTTAGATTTCAGGTGATTAAACTGGAATATTTTTTTTTATGTTAAATGGGGCTTGAAATTGCGGACTTCGTTATATCGAAGCTTCGTTATCAGAGGTAACGTTAACCGAGGTATGCCTGTATTTTATTACGTAATAGTCGTAATAAAATACGTAAGCATTTTATTACGACTATTTTATTTAATATAATAAATTTTTTACTATTTTATTAATAAATTTTTATTATTTATTATATTATAATAAAAAATATTATTTTTATTACGTATTTTAATCGTTATAAAATACGTAAGTATTTTATAACGATTAAAATTACCCGATTATTTATTGTGTTTGGTAATGTTTTGGTTCCAAATGTGTGTTCAATCTTGGGTGGTCAACACCTAACCCCACTTTTCCCATAGGGCCTGTTGTTTATATTGCATTTTTTTTGTTGCACGAGGGTTTCTAGGAACACAACTATCGTGCTATATGAGGACAGACTGTATTACATTTCCCTTAAATAAACACACATTAAATTTCCAATAAATAAATATTACAGTAAATACAGCACTTTACCTTGACAAAATATGAAGTTTGTTTGATTGATATTTATGTTCACTGATATTTTCTTTCTTTTTGGATTGTAAAATTTAAAACAGTAAAAAAGATTTTTTTTGCAATCAATAATGATGAACAAGCTACACAAAAATATGCAAAAGTGAGACAGGTTTATGAAGTTTGAAAAATAGGAATGAAGAGAAGATTTTGAAAATTTATTTATGTATTTTATATGATAGAAGATTTCATGGAGGGGATGTAAAAACCCACAGGAATTCCAGCTATGGGTATTATCACAAATGCAGTAAGATCGAGTTTACTACCTGTTTATAATTAGATTGCACTAACTGAAAAGCCCAATAAACTGGAAATCTTATTGTGTTATGGTCATGACCTCCAGAAATGTGCTATCCCGCCTCGCGAAATTTCTGTTCAAGCAGAAAAATGTTATCTAATGAATACAGCAAATGACAAGTGGGTCTCCGACCAATACAACTACAGTAAACGAGAAATATAACTGTCACACATTTGATGTTGACTTTTTTAAGCTTCATAAACTTGTATGTATTGCTGTGCAGGTCGCTACGTTCAGCTTGGTGCTGGGTTTTGCATTCACCTAATATTACTGGTAGATGAAATCATGCATGAGCCAACGCGAAAATAGCATTATACTTGCATTGTTCCCTAATATATCAGTCGCGTTGGGCAAATTCAAGTAGTGAAAATGCACGTTATAAAACAACTGATTGTACACACTTTTTTTTTGTTTTTCTAATGCAGTCTGACAAAATTCAAACAAATGGCATTTGTAAATCGGTTCACTAGAACTTGAGATATCATATCGGTCACGAAAAAATACGTCATGCACTCTAAACACACTACAAATGAATGCTCAGCACAGACATGGGTGATTCCCATGTTCCCACCATAGTGGTGGGAGCATAGGAAGCAACTCTGCCGGAAGCCACGAATGACCACTTTTGTGACGCATTTTTAGTGACCGATAGGATTTACATGGTTGAAATTTTTGTACGTGCCCCCAGGGATGTTTCACACCAAAAATAATTTTGTTATCAGATACAGTGGATTCCGGTTATTTGGGCTACCGGTTAATCGGGAAGCCGTTTATTTGGGGCAAATCTTACAAAAACAGAACCCAACCAAGAAAATAGCCAGGGTTTACTTCGTTTAATTGGGACAACATTCTGTTTAATCTGGGCAGGAGACCGCAGCACTGGAGATTACCCTACGATTGTCTCCGACCATACCACGTGGTTCAGTCAGATTTCTGGAGGTCACAACCATAAAACAATAAAGACAATTAACAGTAAACTGTTTATTGAACTTTTCTGTTAGTGCAATCAATCATAAACGGATAGTTAGCTTGATACTATTGAATTTGCGATAATACCGACAGCTGGAATTCTGTGGGTTATTACAGTGAAATGTGGTTACACTTCCATGGAATCTTCAATCATATAAAAAATTAATTTTCAGAACCTTCTCTTCATTCCTATTTTTAAAGCTTCGTAACTTGTTACTCCATTCTCACTTGCGCGTATTGTGTTACTTGCAATTTGTGTGTGCCGTGTTCTTTGTTATTGATTGCTTATCTTTTTACTGTTATAAATTAAATTTAATAGAATTAAAATTCGATTCACAAACACGATCACAATGACCGGCACTTACTACACATCGTATAGTGAATGGTACTTTACTATGGTGAGACCATTGTAATGTGATTTGATTTTATAGTGAACCAATTATAAAGCCAGGGTCTATTGTAATTTTAACTATTTACGTGAAACTTCAGATAATTCAGGCAGCTGCTTAATCAGGCCAAAATGCTCTAGTCCCGATGTGTCCCAAATAACCGGAATCGACTGTACTTGGATTTCAGGAAAGCCTTTGATTCTGTTGCATAAAAAACTGCTGCATAAATTGGAGTAGTATGATATTAAAGGCAAGTTGCTGCTTTGATAAAGGGATGATTGAGTGGGAGAAGAAGAAGAAGAGTGGTAATCAGTGGAAATTGCTCTTCGTGGACTAATGTTATTAGTGGAGTTCCCCAGAGCTCGGTGTTGGGTCCATTGTTGTTTTTTTCTATATTTTATCAATGATATAGATCAGCAGTGGCCAACTTAATTTGTGACGCGATCTACTTTTTTCCTTCAAAATGTGCCGCGATCTACTTTTTTCCTTCAAAATGTGCCGCGATCTACCATCTCAAAAATTTCACTGCACAAGGTGCACAAATCGAGGGATGACTGTATATTTAAAATTCGTCATGATCGACCGAAATTAAATCTGTAATCAACTGGTAGATCGCAATCGACTCATCGGCCACCCCTGATATAGATGAAGGTATATCACACTTAATGTCCAAGTTTGCAGACGATACAAGGTTGGCAGGGTTGTTAATGACAGTACACTACTGCAATAGGATCTAGAAGAGATGGGCTGAGGGGTGGCAACTGAAGTTTAATATTGACAAATGAAAATTTCCTTCGGCTCCTTGTTCTAAAGATGATATTTGGAAAGAAGTGAAAATTTCTATGACACAGTGAAGTTTTGAAGAGCATTAACTTTTCTTGAAATCCCAAAATAATTGTACGATCGTGTATAATTGTAATTAGTATTATGCTACATGTTAATATAATAATATTAGCATTAGTAGAAAGCAAGCTTATGCAGCATCAGCCAAAAAAAAATAAATAAATAAATAAATAAATAATAATAATAATAAAAAAAATAAATAAATGAAAAAACTGGTCGATTTCACCCCTCCATTCATTCCAAATACCTGTCCAGCTCAGACTTAAATTTATTTAGGCTATCAACTTCCACAACAGAAGATGGAAGTCTGTTCCACCAATCAACTACCTGCTGGCTAAAGGTAAACTTCTGCACATCTCTCCTACAACTGTCTTTCCTCAATTTGAATTTATGCCCTCTCAGTTGATTATTCTGAGCCTGAGGAAGAATCCCACCAGCATTGAGCATGCTCAAACCATTCAAGGCTTTATACACCTCAATCAGATCACCTCACAGGTGCCTAGTCTCCAAACACTGTAATTTGCAAAACTTAAGTCTTTCTTCATAAGAGCAACCCTTTGTGCCATTCACTAATCTTGTTGCCCTTCTCTGTACTTGTTCCAACAGCTCTACATCCTTCTTAAAATGAGGCCTCCAGACCTGTACTCAAGGTGTAGCCTGACCATTGCCTTATACAAGGGAATAATCACCTCCTTATCCATTTTAGAAAAATTCCTGTATATTCATTGACAAGACACCATGTGCTACTCTTGCAGACCGTCTGCACTGCTCAGAAAACTTCATATCTGCCTGCACATTTACCCCCAGGTCCTTTTCATTCTCTACCACTGTCGGTGTAGTACTACAGAGTTGATATGTTACTCTGGGGTTACTGCTTTCCATATGTAGTACTTTACATTTGTCAATGTTAAACTTTATTTGTCACCTCTCAGCCCATCTGTTTCAGCAGATGTCATTAACAACCCTACCAACCTTCGTATTGTCTGCAAACTTGGATATTAAGCCTGATATACCATCATCAATATCATTTATAAATACAGAAAACAACCATGGACCCAACACTGTACCCTGAGGGACTAATAACATTAGTCCAAAAGAGCAGGGTCCATTGATTACCACTCTGTTTTCTCCCACCCAACCATCCCTTTATCCATAGCAGCAATTTGCCTCCAATGCCACACTGCTCCAATTTGTGCAGCAGTCTTCCATGTGGAATAGTATCAAAGGCCTTTCTAAGATCGAAATATATGATATCACAGTTATTCTTTGCATCTAGTTCCTTTGTGATATGTCATAGTATCCAATCAAATTGGCCAGACAAGACTTCCCCTTAACAATCCCATGCTGTGTCCGAGCTATAACTGAAGTCTTGTGTAGATGATCCTGCAATGCTTTTTTAACCAGTGCCTCCATTAATTTCCCTGGAACTGAAGTTAAACTAACAGGCCTGTAATTATCTGCGTCTCCGTTTGACCCTCCTTTGTGGATTGGGGTCACATTTGCACATCTTCAGTCCACGGGTACCTCCCCCGAGTCCAGGGAAGCTCTCATAATTATGGCTAAGGGTTTGCTTACTTTAATATAAACCGCCTCCTTTAATATAAATTGCATCCATCCCAGGTGCATTTCTTACGTTTATCTTCAACAATTTCTCCTCCACTTTACTCTCAGTTATTACAAGATTATATACCTTACTGCCAGAGTTTAATACACCTCTGGCATTCCCCTCCCTGAATAACTCCTTGTGTGAATGTAGATGCAAAATATTCATTTAGTTTGTTAGCTACCTGAGCAGGATCATCAACAGTTGAACCATCGATATCAAGTGGACCAATCTGATTCATCCCCTTCCTTCTAGAGTTTACATAAGTCACAAGAGTTTACGTAATGTCTTTACCTCGCAGTTTTTTTTGTGCTTCATTGTATTTTGAAAATATATCAGCAAGGTAAAAGAGGTGGTTTTTGCACTGACTAAATTTATCAGCAAATAACTGATTGTGCTTTGACAGAAATTCCACCACTGAGTTATAAAAGTTCTACAAGCCTTTGCAAAGAGTTACCTTTTGACAACAATCTTACTTCTGTATGAAGGAGCAAATTATTGAAATTTTCATTATTTTTTTCACATAGCATAGCAAACAGTCGGCTGTTAAAAGCATTTGCAATTCTTCACTTATGTTTTTTGCACCAAGGTGTTGTCTGAGTAAAACACAATGTACTATTTGTATTTTAGGATTTTCTTTTGTAGCTAAAGCTAAAAATCCTCTGTACTTACCAACCATAGGTTGAGCCCCATCTGTTGAAATTGCAGTTATATTACTAAAGGGAATGTCATACTTTTCAAAATAATTTTTCACACATCTAAAAATTGTTTCACCTTTGGAATCAGTTTTTAAAGATTTGGCAAAAAGGAATTCATCAATTACTGCTTTTTTACTTGCACTGTAATAACGTATAAATGACATTAAAATATTTATACTTCCAAATGTTGACTTGTCTAATTGCATAGCAAACATAACCTCTTTCAGCTCTGAATTTACTGTTGTTTGGACATCATTTTCCATCTCAGCAATCCTCTGTTGCACTGTATTATTACTGAGTGGAATATTCCTTAAATTCCAAAACAATACTTACATTTCATCAACAACTTACATGGATATAAAAGCCATCGTGGGTGCACACTTCGATATATTTTAATTTTAACATAAATTCCGTAGCCATGAGAAAACTGAAATAATTAGGGCAATGGGACAAAGCACATAAAATAAGGCAGCGATAACAGACTAGTGTCACATAGTGTCCTCTGTATACTAATGGAGCCTGGAGGAGAGTTGTCTAGGTCTTCATTGGGAGGGTTCTCTCCCTGAGTATTCTGGCTTCTAGCTCTGGGGGGGGGGGGCCTCCATGGGCAGGAGCAGCAGTGCATAGCACACGCTTCTTGATTAGACCAGGGTTCGAGCCCATGACCACTGCATATCCCCCGGAGCAATATGGCCTCAGTTGCTAACGCTCCTAAAAACCAAATAACAAACAATCTAGCTCTGGGAGTTCTTCCAAGTCATTTTCCATGTGTATGTTATTAGCCATTTTTTTTCAGTCATTATATTTGATTTTAATTCACTTCCTTAGCGATATTGTGGTTCTAGTTGCTCTGACAATCTTTTTTTTTTGTTAGTTGTTGGCGCATGAGCTTCTGTGGCCATAATGCACCTCCCAAAGTTTTTGCATTTTACTCTGATCCAAGCCCGAGGTGGGATTCGAACCCGTGACCTTTGGGTTGCCAGGCAGGCACTCTACCCACCTGGGGGGAGGGGCCTCTCTGACAATCTAACGATATGTATGTTTTTCGCTAGCTTAGACATATTAAAATCCGAGTTTGTAATGATTTGCATTTTGGCGGGAAAATCTATATTTTTGGCTGTTTTAAGATCTGTAACAAAGAAAAGTGCATTAAAAACTAAAAATAGTTTTAATTCAGTGTCATATTAGTGTTTTCCATCAAAAATAACATGGTTAGAGCTAATTTGTAACTTAAAATAATGAAGATTACCGAACTCATGAGCGGTTTCAAAAATGCGTTCAAAAGCCCAACAATAGGTAAACACAACTGCTAATAATAAGCTTACTTGAATAAAATTACTTTTATTCACCTGTATAGTTCTTCATGATCCAGGAATCCATATTGAAAAATGCTGAAATATCCAAAACTGCAACAATCGCGATCCAGTGGTCTCTGCTGTACACCAATCAAGTGGGCATACACTCGTGCACGTCTGCATCCACAGGCGAACATTCAGTTCTTTTGAACAGTGAGAATTCCACCTTCATCCATTTTACTAATCCCTCTGTCTTCTAAATCTCAATCAAGTCACGTGTGTCATGGCTGGTTACCAAGATCTGTAGCCCCCATAATAGGAATCTTTCCTTATACGGTCATCCTCCTGCTGACCTTTCGAGCTCTTTCAAGAAGCTCAGATGTCTTTTTTTTTTTTTTTTTTTTTTTTTAAGATGAGGTCTTTATACATACATAGTATTCCAAATGTGGTCACAACTGCCTTACACAGTGGGATTATGATCTAACTATCTCTACAGGATAATGTTCGATAAATCATATATAGGACACCATGGGCTTTCTTGGCTGACTGTTTACACTGTTAAGAAAACTTCATATGTGCCCATATTGTAACTCCCAAATCCCTTTCCTCCTCCACTGGTTTTAATTCAACCCCACCAAGTATAGTTTATTTGCAGGTTGCTATTCCCCAAGTAGGATAGGATTACGATCTGACTGTTTTCTGGAAAGAAGTCCACAATAAATGAAATGGAGGCCAGGGTGAGGTCAAACTAATTGTCACTGTGGTGAAAAGATCACTAATAAGCTGTAAATCAGTGCAGCTAAGATGAGAAAAGGCGCTGCCTTATGATTAGTTAACTAAAATGGCACATTAAAAGTCGCCACAGTCCCTTCAGGTGGTAGATGACTTTCATCAACTGGTGAAATACCACCACTTTGCTTATTGGAGGCTTGAAGTGGTGAAACCCATGTTTAGTCTCTAGAGCAAAGTTTCCGGCACCCCCTCCCCCCATACTTCTCCTTCAACCCATGCACAGTACTAAGTACTACAGGTTTTGATACCTTCGTGTTTGGGGTTTTCATAAAAAAAAAAAAAAAGAAGTCTAATTGGGATACTGATAGGTAAACTCAGCTCATAATCTAGTTTGAGGCATTGTGTGTGTGTGGGGGGGGGGAGTAATATAGATCACTACAAGATCAAATCAATGAGGGTTCTTGTTATTTGGTTTTTAGGAGCATTAGCAACTAAGGCCATATTGCTCCGGGGATATGCGGTGGTCATTCCCTGACCTTTCCACATCCTCCGTATTTGGTGGTCACTGGCAAAAACCCCAGTCTAATCAAGAAGAGTGTGCTACGCACTACTGCTCCTGCCCACCTGGCTATGGAGGCACCTCAATGAGGGTACTGTCTGAGCAAGAGTACAGTGGCAGATTATTGTACAGGCATATGAACCCTTGTACACCCCAGGCCCCCCCCACACTGATAAAAAAATTATTATTTCATTGTAAAGCTTTAACTTACACGAAGATTTTATTTATATGAAAATTAAAAACGACACATAGTGATTGAGCTATGCACACATACCGTGTATCGCTCACCGGCAAGTGGTGAACTGCATGCAGTGTTTGCAGGCAATAACATGTACAGGTCGGCACAGATTAGTTTTTGTTCTAATTTTCTTATTATAGAAATAAAAAGTTTAAATAAAAATTCATGCCTTGTATTTATTCATTGAAATTTCCATATTTTAAAATTTTAGGTGGGCTCCCAAACTTTGTTTGCACCTCGGGCTCCTCAAATGCATAATCCACCACTGCAAGAGTAGCAGATAAAGTTTCACAGCTGGTGTTTGAATAAATGCACACAACTAAATAAATAGTGATGATCTGAAGATGCTTGGTCCATTACGTCTCGAATTTCTTATTACGAAAAGGAAAATATAACCAGTGGAGACAGCAACTGAGAAAACTTCTGATAAGATCGAGCCAGGTCTTTGTGATAGGCTGATAAGTAAAGCCAGCTCATAATCCAGTTTGAGGCATTGTGGATCTACAAGGTCCACAATGCCTCAAACTACAAGATCAATGAGCGTACTGTGCTGAGCAAGAGTAGCAGATCAAGTTTCACACCTGGTGTTTGAATAAATGCATACATGACTAAATAGTGATGATCTGAAGATGCTTGGTCCATTACTTTTTGAATCTCTTGATATGAAAAGGGAAATATAACCAGTTGAGACAGAAACTGAGAAAACTTCTGATAAGATTGAGCCAGGCCTTAGTGATGCATATCAACGTTGCCAGGGAGGAGTATTTGACAGAATCAAGCTGCTTCATGCATTCTGATACATCAATCTTATGTAGAGGGTAGGGAGAGTTTCTGTATAAAATCCTGGCTGGAATAGGCATCTCTTTCTGATATCAAGAGCATCAGCATGTGGGACAGAAGGGGGATATCACCTCATAAAAGGAACTGGGCATGATGTGTGATTCTGCAAAATGTTCACTGTCATAACTATAGGAAGAGGTGTAGTCCATGGTGGTGTTGAGCCAGATAGCTTTTGGCAGATGTAGTTGAGGCCTAATAAGGCTTTGATTGAAGCAAGCTATTAGCGATATGTAGAATGGAAGAATTAGAGTGCAAAGTGGCCAAATGGGGATTCCGATTTACAGGATGAGTACTGTTTATCTGGCAGCTGCATTATACTTCCTGCAAGAACAAGTTCGTTTAGGTCATGTGCTTTTTGATCTGGGTTAGTGCTTGGTGTGAGCTGAGATAAGTAGAGGCTTTTAATTTTTTGCTAAATGGTTTTACTTCTTTAATTTTTATGTAGTGGAAGTACAGGTTATCTAATTGCACCCTGGTTCGATATTTCAGTTCAAGGCTCTTGAACCAGAACATTAGGCCAAGGTGCAATTGGATAACCAATCACATGGCCAGGGTGCCATGTGATTGGTTATCTTTATTACTGAAGAGGGGAGTATTAGAGCAGTGATCAGCATCCTGTGGATGACTCTACTATAATACCCCCTCTTCAGTAATAAAGAGGGCAATATGTCACCAGATGGTGATATATAGCCATACTGTCATCAAAGTAACATTTTTTTCTTATGAAAACCCCATAAAAGAAAGATATTAGAAACTATAATACTTAGTACAGTGTGGATTGAAGTTAAGAAAGTGAAAGAAGATACGTGTTGACTTTAGACTTGAATCTCTGTAGGTTACAATTTTTCAGGAAAATACATGTGAAGGTAGTTGGTTACAAAAAATGGAAGTCAAAGGAATAAATGAGGAAAAGAAAAGTTGGTTCTGTGGGTTTGAAGTTAGAAAGTAAAAGGAATATGGCTGGTTGCAGTATGTGTTTGAACTCATTTGGAAAAGAGAAGGAGAATTATAGAAGCCAAATTAGAAGAAGAGTGCCCGTGGAAGTATCTAAAGACAAGGCATAAAGCAGAAACAGAATGTGCATGAGTAAGAGAGGTAATTTATTAACCTGACTGCCATCACTTGAATGAAGTCCTGAAACTTGAGAGGTTGTGGGAGCACTGCCCAGATATCAAAAAAAAATTCCATAATAGGGCAGATTTGAGGTTTGTTCAGAGTGAGCAGCAGTTTAAAAGAATACAAAGAGCAAAAGAGAAAACCTAGTTATTTAGATGCAGAGGAAGCAATGTTTGCAATATGCTTATGCAGAGAGAGAGAGAGAGAGAGAGAGAGAGAGAGAGAGAGATTAAAAATTAGGGTAATCCTAATAGAGAGATGTGATCTTGTCTAGAAATCTGAGTGTCAGATAAGCATCGAAGCAGATGAATCCTTTTTGCAAGATATAAGACAGGACTGAAATTAAGTTATCTGGCCCCACTGGAGAATTACCTGGAGTTCAGCATTTAAGGATTTGGTAGTGGATTTTCGAGAAGTTGAAAATGTTTGTGCAGGGAAATTTATATCAAACTGGAAGGTGGAATGCAATGTGCTATCATCAGCAAAGTATGGATAGGATTTCCAGTCAATGGAAGAAAGTCATTAATATAGAAAAGGAAAAGAGTGGGAGAAAGAACTGAACCTTGGGGATACACAAAACAGCATTAGTGGAAGAGTTAGAAAAGAGGGAGAGCTGTCTGCCATCATACACAGTGAATGTGTCAGAGAGAAAACTGGATACCCAATTACAAAAACAGCTGGCAATCCATAAGATGGAAGCTTATTTAGAAGACCTTTATGTCAAAACATGATCAAAAGCCTTTGAAAGGTCAAGAGCAACTGTTGAGTTTCATCAAACTTTTCCACTGAATTTGTCCATAGATGGGTATGGACAAACATAAGCCAGTAGACACTAAACCGAAGTCAGTCAATAGGTCCAGGTGTGTTTGCTTCAATTGCGGTCTCCAGGGTTTCCCCTACATGCCGCTGTAGCATCTGAAAAGGTGAAGGCCGGCAAGTGTATGTATGTAGGTGTGTAAGTATGTGTCTTGTTATGTTGAGTGCCAGCAGTGGCGACTTTTCAGCCAGGGGGGTAGGGGACACCGGGTCCCCTGACTCCCAACCTTGGCCACGAGGAGGCATGCCAGGGTCCACTTTCTAGTTGAGACTCTTACTGGGGCTATCAGGCAAGCCTGGGAGCCCCAAGGGAAAGGAAGTGGGGATAAGAATTTGAGAATTGAAGTATGGGGATTGGAAGGGATGGGAAGGTTGGATAGAAGATAAGGGGAAGAGATAGACCTCCCATGAAATAGAAGAGAGAGAGGTTTACAATAGTATATAGAGTGAAAAAAAAAAAAAAAAAAAAAGTATATATATATTATATAATAAAAAATATATATATATATTCATAAATAAAATACAACAAAAAAAATAAATGAAAAGACCTTTGTCCCTAGGGTAATTATTATTATTATAATTAGCCATATGGTGCAAGGAAGCTTGAGGCTTTTGCTGCACCAGCCAAAGAAAGAAGAAAAAAAAAAAAAAAAAAAAAAAATGAGTGTGTGTGTCAGAAGTAGAAGGGAATCACCAAGAAAGAGAAGAACTAAGTTCTTCATAATTTCAACATTTTATATAGGACAACCTGAGACGAGGTGGTGCACCTCTTCCTTGGGCAAATTTTAAATTTAATTACAGGTTTTAATAATCCCTACTCTATTTATTTTTAAATTCCATTTCTATGTGATTTAATTGAATTTCCACAACTTTGCCTTAAACACCATACAACTAAGCAGATTATTTGAGGTGAGTACCTTCAGTTAAGCTGTATTACTATTATTCTATTTATGATCACAAAGAGAAGACGGACTTCAAAATTAAAGAAAAGGAAAAATCAATGAACTTTCATATTGGAATATTAATTCTATGATTTGAACAAATGCATAGCACTGTACTCTTCTATGACTAATGTCGTGAATGGAATTCAAATCTCATAAATTAAAATAAATACAAAGTGAAAGAAATAAATCATTCCACTATTTTAACCTTCACTCACTCTTGCCTTCAATTGTGGCAAGGGCATTCGCGTGGTGTCTATTTAATCCCCTTTTGGTTTTAATATAAAAAATTAATTTTTAGCTTTTTTACTGAATTGAACACGGTGGTGTATTATAATATGTCCAAAATATCGAACGAAAATAAATGGGAGAAACTAATAATAACAATAAGGTTTTATCGTTCTTTTTTTTCGAATTTCAAATAACGGTTCATTAAGAAGCTCTATCAATCAACTAAGGAATGAGTAACCTAAATAGTGATATCATCTTTATCCTTTCCTACAACTGGAGAAAAAAATTTTTGCAGTCATTTCCCATAATTATGTATAGCTAGAAAAGGTACAAAAACTAATATTAGTGTTATTGGCAATAATGAAATGATGCCAGAAAGCAAATCAATAGAACATCATGGGGAGAAAAAAAAACTTTTACCACCTCATTTGTCCATCCCTTCTAATAATTGATGCTGCATAAGCTTGCTTTCTTGCATCCTGTGTCTCTACTAATGCTAATTTCCCCAATTCGTCTTTAAAGCACAAATTTTCATCACGCTTGCTGATGTCAGGATTGGCACACATCTGCCTTTGAAAGTTAATATAAAATAAATAAATTCAAGTGAACAAGTTTTTGCACAGCAATTTTGTTAAATCTGGGTGTGTTATTCTGAAGTTTGTCCTGATCCAATTTCTTTTTGAGATATGCACAGACCTATCAATTTATGCATATCCAAATTAAATGCAGTTTCTGTACAAATTTCAGCAACTGCACATTTTGAAGTGTTTGCATTAGTAAACTTTATGGTACAGTAGATGTTTTGAAACTGTGGTTTGTGAGTAACTTAAAGGGGAGGAATTGCAAAATTTTGCCTCGAGTTTTAAATATGACTGTTTTCTTCTTTATTTATTTTATTATAAGATTTTATTTATAATAAATAAAATATATTTTATTTATTTTACTATAAAATAAAAGTTTTAATTTATAGATTATTTATAAAATAAACTTTATTTTAAATTATTGTAACTCAAACAAAATCACATTAGTTTTATTTATGGGGAGGGGGGGGGTTCTTCAAACTTATCCCAGATCTACAAGTTGTTCACAAGGGTCATTACTAAGAAAGAATACTTGATTAGCTTGTGTCCTACATCTACAAGTTGCTCACAAGGGTCATTACTAACAGATTAGAAAGAATACTTGATGAGAATCAACCAAAAAAGCAAGCTGGCTTTAGGACAGGATTCTCAACTATAGATCACCTTCACAAAATATCACAGCTAATGGAGAAAGCAAATGAATATAAAACACCATTATGCCTGGCATTTGTAGATTATGAAAAGGCATCTGACTCCATACAGCATAAGGCAATGTTTCAGGCACTGGAAAGACAAGGCATAGATACCCCATATATTATGATTTTGAATAAAATATATGAGAACGCTACCTCCTTTATTAGACTAGACCAGTGCTTCTCAAACTTTTTTGGATCACCGCCCCGCCCCTAAAAAAAGCCGTCGCCAGGGCTTTTTTTTTAGCCCACCAATATAAAGTAAAGTTAAATAACAGAAATGAATATTTGTCTCTTTGCCTCCAAAAACGTAAATGCAGCCCTGCATGTATGTGTGTGAATTATAAAGAAAACTATTTATTGCACTTTATTCCTTCTTCGTAAAAAATTATAACTATATAAATAAAGTCAGTTATAGTCACTTAAATTAAGTCATAAAAATTAAAGTTAATTACATAAATAAGTCATAATATTAATGGAAATAGTTAATTATATTTTAATATTTAATGAGATGGATGAGCTTGGTGGAGATTTATTAGCTCATCAATATTAGGTTTAATACCTGTAAGTAGAAGTAACTTGCCACGTTTAACAACATCCAGACAATTTCTTTGTTTTGTTAGCAATTGAGATACAGCACTGAAACCGGTTTCGACTCGATATGATGTTGGAAGAGAAATAAGTAATTTTTTTACAATTCCCCACAATGCAGGATAATGGTCAGGGATTTTCTTTTGTAACCAACATTCCTGATATGAATTTTGAAATTTTGGCTTCAGTTCAACTTCATTTTGTAACTCAATCAATTCTTCTTCTACAAAACGTTCACCGTCATTATTTAAAAAAGGATTTATAACCCAATCTGGAATTTTCAAATTAAGGAGATCTTCGAACCTTTCCTGCATATCTCTGTGCAACATTTCTAGATGATTACAAAAAGTTAGTAGTTTCATCAGCTATTTTTTCTTTTTTCTCTATTTCCAACAGATTTGGAAATTGATACAATTCACGTTGTCCTACTTTGCGCATAAAAAGCTTTAATTTTGAAATAAATGCTGAAATTTGAGTTTTCGCCTTAATAAGAGTTATATCTTGTCCTTGTAAATGTAAGTTCATTGAGTTGAATCTAGTAAATAAATCTGCAAAATAAGCAATATCAGCTTTCATTTTCTTGAGGTCATTACTAAGGTCGTTGTTCCTATCTTCAAAAAACTCGACAACAGTATCAAAGAGTTCATAAAATCTGTTGCGACAGTTGCCTTTTAACAGCCACCGAACCTCGGAGTGAAATAGCAATCGTTCAAAATCTTCACTCTTTTGATCACAAAGCTTTCGAAATATACGATCATTCAAAGAATGTGTTTTAATTTTCTTTATAGCAATAATAACAGTTTGTAGAGAATTGTGCAGTTGATCACCAAGTTTTTTTTGTAACTAAATGCTGATGGTGAATGACACAATGAACAGCAATAATATTTTGCACAGCATTTTTGAAAAAGCCATAAAACACTTGTAACAGCCAATCGTTGATGTACAATCATTGATGGTGCTCCATCTGTCCCCTTTCATGCCCAATGCCCCCATGGATAATTCAAACGCCCCCGGGGGGAATATTGATATCGCCCACTTTGAGAAGCACTGGACTAGACAAAGACAATAGGAAACTTAAAATCGAGAAAGGAGTTCGACAAGGAGACAATATCTCTGAAGCTGTTTACTGCTGCCCTTGAGGAAGCTTTCAATAGATTAGACTGGTCGCAGAGAGGAGTCAATGTGAACGGAGAGTACCTAAACCATTTACGATTTGCAGATGACATTGTGGTCATAAGCCACGATCCCAAAGAATTAGAGGAAAATCTTAATCAGTTATGCACAGTTAGAAGGATTTTGGACTAAAGATGAATATGGCTAAAACAAAAGTAATGATGAATAAGAATGCCACAGAAAGGGACAATGATTGAAGGATCAGTAATTGAAAAGGTGGAGTCATATACTTATCTGGGACAAGTTATTAGCTGTAATAATGATAAATGGCTGGAAGTCAAGAGAAGAATAAATTTTGGATGGATAGCATTCAGGAAATATAGTCACATACTGAAGAGCAATATCCCAGTTTGTCTGAAACGTAAAATAATGAACCAATGTATACTCCCCACCACCACCACCATGACTTATGGAAGTGAAACTTGGGCACTCACCAAAAAAATGGAAGAGAAGCTGAGAACTACACAGCGAAGAATGGAAAGAATTATATTGGGAATCAGACTGTTAGATAAGAAGAGAAACACATGGATTAGCAGCAAACTCAAGTAAAGGACATTCTTATCAAAACTAAAGAACTAAAATGGTCTTGGGCAGGACACATAGCTCGAAGACATGATGACAGATGGACTAAGAAAATAACAGAATGGTACCCAAGAGGGGCTAGAAGAAAACCTGGAAGACAATGGCGGAGATGGATAGATGAAATTCATGAGTTTGTGGGTAGTAAGGTAGTAAATGGATGGCCATTGCACAAAACAGAAGGAACTGGAAAGTTGCTGGAGAGGCCTTCATCCTGCAGTGGATTGAAAATGGCTGATGATGTTCATCAAAAGTTCATTTATTATTTTACAGCAGTGGTTTTCGACCTTTTTTTTTTTAATAAAGGCACCCCTACTCAATTTTCTGCCTGTTAGATCCGATTCTCTGTGTGTGTATGTATATATATATATATATATATATATAAAATATTAAAAAAATATGTTGTATGATAGTTATTACAATAATATAACTATAAACAAAATTACAATTTATAATAAAAATTATATATATATATATATATATATATATAATAATTTTATTCTTTATATAGAGGTATTAAGTAAACATCAATTATAGATCACCACAAAATTAAAAAGATACTGTATACCTTTTGATAATGAGATAAACATAAATTAAAAAAATAATAATAAGTTTAAGTAAAGTAACTTAAACCCAAATTACGTGGCACCCCTGGAATGCTGTTGCAGCACCCTAAGGTGCCGCGGCACCCCGGTTGAAAACAACTGTTTTACAGGGTCACAGCAGAGTTTGAGAATCCCTGTAGCGATTACTTAAGTGTTACAGTCGGTGTTTTATTATTTGTTTTATGCCCTGCTTAAAATATTCCGAAACAGTCAGTATACCTTTTGCATAAAAAACGGTAGTGTATGAGTAGTTTATATTGTGTAGGTGCGGTACCGAAGTATCAGATAAAGAAAATAATAACTTTAAAGAACACACTGTCATTGAAAAAAAAATTTATCAAGTTCGCCTAACACATATGCTTTTTAATTATATAGTTATAATTTTATTTTTATAAACATTGTCATAGACATAATGTTTATAAAAAGGGGGGGGGGGATTGACTTATTACGTTTTAAAATGTGATAATGTTACATTTTAATATTAAAGTTTAAAATGTGGTAACACTAAATGGCATCGAATAATAAAGTTATAATTTAAAGCGGTTTTTGCTGTAAACCCCAAAATGACTGGTGATAACGTTACACCAGAGATCTTTAAATTTGCTTTAAAATGTAACATGTGCGCAAGTTCTTACTTACTCGATCTGTTTCCGTTTAGTTAAAATGCGATCCATGTCCATAATTCAACTATGTTGACTTTAAAAATTCGATGCACAATGATTTCTTATCATTAGATGTATTCAATATAATCTGAATTAATTAAATATATCACTTTAGTAATATAAAATATACTTTCAAGAGCGCGCCCCAAAATTATATCTACTTATCAAAGAGCACACCATATCTATCGAATCGTAAATTCGCGCCAAACAATTACGTTTCAGACAGGTGGCGCTATGGTAAGCCTTAATCATTGATCTGGTTTTATTAATTTTATTTTATTTTATTTTATAAAAATATCGAAAACGCATCATCGTGTGGGCCATTAACTAGAATGAGATTTTAGTTAACAATTTTGTAATTGAATTATACAAAATGTTTTATCCCCGTTTTTAAAGCCATGGGGTTAGTCTATGACGTCATCAGTCGTAAGGAAACGATGATTTGAAGACTAGGCTTTCAAGTGGCGCATTATTTTAAAATTAGACTAGATAGATTTTAAGTGTGGTTAGTGTTCAGGCAAGCTTTCAAGATGGTTTGAATTGTAATTTTTTTATTCATCCTTCGCTTCAGCTTCCCTTCATAATTTATTAATCCAGGCGAACTTTATTTGTTCACAAATAATTCTTATTAATAGGTAAGTGCCAGTGTTGCGGCATTGTACATTGCATAAGTTCATTTTTATTATGACATTTTTCATTTATGTTCTGAAATTTATAAAATGAATTGAAAATTATGCAGTAGGGTTTATTAGATAAGGGATCTATTTTAGTAGTGATTCAGGGCAATTTAATGAATTTCTTAAAATAATGAAACTTTAAAAGTAAATCAAGATGGTCATTTTATTGACTGAACAAATGTACTGGGGAATAATGTAGAACGCGAAAGGACTAAACGTTTTCTCATTGCAGCTCCAGATGACCCACAAATCTCTTTCTTCCCGGCTAAAACCATTTCAAATATAATCAGAAAACTTCGCAGTGGTCTTTCTGACAAACCACAAATGTGAAATTAGTCAAGTTCAAAGTACTAATGTTTTTGTTAATGTTTAATGTACTGGTTAATATTTTTCTGTGTCTGGATGGGGAATTTTTCCTTTTTTTTAAAAATTGTGTTATTAGCCGTTTAGTATCAAGGTTACAAGTCCCGTGTTATAAGTCACAAGTCCCGTGCTTCGACCTGATATTTTTTCTTCTTCTTTTTTCAAGACATTAGCAGCATGGAGATCAGCACGTATTTACTGAGTTTATTAGGTTTATCTTTAATTAGCACCACTGAATAAAATATTTGAGATAAGGTTAAACACTTGGTTCTGGCCTCTTGTTTTACTATTAAATTTTGATTTATTATTATTATTTTGTATGATAAACTCCCCCCCTTCCAAGAAAGGTTATTACAGTATGTAAATTTTTCTTAATTCTGACATTATATTGTGTAATAATTAACAATAGGCGATCTAAAGATTTAGCATTAGTTGAGGCATATGATGCAAGAAAGCAAGCACGCATGAGCCAAAAAAAACTTCCCATTTTGCCCAACCAGTCACTCCAAATGTTTGTCTAGTTCAGCCTTAAATTTATTAAAGCTATCAACTACCTGCTGGCTAAAGGCAAACTTCTGCACATCTATTCTACAACTGTCTATCTTCAATTTGAACCTATGCCCGCTCAGGTTCTTAGTCTGAGCAAGTGGAAGTATCCCATCAGCATTGAGCCTGCTCAAACCATTCAAGACCTTATACAACTCAATCAGATCACCTCACAAGTCCCGTGCTTCGACCTGATATTTAGAAATAGGCTTCATCCAAAGAAAAGTTGAACCATTTTATAGCAACAGATTCTAGTACCAGGATATCTGTTACAAGTAATGGTTTTGGGCATCTGAGATAAATGTGCTGTTGAGATTGATGTAGACATGCATTTGCTTCTTCAAAAGGTATGGTGGTAAATATGGAATCAAAATCAAACGATACCAGGATTTCCATCTGATCAGTATGAATGCTGCTGTTTATTTTGGAAATAAGGTCTTAACTTTTTACTAGGTGAGTGCGTTTAGAGGATCTATTGGGAGAGAAGCTTTGCTGGTCATTTGGATAAAATTTTTATCCAAGGTGATATCTTCCACTAATAATAGGTTCAGTTAATAACCCAGTTTTCTAACTGAAAAGCCAAATTTATGGACTGTTATGTTGGCAAACAGATATGGAGGTTTCAAATTGTTGGAATTTTGTTTTGTAGCTCTTCAACTAAACTTTGTCCAGTAATGCTTTCAGTTTCTGTTTCACTTCCCTGTTAATATGGATGGTGAGGTTGACTTCAAAAATAATGAAATGATGATTTGTATGTGCTGGTGCCTTGAAGTAAGTTGTGGACCTTTTCAATGTAATCTTTGGTGCCCACAGTAACTGTAGTATTGCCTTTATCTGCTGTTGATATATGTGTTGAGATTGGTTACTGTCCGGATTGGCTGAAACAAGAAGAAGAAATGAATCACTTATAAGTTTATCAAGTGGAAATCTGCTGTACACCTGTGGAAACAGTGAAAGGAGTGAAGGTGGAGTTGGGTTTCTGGTCCATAAAGATTTTAAAAACAACATTTTGGAATTCAAAAGTACATCACCAAGGGTGTCAAGACTAATACTCAAGATTTCTAAGAGCTCCAAGCTAAAGATTATAATGATTTATGCACCAACATCGAGCCATGATGATGAAGAGGTTGAAGAAATGTACACTGAAATTCAGAGTCTTCTAGATGAGCAGAAAACCCACTACACTATTATTATGGGGGACTTCAATGCTAAGGTTGGAAAAAGGCAAAACAGCGCAGAAAGAGGAACTATAGGAAATTTTGGAATTGGTGAAAGAAATAAAAGAGGTGAAAGACTTGTGGAATTTGCAGAATTTCAAGGAATGTCAGTAATGAACACTTTTTTCAAGAAAAGGGTGAACAGAAAGTGGACATGGAAGAGTCCAAATGGATTAACAACTAATGAAATCGACTTCATCCTCACTAACAGAAGATATATTGTGACTGATGTTACCGTCCTGAATAAGGTAAATGTTGGAAGTGATCACAGAATGGTAAGATGTACACTTGATATAGATGTAGGAAAGGAAAGGAAAAAACTGACTCGAGTAAATAATACAAAGGTCTTTGAGATAACAGAAGAGGAGAAAAAGCAGTATGTACTGGAACTTAAGAACAAGTATGAACTTCTGCAGACTGCTGAGGACCAAGATATCGACGAGGAATATTACAACTTTTTGAAAGTGATAAAGCCCAAGAAACCTATAGGGAAACAGAAATCCAAAGAACTAAAAATTAGTCAAGAAACACTTGTCATGATGAACCAAAGACGACAAATGAAGAGCAAGAAAAACACTGACAAGGAGAAAATTGAGTATACTGAGTTATGCAAAGCCATTAGAAAGAGACTCAGAGAGGACATAAGAAGATTTAACACAAGAAAAGTAGAACAAGCATTAAGGGAAAACTTCCCCACTACCAGCAGTGGGGAAGATGGATTGCAAAGTAGCAACACATACGACATACCCGATATTCTTCCTGATGAGGTAGAACATGCATTGGAGAATCGGAAAGCCCCGGGGGAAGATGAAGTTACTGTAGAGTTGTTAAAATTGGGAGGAAGAGACATAACACAAACTGGCAAGGCTCTTCACAAAGTGCATTAGAAAAGGTGCGATGTCTAAGCAGTGGGATAATGCAATCATAGTTTTGCTGCATAAGAAAGGAGATAAATCAGAAATTGGAAATTATTGACCAATTAGCTTGTTATCCCACATCTACAAGTTGTTCACAAGAGTCATTACTAACAGATTAGAAAGAACACTTGATGAGAATCAACCGAAAGAGCAAGCTGGCTTTAGGACAGGATTCTCAACTATGGATCACCTTCACGTAATTCACAGCTAATGGAGAAAGCAAATGAATATAAAACACCATTATGCCTGGCATTTGTGGATTATGAAAAGGCATTTGACTCCATACAGCATAAGGCAATGTTTCGGGCACTGGAAAGACAAGGCATAGATACTCCATATATTATGATTTTGAAGAAAATATATGAGAGTGCTACATCCTTTATTAGACTAGACAAAGACAGTAGCAAATTTAAAATCGAGAAAGGAGTTCGACAAGGAGACACAATATCTCCGAAGCTGTTTACTGCTGCCCTTGAGGAAGCTTTCAGAAGATTAGACTGGTCGCAGAAAGGAGTCAATGTGAACGGAGAGTACCTAAACCATTTACGATTTGCAGATGACATTGTGGTCATAAGCCACGATCCCAAAGAATTAGAGGAAAATCTTAATCAGTTATGCATAGTTAGTAAGGATTTTGGACTAAAGATGAATATGGCTAAAACAAAAGTAATGATGAACAAGTATGCCACGGAAAGGGAAATAATGATTGAAGGAGCAGTAATTGAAAAGGTGGAGTCATATACTTATCTGGGACAAGTTATCAGCTGTAATAATGATAAATGGCTGGAAGTCAAGAGAAGAATAAATTTTGGATGGATAGCATTCAGGAAATATAGTCACATACTGAAGAGCAATATCCCAGTTTGTCTGAAACGTAAAATAATGAATCAATGTATACTCCCCACCATGACTTATGGAAGTGAAACTTGGGCACTCACCAAAAGAATGGAAGAGAAGCTGAGAACTACACAGCGAAGAATGGAACGAATTATATTGGGAATCAGACTGTTAGATAAGAAGAGAAACACATGGATTAGGCAGCAAACTCAAGTAAAGGACATTCTTATCAAAACTAAAGAACTAAAATGGTCTTGGGCAGGACACATAGCTCGAAGACATGATGACAGATGGACTAAGAAAATAACAGAATGGTACCCAAGAGGAGCTAGAAGAAAACCTGGAAGACAAAGGCGGAGATGGATAGATGAAATTCATGAGTTTTTGAGTAGTAAATGGATGGCCAGTGCTCAAAACAGAAGGAACTGGAAAGTTGCTGGAGAGGCCTTCATCCTGCAGTGGATTGAAAATGGCTGATGATGATGATGACTGTTCTTTCTAGAGGGCTATTGATTTTGTGGAAAATCTGTCTGTGTATTTAAGCATCCCAATGTTTTCTAGAGTGATCAGATCTCTGGCATTATATCCTGGATGTTTTTAATGTAGTGTTTGACAGGTGACTCTCAAAAAATTTTTTCAATTAAAAATCCGAAAATTTTTTTTCAATCGATTCCATATTTCCTAAATATAATCAAAGTTTTACTTCAAGTTTCTGTATTGATTTTTTTTAATGGCTTTGATGCATGAATTATTCATGGGAGCTTAACACATGAATAATTCATGCATGTCCAGTACCATGCCACTCTCCAAGCAAACAGCAACAGCAACGATGGCTTTTTTTTTTAGTTTTTTCCTTGTCCTATTAGTTCAGTAACCACCTACCATCTTACCCTAGTTGTTTTTAAAAGATTTATTGTTTTCACATAGTAAAGACAGTATTACTGAAACCATTATTCTGTCAAGATGCACTGTCGATACCCTGCAGGAAGCAAGATCTGTAGTTTCAAATTTTGTGCACTGTTGAAGCACATCAAATTTGAAATAAACCTGAAAATGGAAGTAATTAGCACTACAGAATGTATGTAGTATGGTTTTAACAGTAGTTATATATATATATATATATATATAATAAGCAAATATATGTACATGTTTGAAAATTTGCACACTTTAATGTTCATTAAAATGGCGTACAGAAACATAGGTCTCTTATTCTCTTCCATTTTTCTAGTTTAAAAGAGCATTAAAACTTTTTGAATGGTCTTTTAAAATGAAAAATGGACAAAATAAGAGATTGATATTTATGCTTTGTCTAAAATCTTTTTTTTTTTTTTTTTGTGATTTTCAGAATTTGTTTTGAAAATAAAAGGTATAAAACATCTGGCTTCGTTTCAATTTTATTCAAACTTAAAGTGCATATAATAAATACTGTAATCTATTAAGAAAAGATGAAATATTGGTACTGTTTAAGCAGAATTAAAAAAAAAAAAAAAACCAAAACATTTATTTACAGAAATTGAAAAGAAAGTTGAGCACCTATCATGTAACCTGCCACCATTTTTGCTACATTTTGGAGTCACCACTGCCAGGTTAAGGCTGTTATGTTCAGACAAGTCTTGCACAGTATTCCATACTTTCCAATGTGGACCTATGGGAGTTGATAAAACCACAGTCCTTTCTACAATCACTTCTTGGCGTTCTGGCTTAGATTGTGTTGTAAAGTAGTCCTTTCTACAGACCAAGAATACAATAGGACAAGATTCAGGGAGGCATTTGGCATAAAACCTTTTGGTTTAAACTCCATAAGCAGAAAGCATGAGTATTATGACATCTTTATATCGAAAAGTATTATGATATCTTTAAGAACACAGTAAAAGAGCAGTTTAAAAGAAGATTCATATTGAATACAATTCCCACCACCACCACCACTGTGGATCCCTGCAGATGACAACAGTGAAAGATGTTTTGGGAGTGAGGCTTCATTAGCAAGATTTCTTTGGTTTTGAGTTTTCACAGGTCAGATGTTGCCAAGCTTTGGCACATTTGGATGTCTTAACAGCACATCCTGTCCAAATGGAGCACCCTTAGACAGTGTATCCAGTATGTATTAGGGCTTACAATACCGATCAAAATCTTAATACCAGTATTTCGGTATTTTTAATTTATAAAACTTGGATACCTGTATTCCAAAAACAAACATTTTTCTCAATAAATTTTGATGACAGTTATAATAAAGTAAGGAAAAAACAAGTACTGTAATTACTTGAATTCAAGTTTTAAATAAACATTTATTGCAATAATAAATATTCTGAAAAAAATCATTAAAAGTACAGTTATTCTAAAAACAAAAAAATACATATTGTTACTGCAAAGTTTAGTTATGTTTAAGCATAACTAAACTTTGCAGTAACCTGTCCGAATAAAGTGAGCTCTTAAGAAACAAATAGTATGATCGTTTAAAATGGATCTAATTTTGGTACATATTTGATTAGTGGCAGAAAATGCCTTTTTGGATTCTATTCTGGTACTACTGAACTGAGATAATTGTAGATGATCTCAGTCCATATTTTCTAAGCTTTGAACGTTTTTAATAAAAATAGTTAAGTATTTCATTAATTTCCGACTCAAGTTCATCTTTTAAATCTCATTGGAGTCGCAATTTCTTATTTTGGAAAGAATTTGCGGAACACTGATGTTCTGTTCCATGTTGGTCTTATGTTCATCATTTTCTGAAGGAGAATGATGTTTTATTCAGTGAAGTATAATTTTCACTGTAGTATCTTTACTGAGTCTGGGAGAGAACAAAGAGTGGGGATAAGGAATAAATGTGGCAAAGAGTTAATATTTTAAATTAAAGAGTTTATAGGAATTCTTCACAATTCCTTCACAATAAATGCAATGAAGAGAAGGATAAATCAGATCAGACACATATGTAATTGCGTGGGATAGTATTAGATACCCGAACTGATGTTGGTGATGAACTTGACAGTTACTTTGCATCGATATTTACAGAAGAAAAATCTTCACGTCAATGAGAAATTATGGGAGTGAAGTTGAAAAAAATGTAATTAATGATGTTGAAATTTCACATGTTGATTTAATGAGAAAACTTTCGCCCCCACGGGTGAGTAAGACTCCTGTGGTTGATAGCATATACCTTATAATCTTAAAGGAGGCGGCAAGTGAGTGCATTGAACCATTAAGGCTAGTTATGAGGGCATTACTGGACTCAGGAGAGATTCCGTTGGATTGGTGCAAGTTGAAACATAAAGGTGGTTCTAGGAGTGTAACGGGAAATTACCGACCGGCCAGTCTAACTTCAGTAGTAGAGAAAATTATGGAGGCAATGATCAAGGGTGGAATTCAGGATCATTTAGATGGAAATGGAATTCTGTAGGATACACAGTATGGTTTTGTAGAGGGAAAATAATGTTTAACAAATCTGGTTAGCCATTTTGACAGGTCACTCATGAGCTGGATTTAGAGAATAATTTCGACATTGTTTATTTAGATATCAGCAAAGCATTTGACTCAGTCCCATATGAGCGGTTACTTTATAAGTTGGAGCAGGCTGGAATCATAGGGAGAATCCTTAGATGGATAGCACGATGGCTTGAGGGCACCAGGCAGAGGGTTGTGATAAATGGTTATTCCCAGTGGTTTTTTTTTTGCAAAAAAAAAATAGGTGCCGGTACTGATTCTTTGCTATCAGGAAAAATTGAAAATTAAAAGGATATGAAAAGTACTCTAAAATTTTTTTTTTCCCTGATATTGTTACTTTAGTAGTAATGTTTTTAGAATAAGAATAACAAATTAAGTATATTAACACAGTTTATTAAACATAAATTTATTATTCAAGTATATAAAAATATAAGTAAAAAATAATAACATAAGTAAAAATAATTTCATAATAAAGTTTTTGTAGAATATTCCAAATTTTCATTAAGTTCTCACCGGACACCCTTTCCGACTTCTTTTCCGAAGCAGCCACGAATTGACATATTTTGCTGGATCGAAGCGGGTTAGCGGTGGGCCTACAGTTTTAAGAAACAGTAGTGAAGAAACTGTTTTTGTCATCAACAAAGCGCTGGTTGGGGTGGTGATCAGATTCATTTGTGAAAATCCTCGTTCACATTCACTCGATGAAATTCGTGTTGTACTCAGAGCGTTCCTCAAATGCTTCAATTCTTCCGAAAACTTCTTATCAATTAGGTATTCCCCGAATTGCATTTAACTGGAACCTAATTGACAATTTTCTAACTTCATTTTCACCAAATTCCAACAATTCATGTTTAGAAGAATTAATATCTTCACTGTCCTCGTTTTCCTTCTCTCATCATCGGTATTGTCATTAGTTCTTAAATTTGAATTTTTTTTTTTTTCTTTTCTTTTTTTTTTTTTTTTTTTTTTTTGAAACTGTCCAAAATGACAGTGTCATTTGGATATTCAGGTACTATGACCATGTAAACAGAGATAGGGAAAATTTATTGAAAATTGTGGATAATGAACTTCTGCGAAACAACAGATTATTTGTCGGGGCAAAAGAAAATCACTTTTCTAATTCTCGAGCAGGGCACTTACAGTTGATTCACAGAGGTGTCCAACCTATGGCCTGCGAGGAAAGTGAACTAAAACAGTATTTTAAATTTTGTTAATTATCAAAAAAATTTTCTCATTAAATGTTTTGTTCAGTAAATGTAACTGTGTATTGTACTTAATAAAAGTTTCAAATATTTTCAATTTTACTTTTACATGCAACAAGATATGGAAAATGTAATACCCTAAAGAAATCGAACTTTGAATTTTTTTGAAAATTTCCACTGTATGGGAAAAGGTTAGACACCACTGCAGTAGAAGGTGGGTCAGAGCCCATTGGGAATACACCTTGAACTGCTCACTGTTGACCAGCGCGACTTCTCCGTATGTTGGACAGTGGTTGGATAGGTTTTACCAGGTACCACAAGTTGTAGAATGGTAATCCCTTTAGCTCTTAATTTGTGCAGCAGCACTAATTGCCTAAAGGCCAGAAATGTGAATAGTGCGTACTGAGTTAATTCTCTCCTGATCCGTTCGCTATATGAAAAATTTCTTTGCTAAACGGAAACTATTTTAAATGTAACTTCCTACAGGAATTCAAAATAATTTGCTATAAAAGGACTTCGTTAAACAGAGGTCCGACGTAATTTAGAAATATAAAAATGGTAATACAGTTTTATATAGTAAATAGCATTAGCATAGGCACGTGATGCAAGAAAGCAAGCTTATATAGCATCAGCCAAAAAAAAAAATAAACCCTTATTTCACCCATCCACTTGCTCCAAATGTTTGTCAAGTTCTGCCTTGAATCTATTTAGGCTATCAACTTCTACAACAACAGGTGGAAGTTTATTCCAGCAATCAATCACCCGCTGGCTAAAGGCAAACTTCCGCACATCTATCCTACAACTGTCTTTCCTCAATTTGAATTTATGCCCTCTCAGCTGATTATTCTGAGCAAGAGGAAGAATCCCATCAGCATTGAGCATGCTCAAACCATTCGAGTCTTTATACACCTCAATCAGATCACCTCGCAGGTGGGAAGGAGCAGCAGTGCATAGCACACGCCTCTTGATTAGACCGGGGTTCGAGCCCGTCACCACCAAATACGGAGGTTGCGGAAAGGTCAGGGAATGACCACCGCATATCCCGGAGCAATATGGCCTTAGTTGCTAATACTCCTAAAAACCAAATAACAACAACAACAACCTCGCAGGTGCCTAGTCTCCAGACACTGTAATTTGCAAAACTTAGGCCTTTTTTCGTAAGAGCAACTCTTTGTTCCATTCACTAATCTTGTTGCCCTTCTCTGTACTCGTTCCAACAGCTCTACATCCTTCTTAAAATGAGGCCTCCAGACCTGTTACAGTACTCAAGGTGTGGCCTGACCATTGCATTATACAAGGGGATAATCACCACCTTATCCCTGCTAGAAAAATTCCTATATATCATTGACAAGACACCATGAGCTACCCTTGCAGACCGTCCGCACTGCTCAGAAAACTTCATATCTGCCTGCACAATTACCCCGAGGTCCTTTTCATTCTCTACCACTGTTAGTTTTGTACCACAGAGTTGATACGTTACTCTGCGGTTACTGCTTCCCATATGTAGTACTTTGCATTTGTTGTTGTTGAAGTGGATGGGTTGATTCTTATAACTTAAAGTATAAAGTGAAAATTGATTCTTATAACAGAACATATATTAACGATGAAAGTGTAGCGCATTCTCTGGCTAGACACATGTTTTGTTTTTACATCCTTTAGTTAAGTGATTTTTGTGTTGTGCTTATTTGACATAGATATATTAAAACTAATGCAATTTCCATTATAAAAATGACTCTTTTAGAGAGTTAAATAGTTTAGTTATATAGCGAAAATTTCAACTTCTGAGGTCTTGTATCAAATTTCCAAAAAAAAAAAAAAAAAGTTTTATTGGGTTCACATTATGATATTTTCACAATACCTCCATTTATTTCTGCAGGTTGCAAAGTATGTTTCCATACTTTTATCAGTTTGCACCGGTGGGCAAAAACTTGCAAAAAGTTGAATTTACATAAGTTGAATATTATGTAAGTTGGGGAGTGCCTATATATGCATGTTTGGTAATGATAAATATTGTAATGTAATTTGCATATAATTGATTATGTTAATAACGAGAGTTTCAACTGTCGATTTTGTAATAAAATATTAAAAAAAAAAAAATAATTTGCATATAACTGATTATGAAAATGCTGTGTCCGAATTATTGCTGCAGTCTTGTCTAAATGATCCTGCAATGCTTCTTTAACCAATGACTCCATTATTTTCTCTGGAACAGAAGTTTATTACCCTTTGATCTCCCCCGTTTGTGAATTGGAGATACATTTGGACATATCCAGTCCGTGGGGACTTTCCCCGAAAAAAAAAGGATGCTCTCATAATTATGGCTAAGGGTTTGGTTGCTTCCTTTGCTGCCTCCTTTATTATAACTGAATAGGTCCCCAGGTGCCTTTCTTATGTTTAACTTAAACAATTTCTCTTCCACTTTGCTCTCAGTTATTACAAAATCATTCAACTTCCCATCAGAGTCTGATAAACATCTGGCTCTCTCCTCCTTGAATAACTCATGTGTGAATGTAGATGCAAAATACTCATTTATTTTTATTTTTTTTTTGGCTGATGCTGTATAAGCTTGTTTTCTTGCATCGTGTGCCTGTACTAATGCCAATACTATAACTAATTATCTATTAAATATTGGTGCATATAACCATAGATAGCTCTTAAATGAAAACTACGAAAGTAGTGCAAAGGCATTGTTTCAAATGTATCTTATATTGTGATCATCCTCACAAGTTACCATGTATTGCACTCCCAATTAAGTAATGCTTTCACTAATAGAGAAGACTATCGTTACTTATTCTCGGTGGACACCACCACCACCACCACCCAGACGACATCTTTTCAAGGCTTGTTAGCCTTTCATCGGTGGGTGGGCAGTTACCCTGGTATTGCCATCATAACAACCCAGGTGGGGTGTTAATCCCACAATATGAGAGATGCCAAAAGGTGTACGTGATAAAACTATAATAAATTGAAATGCAATAAGGCATAATATTATAAGAGCTTAAAATTATCTATTAAATATTGGTGTAGATACACCATAGATAGCTCATAAATGAAAACTACGAAAGTAGTGTAAAGGCATCGTTTCAGCTGTATCTCATATTGTGATCATCCTTCACAATGAATTACCATGTATTGCACTACCTTGAATAAGTAAGACAGCTCTTAAATGAAAGCTACAAAGTAGTTTTTATTTAAAAGCTATATACGGTGTATCTACACCAATATTTAATAGAAAATTTTAAACCCTTATAATATTATGCCTTGTTGGATATTATAGATTATCACGTATCAGAGCCAACGTCCGTGCCGAGAATATGTCTTAATCTTTGCTGTGGACACAGGTAGAAGTTGACCAGCACGACTTTTCGGTACAGTAGAGGTGGTAGTATAGCTTTAATAGGCACCACAAAATTGTGGAACGTTTTAGCTCTTAACTCGTGTTCTTAAGAATTAATCCTGTTAGCCTTTAAAAGCTAAATGGATTAATTCTTAATGCTTTTAGCATTTAATTCATGCTTTCTACAGTATCAACTCTGTTGCCTAAACATTAGAGTTGTGAACAGTGCCTACCCAGGTCTCTCAAAATCAGTTCATTATGTGGAAATTTTCTTTGTTATACGGAAGCTAATTTCAATGTAATCACCAAGGGGGAAAAAAATTCGCTAAATAGAAAAATTTGCTATATGGAAGTTAAAAGAAGTCTGTATGTACAGTGAAACTTCTCCTAACGGACACCTCTCTTTAACGGACATCTCTCTCTGCAACAGATATTTTCAAATTCCCCAACTCTCCTCTATTGGTTTTAACGTGTTTTCAGCTTCTGTCTAGCGGACATTCTCTGTAACGGATGCGGACAGGCAATCTGCGCTGTTTCGTTTAGATTAGCACTTAATTTGATCTCCCCATAACTGACAGCGGGCGAGCTCACGGCCCTTTTTCAAGGAACGTTTCTTCCACGTATTGCCTCAATCATGTGTTTATTTTCTATTTCCGATTCTCTGAATTTTATCAAGGTTTTCGTCGCGGTTTTAAACCCTTTTTCAAGAATTTTAAGGCACGTGTAAAACTTCTGATGAATTCGATGTGTGCACGGGGGGGAGGATTTTGTCGGCCTTTCGTCTTTTGAGTTTCAGTTTTCAGTTTTGTTCAGTGTCGTGTGAAGTGCACAATGTCTTCTCATAAACATTTAACTTTAAAAGATAAAGTCGAACTCATTAATGCGTATGATCGGCAAAAAAATAGTGTTCGCAATCTCGCTGCAAAATTCAAAATCGGGAAGACGCAGGTAAGTGACATCCTAAAGAAAAAAAAATTAACTGCTCAAACAATTTTGGCAACATGGAAATGATCAGGTTCAAAAATCATTCCCGAAAACTGTTGGACTTCAAATTGACAATGTTACGTATGAGTGGTTTTGTCGCACACGTGCTAAAAAAATTCCCATTAATGGGCCTATTATTAGAGAAAAGGCTTTGGAGGTTGCGAAATCTATGGGAGTAAATAAGTTCAAAGCTTCTGTGGGATGGCTAGACAAGTTCAAAACTCAGCATAAAATTTCTTGGAAAACCGTAAGTGGTGAAGGTGGATCTGTTGATACTGGGGTTGTAACAGAGTGGACCATCAAATTGGAAGATTTATGTCGTGATTTTGAAGCTAAGGATATTTACAACTCTGACGAAACAGGGTTGTTTTTTAAAGCTCTTCCTGAAAAAAAAAAATGAGTCTAAAAAATGAAAAGTGGCAGGGCAGAAAAATTTCTAAGGAACGCTTGACTGTACTATTGTGTACAAATATGCTGGGAGACTTTGAACAACCTCTTGTTATAGGAAAACCACAAAATCCTCGTTGTTTCAAGGGCATAAAGTTGAATCTTTTGAATGTTGACTGGAAGTCTAATAAAAAAGCGTGGATGACACGAGATATCATGAGCGAATGGATGTCACTTTAACCAAAACATGATTCGTCAAAACAGAAAAATTATTCTTTTCGTGGAGAATGCTTTAGAAAACAAACTGTTTTGTAAAGTCTGGCTTCTCAAACGCAAAAATTGGACTTGTGAACAGCAATGTGGAGCACCAAGAAGAACAAGAACTTCAACATCTATTGATAATGTACGATACCTCTGCTACAAGTGACCCTGGCTGCAAAGATATAGACTCGAACCTCACTACAGAAGATGGTGCTCTAGACATCATCGATATTTTTCAAGAAGTTCCTCATGAGGATGAAGAAATGGAAGGAGGTCATTCTGTCGAAGAACATATTAACGACGAACCACCGATGAAAATAGAAGCACTCATACAAATCAATCGTTTAAAAATGTTTTTCGCCGCTGAAGAAGATACTGAAGAACTTTCGATGGTTTCTTCACCCCAAACAAATGTTGAAAACAAAATTATCAGTCGGAAGAAGGTGCAGAAGAAAATAAGTGATTACTATATGTATTTTTCTTAAGATAAAGTCATAATATACATAGCACAATTGTATGTATATTATTTACAAAAATATTGTGCAAAATCTGTATATAATTTAATTTAATTTTACATTAAACGTTTAACGATTTTTCTTTCTTTCTATTTTTTTTCTCCCTCAGACTTCTTGTTAGCGGACACTTCTCTCTAACGGACACATTCTCGTTCCCCATGGCTGTCCGTTAAAGGGAAGTTTCACTGTATATACAATTTATAAGAGTACAGCCAGTCATGTAGAATGGCTGTGCTCTAGTGGAGACCTAAATCCACCACAGTTAATGGTAGCTAGTTATATTGGATGTTGAACTGTTAAATATTCAGTGGACTAGAAGATGCCTTGATTTTAACTTTCTCAGAAGAAAGTTAAAATTTTTGTTTTTTGCTACATTATAAAAAAAAAAAAATGGGGGGTCTAAGAACAACCAGAATTATTAATGACTGCTCAATTGCAAACTCTTTTCCATTCCTTTTCACATTTGCTTTCATCGTCTGATGTATACATTCCACAGGCACTATTCTTCTGAATTAACATCTGATTCTACCTCTTTGTTTTTAGCATTAGCATTAGTTGAGGCATAGGATGCAAGAAAGCAAGCTTATGCAGCATCAGCCAAAAAAAAAAAAAAAACCCTCCCATTTCACCCGTTCCTTCACTCCAAATGTCTTAAATTTATTCTACAACTGTCTTTCCTCAATTTAATCTATGCCTCTTCAGGTTCGTAATCTGAGCAAGAGGAATAATCCCATCAGCATTGAGCTTGCTCAACCAGTTCAAGGCTTTATACACCTCAATCAGATCACCTCGCAGGTGCCTAGTCTCTGGGCCCTGCAATTTGGAACTTAAGCTTATCTTGGTAGGAGCACCCCTTTGTTTCCCTCATCAGTCTTGTTGCCCTCCTTTGTACTCATTCTAGCAACTCTACATCCTTCCTAAAATGAGGCCTCCAGACCTGTACACAGTACTCAAGGTGTAGCCTGACCATTGCCTTGTACATGGGATAATCATCTCCTTATCCCTGTTAGCAAAATTCCTATATATCACTGAAAAGACTCCATGACCTGCTATGGCAGCCCTTCTGCACTGCTCAGCAAACTTCATATCTGACTGCACAATTACCCCCAGGTCTATTTCATTCTGCACTTCCCTGAGTGTAGTACCACACAGTTGGTACGTTTCATTTGGGTTACTGCTACCCATATGCAGTATTTTGCATTTGTCAATGTTAAACTTCAGTTGCTGCTTCTCAGCCCATTTACCCAACTTATCTAGATCCTGTTGCAGTAGCATACTGTCTTTACTGTCGTTAACAACCCTGCCACCCTTTGTATCATCTGCAAACTTGGACATTAATCCTGATATACCTTCATCAATATCATTGATGACTATACAAGACAGCAATGGGTGCAGCACTGAACCCTGGGGTACTCCACTAATAACATTACTGCATGAAGAGCAGTGTCTATTGATTACCACTCATTGGGTATCCAGAAGTGCGATTTCCCGTCCATGCTAGTAACGGCCCTGGACATGTGTATCCGTAAGTAGTTGTATCAACCATCCCTTTATCCATTGTAGCAACTTTGCCCTTAATGCTATACCGCTCCAATTTGTACAGCAGTCTTCCATGTGTAACTGTTTTAAACCAATCTGGACACGTATGTCAACTTGCTAACATCTGTTGATTTCCAGACTAAGCAAATTAACTTTTTCTTTTCCTCATTTGTTCCTCTACTTCTGTTCTTTGGAACAACCTTTTTCTTATTTTCCTGAAATTTATCTGCAGAAATTCAAGTTTGTTGTTAGCATGTATCTTCTGTAAAAAAAAAAAAAAAAATCCATCTTTGAGTACCGTATTTCCCCATGTATAAGACGCACCTTTTTTCAAAAAATTTGGGGTCTAAAAACTGGGTGCGTTTTATACAGTGGTTGTAGATTTTTTTTTACTTGCATTTCGCGCTTGTTGTCTTTGCACTCATTGTTTCGCACTTGTTACCAGTATATTAGGTTACGTTTTGCCACGTTCTGCCCAGAAATGGCTCAGGAAAGATTTTCGTACAGTGCTGGATTCAAGTTAAAAGTGATCCAGTTTGCAAAAGTGAATGGAAATCGTGCTGCTGAACGTAAGTTTGGTCCTCCTCCAACTGAGAAAACAATCCGAGACTGGCTACGGGAAGAAGAAACCCTACTAAAAATGCCACGGTAGAAGGCCATTAGAGGCAAGTCAGCAAAATGGCCTAATTTAGAGAGGGTAAAAATTGAGGATAAAAATTGAAGATAAAAATTGAGGAGCAAAAGGCAATTGGAATTCCTGTGTCCACAAAGATGGTTCAGCATGAGGCAAGAAGAATTGCTGATGAAAAAGAAGTTACTGATTTCAAAGGAGGACACAATTGGTGCTTCAGGTTCATGAAACGGAATGGACTAAGCATGCGTACACGCACCAGACTTGCCCAAAAGATGCCTGAAAGCTATGAGCAGAAGGTCCTTGAATTTCATCGTTTTGTCATTCAGTGTCGGAAGACATCAGTTTGAGTTGGGACAGATTGCAAATATGTAAAAAGTCCCCCTTCAATTTGATGTCCCAAGTTACAGAACTGTTGATAAGAAGGGGGTGAAAACTGTAACTGTGAAGACAAGTGGACATGAAAAGAGCCATTATAGAGTTGTTCTAGCTTGTTGTGCGGACGGAACCAAGCTGCCTCCTATGCTGATTTTCAAACACAAAACAATGCCAAAAAGAAGACATTCCTTGAGGAGTGATTGTCCACATTCATGACAAGGGTTGGATGGATCAGGACGGCATGAAGATCTGGTTTGAGAAAGTTTGGAGCAGGAGACCAGGTGGGCTCTTACGCAAACCTGCCCAATTGGTGCTTGATCAGTTCAGGGCACACAACAAAAAATACAAAGAAGATTGCTGCAGAGCAAAAAACAAAACTTTCCGTCATACCTTGACATCCCAGCTCCAACCACTTGATGTCAGCATTAACAAACCCTTCAAAGCTGACGTGAGAGATGAATGGAACCAATGGATGAAGTCTTCTGGGGACAATTTGACACCAGCAGGAAGAGTGAAGAAACCAACTATAGGAGAAGTTTATACCTGGGTGAAAAGATCCTGGGATAATATCAAGATTGAGATTGTTGTCAAGTCATTTAAGAAGTATGGCATTTCAAATGCCATAGATGGAACTGAGGACGAGGCAATATATGAAGACAGTGATTCGTCATCAGACAACACAGATGAGAACAAGCTAATGGATGGGAGTTTTGACAGTGATGAGTTGTATGAATTTTATGATGAATAAAACTTGAGTTGAATAACTTTATGTAATACATTTTTTTTTTTTTTTTTTCAAATTTTGGGCCCCAAAATTAAG
Source organism: Mastigoproctus giganteus (assembly GCF_048544385.1). Classification (NCBI taxonomy): domain Eukaryota; kingdom Metazoa; phylum Arthropoda; class Arachnida; order Uropygi; family Thelyphonidae; genus Mastigoproctus; species Mastigoproctus giganteus. The sequence goes on from NC_143585.1 coordinate 115,967,751, forward strand.
ATGTGTCTTATACATGGGGAAATACGGTAAATGCAAATCGTTCTGATATAACTAATGTTCATATCTCATATATATATTTGTGTATATGTTGTTTTGTGGTTATAGGCAATTATGTAGTGGTTTAGCTAACAGGGGACAAAATTAGGTAAGTAATCAGGGTAGAAATAGACAATCCTGCCCTCGTATTACACTAGCCCAGAAAATTTTAATTTTAGAAAAGTGAAAAGTATGTGACTGAATACTATACAGGGTCCAGTCACATTATTATGACCACTACCAAGTATCCAGAATATGTGCCTTTCACAGTATGCACCACAGCCAGCTGCCGTAGGAGGATTTCAGTAAATCTGCAGAAGGTTGCTATGGGTATCTGTGACCATGCAGACTGCAGTGCACCCCAGAGTTCCTGTGGGTTCCTTGGTTGTGGATCCATCCGTCTAATGTGTCGATCGAGTTGGTCCATAGATTTTTAATTGGGTTGATATCAGGGGAATTCGGTGGCCGAGGGAGCAGCTTGAACCTTTCGTCGTGCTCCTCAAACCACTCACGGACAATTCTGGCGACATGGCATGGCACATTGTCTTGCCGATAGATACCATCGCCCCCAGGGAACACAGTGAACATGTACTGGCGTACCTGATTGGCGGCAATCGATAGGTAATCATTTGCATTCAGGGTGCCCTCCGAAGGTATCAGTGGACCAAGCCATGCCATGAAAACATTCCCCAGACCATAATGCTGCCCCCCTCCAGCCTGCCTTCTGCCAACGATCGTGTCCCGGTATCTGCTCTCGGAGGTTTCCCACCTAATATGCCACCGTCCATCCACTTGGTGGAGCAGAAACTGTGGCTCATCAGAGAAGGCCACCCATTGTCACTCGGCCGGGGTCCAGTGTCGGTATTGCTATGCAAACTGACGGCTTTGTTTGCGATGAATGGCTGTCAGCATGGGTGCTGTCACCAAGTGTCTGCTCCGGGGCCCAATGCACAATAGGGTTCACTTCACTGTTGTGTTGGAGACCTTTCTGGTGGTCCCACGGTTCATTTGGATAGCCAGTTGAGAAACAGTAGTATACCCATCAGTCCTGACCAACCGTTTCAGCCGACGTTCACTTCTTGGATCAATGGCGCATGAGGCTCCACAATTGGTTATTGTTATTTGTTGTTGTTATTTGGTTTTTAGGAGCATTAGCAACTAAGGCCATATTGCTCCGGGATATGCGGTGGTCATTTCTTGACCTTTCCACATCCTCCGTATTTGGTGGTGACGGGCTCGAACCCCGGTCTAATCAAGAAGCGTGTGCTACGCACTGCTGCTCCTTCCCACCTGGCTACGGAGGCGCCATCACAATTGGCACATTGGGTAAGTAATCAGTGTAGAAATAGACAATCCTGCCCTTGTATTACACTAGTAGCCCAGAGTGTGGAAAATTTTAGTTTTAGAAAAGTGAAAAGTATATGTCTGTGCTAGTAACATCAAAACTGTCCCATTTGTCCAGTCTTGATACACTTTCACCACTGCAGCACGTGAGCATTTCGCATAGTCCCCTGTTTTGGAAATGCTGGCATTCCTGGCCCTGGCTATTGGGCCAGGGATGCTGGCATCCCTGGCCCAATAGCCAATGATCATTCCTTTTTTCCAGGTCTGATAGGTCATGTTCTTTTCCCATGACAGAGGCTGTTACTATGTTCACCGAGGCTGAACATCAAGCCGTATATGTTTGCGGTGTGTGAATTTGACACATGTGCTTTATGATTTGCTAGGCATGCGTGATATCTGCATTGGGTGAGGTTCATAATATTGTGACTGGACTCTGTAAAGTTAGTACTTCGATATCCAGAAGTGCGATTTCCCGTCCATGCTAGTAACGGCCCTGGACATGTGTATCCGTAAGTAGTTGTATGTGTACAAATAGGTAATAATCTTATAATTAATCTTCCACTTAACAAATATTGTCTTATACTTAAACTTTTACTTATAATCTTATACTTGTAGGTATCTCATCAGCATATATATACACACACTTTAAAAATTTATATTTAATGAACAATATGCACCAATTTAATTTGTGCATATTGCAGGTTTTAAGTCCCTGCATAGTGCAGGGGCTTAAAAACAGATACTTTTTTTTTCAATAATTTAATTTTTGTTTTATTTTATAGAGTACTCTAAAATGGAGAGTACCCAATTAAGTTTTGAAGAAAGAAAGGCAATTATAAAATGGTATTGGTAATATGAAAATGTCAATGGAGTTTAGCATGCTTAAAAATCATGATATGGAACAAAAAAGTGCCCACACGTTTTTGAGAAGCATGGAACCATTCTCTGCACTAATGTCAGAGGAAAATGTTGAAGCTGTAAGAAATGAAATCTTGTGCACCACAAGAAAATCAACAAGACTTGTTCATAAGAGCTAGGTTTAAACCATACAAGTGTGTTTAGAATGATGGAGGAATAAAAAATTCAACAAGAAGCAGAAACATTTCACCTGATTTGTGCATTTCAATATATAGATCTGTTGAAGATAGATGATGCTCCTGCATTAATGTTGATGGAGGGCATTTTGAACAATTAAAATACTTTTATTGTCATAAAAAAAATGTTTTTTTGGCATCAAAGTCTCAAAAAAATTTACATTTGTATATATTGTTCATTAAATATAAATTTTTGAAGTGTGTATACATAATTTTGAAACACCCTGTATATATAGGTTATAATTGCAAGATAGTTGAGTAGGTATATAGAAACCCATTAAATAACACACACACACACACACATATATATATATATATATATATATTTTTTTTTTTTATTTTTTTATTAGGTGCATTTGCTACTAACTTACTGATATGATGTCTGCTATTCAGGACAGAGTACGGCAAAAACTGAACCTTTGCTTATACAGTTCTCCTGACCTTCCTGGAAAAGCTCTATCTCCAATTACAGATTTAACTTTCAATCTCAGTGGCCTTTCAACAGATGGGTAAGTAATACTATTGCTTCTTTATTTTTTTTCCCCTCTAAAACTGAAAGTAAACAAATTACAGGCAGACTTCAGTTTATATGTAGATATGTTTTTAAAAGTCATCACATGACTTTTAGAAACATGACTTTTTGTCCGTGGCCTGGTCTGCCAGGGGCAAAAGTAGATGACGTTGTAGAGCAGATATCATCTTTTAAGGGCACAAAGGGTGATATTGTTGTACACATTGGCACCAATGACATTAAGAGTAGGAGATCTGCAGACTTACTTAGCAAGTACAGGTCAATGTTGGAAAAAAGTCGTGTGTTATGGTTAAATTTGAAAGTGTCTGCAATTATGCCCAGACATGATGGGTGGAAGTATATGATTGAGAGCTTTGTCAATCAATTCGACCCTGGAGAGATTGTGCAAGGCTCACATAGAATTTTTTTTAGCCTGGTCTGTGCTTGTGAACAGAAGAGAGTGTTTCTACAAGGATGGGATAAATAGAAAGGGCACGAGAATATTTGCTGATTTGGATCGGAAAACTGCTAGCTTGGGGAGGGTATTCACAGACTAATAGATTAACAGTAGCCGCAGGCAGGGGTGAAAGTGATTCTGGCACTGCTTCTATGAATGAGCAGCAACTTGGAAAGCAAGGTGCTGGGGATTTCCAGGACTGCTGATGGTTATTATGGAACAAGTAAATACATGGGCTATGTTAGGATAACTAAGAGTAAAAATAGGTGCATGTACACCAATGCTAGGAGTATAGTAAATAAATTTGATAATTTGAGTTTCAGGTGAAGACATCGGAGTGAATGAGATTTTGGTCAAATTAATCTAATGAATGAGATTTTGGTCAAATTAATCTAATGAAAGAGAAGTTGAGGTCATCTATGAATTCCTCCACTCTGAATGATTTATTGGTGATACATATGAATGGTCCTTCTCTGCAGGACTTTATTCCAGATAAATCAGCAGATAAGTGGTATTTTACAACAATGAAAAGACACACCGGAAGACATATGTAAAGCCCTTATGTAAATGAACTGTAAGGGCTATACTAGACAAGCACTTGAAGCATGGCATCGGCTTGTTTTATAGAAAGTAGAGGTATGCAAACTAGACAGGCATTTCGAATGCCGTTTTATGCCAGCTTAGGATGATGTAAGCTGGCATAAAACGCTTGCCAACGCCTTCGGATGCATTACAAGCACGTATACGCCTTGGCATTTGTATAGCCTGAGGAGACATTCTCCCCATGCATTGGGTGGTTTGGTCTTAATTGGTTTGTTCATTATGCTTTGGGGAAGACTATGCTTGACACAGAAGAGTTTATTTGTGAGGTGGAAAGGAGGCCTCCCTTGAACAACACGTCATTAAAAGACTACTCCAGCAAAGAAATAAAGGCAAAGTGTTGTATTGAAATTGGAAAATAAATGTTTCCGAACTGGGATGAACTATGTAACAACGAGAAGAATCAGAAAGCTGAGTTCTCGACCTTATATTTATTGTAAACATTACTTCTATTTTAGTACTGGTTTATTAGTTAACAAAATACAAGTTTGTTCACTTGCAGAGACAATTTATTGGTAGATTCTGGGTTATCTGTGTACGAAATCATGAATGTACACAATTTAAGTTAATAAAGAACTTTGTTATTATTAAATAAGATGAAAACAGTAATCGGAAAACTGCTGAAGAATATTTGCTGCAACAGTACAACTAATGTCGGCGTTAATAAATGAGAATCATGTGCGGTCTCTGTCTTCTTCCAAAACAAATTTTGAAAACCTTTCGTTTCAAACATAACTTTGGTGTCTTTCTTTTTTGAAAGTTATTGTGACAGCATGTCGTGACAGTAAGCGTGATATGGGGGGGGATAATAATAAAATGATGCATGCAGTTGTTTCTTGGCACTTATCAGCGTGATATGGGGGGGGGGATAATAATAAAATGATGCATGCAGTTGTTTCTTGGCACAAAAAACATAATCAAAAGAATTGCAACGGATTGTTTTTGAAAAACGAAAAGATTGTACTTCCTTTCTTCAATGTGTATTGCATCTACTCACACAAAATCGAGGAAATTCATATATTGAAAGCCACACTGAAAACAGGAAAAAAACTGATAACACTGCAATGGACATTTGATTAAAAAAAAAAAAAAAAAAATTTACTTTATTGTAATTGTTTTTAGGGATCAGTAACGGTACAGCACCTTTTCTGGATGTATATCCAGAAATGTTTCCACTTGCAGTCTGCCAAACCCCATGTACTTTTTCTGAAAGAATCTCAGTTATTGGTTGATTCAAGTACTGCTCATCTCAGATGCCCAAATTATTCGCTGTATGATTCCTTTCGTCTCAAAGGTGGTACTTGTGCATATGTCCTTTCTGATATTCCCTGTCAGAGACTTGGCAATTTGGAATCTCCTCTCTTTGATCTCCTCTGGCTTAAAATCTCTCTACCTCATTGTGTCAAATTCATCTGTTGTCTCTACCGTTCTCCCAACTCCACTAATCACTTGGAGCTCTTTGACTTTCTCCAGTCCAACTTTCCTAACAGTGAGGTAATTAATCCTTGGTGATTTTAATGTTCACAACTCCAGCTGGCTTTCGTTTTCTAGTCACACCGACCCAGCAGGTCGAGATGCTGAGGCTTTTGCAATTACTAATGACCTAGCACAGATTGATCATTTACCTACAAGAATACCTGACAATCCTAATCATACAGCCAATATGCTTGATCTTTTTCTCACAAACAACCCATCTAAGTACACGGTCGAAGTGAGAGGTCCTTTAGGCACTTCAGATCACAACTTGGTGATTGTCTCTTCTCCAATGGAACCTTTATCTCATGGCTATTCCCAACCTCGTGTTGTTTGGCATTACAAGAATGCAAAATGGGATGCCCTGCGAGACTTCTTTTCCTTGGTCGGATTACTGTTTCAAAACTTCTGATGTCAACATTTGCTCAGATCGTGTCAGTGAAATTATTCTTGTAGGAATGGAATCCTTTATCCCACACTTCACTTTAAAATCCCAACACACTCCATTCAATGCCTCCTGTGGTCTTCCGTCAAAAGGATATCAGAAGGATTTTGATGAATCTTGATGCTAAGAAAGCTCCAGGTCCTGGTGGTATTTCTCCACTTGTTCTCAACCTATGCTCCTGAACTTACTCCTATTCTTTGCCGCCTTTTTTCACTTTCTTATTTAAAAGGTGTTTTTCCTTCTGCTTGGAAATTTGCTCATATCCAGCCAGTTCCTAAAAAGAGTGACAAATCCCTCCCATCCAATTATCGTCCCATTGCAATTACTTCTACTCTTTCTAAAGTAATGGAGAAATCAATTAACCGCCAACTCTTAAACTACCTTGAAACCTTCCGTCTGATCAACGATCGCCAGTATGGATTCCATCAGTGTCGATCCACTGGTGATATTCTGGCTTATGTTACCCATTTATGGACTAATTCAATGGAAAGGTTCGGTGAAACACAAGTAGTTGCTCTTGACATCTCAAAGGCTTTTGATCGTGTTTGGCATAAAGGTCTTCTAAACAAGCTTCCATCTTATGGTTTGCCAACTGTTTTTAGTAATTGGTTATCCAGTTTTCTCTCTGATCGCTCACTGAGGGTGATGGTAGATAGCTCTCTGTCTTCTAACTTCTCCACTAATGCCGGTGTCCCCCAAGGTTCAGTTCTTTCCCCCACTCTTTTCCTCTTGTATATTAATGACCTTCTTCCATTGACTGGAAATCCTATCCATAGTTTTGCCGATGATAGCACATTGCATTCCACTTTCCATTTTGAGAAACCTTGTCCTGCTCAATCAGCTTCAATTTTTCGAAAATTTGCTACCAATTGCTGAAATGCCGATCTTAGGCAATTCTCCAGTGGGGCAAAGACAACTTAGTTGATTTCAACCCTTCTAAAACTCAGTCTTGTCTTATATCTCGCAAAAGGATTCTTCTGCTCCTATGCTTATCTCTAGTGACACTCCAATTTCTAGAGAAAATGATATATCTCTTTTGGGGATTACCCTGACTTCTAATCTCTCTTGGCACAAGCACATTACAAATATTGCTTCCACTGCATCTAAAAAACTTGGTTTTCTCTTTCGCTCTCGGCGTTACTTTTCTTCCAAACAGCAGCTCACTCTGTATAAATCGCAAATCCGCCCTGCCATGGAATATTGTTCCCACATCTGGAGTGGTGTCCCCAAAACCTCTCTCAGGCTTCTTGATTCCATTCAGAAGAGGGTAGTTAGGTTAATTAATGATTCATCTCTAACAGAGTCTCTCCACTCGCTTTCTCATAGACGTACTGTTTCTGCTGCATGCCTTTTCTACAGATACTTCTATGGGCACTGTTCTTCTGAACTGGCTTCTATAATTCCCGCTCTCTCTTTCAAAACAGTCCGAACACATGCTGCCACCATCCAACATCCATTTACTGTCCAACTCCAAACTCACAGAACCAACTTTACATCCTCCTCATTTATTCATTCAACTGCCGTTTTCTGGAACAACCTTCCTTCATACGTATTTCCTGAAAATTACAATCTACAGAAGTTCAAGTCCAATGTCAACAAATATCTTCTTTCGTCTTCTCAACCTCCAACCCAAGCATGGTACCAAGTACTATAGGTTCTAATACATCTCGTGTTTGGGGTTCACATAAAAAAAAAATAAATAAATAAAATATTTGATCTAACAAAATTTCAAGAAAATATTTCTAATGATAGCTGTGTTAAAACTTTGAAAACTAGTGTCTTCTCATGAACATTCATAAAATCAAACAACACTAATCCTCTATTGAATGGAAAGTACTCCGTTACTGTGTGGGTAGTAGAGATTATTTTCTGCTTCAAAAGGATGGAAAGTACTCATCAGTGTTCCATCTGGAAATAATGTCGAGTGGTGGAAAGACAGGAACATAGGTGTTTTATTCTGAGAAGTCTGTGCGGTTAAATCAAACAGAAAGTTACCCTTTATGTTACTGAAAGTAATTCTGTAAGACACAAGAGTCTTACAAATACTTTAATCTCCTAATAAAAGAATAGCAGGTAGAAATAAAATAATTTTACAAACAAAGAACAGCATTTCAGAAATATTTCCAATTAGTGGGAGTGGGCCTGTCGGTACAGCACATAAAGCATAGATGCAAACATCAGTATCTGCATCACAGTATCAAATTTTGCATTTTTTTTTTCATTATTAATTAATATAAGTTAATAAAAACTCTGTATCAGCATTCCATAAAATAAAATAAAAATTCTCAGGAAACTTCCTGTGTGTTTCAAACAACATAAAACTTTTTTTTAAAACATATTTGAATTTGCTGGATGACGCCACAATCGTTGTTTTCTCTTTCTACGTGCAATCAACACTACATAAATGTGCAATACACCCAACTTGAAAATGGGAATAGAAAAAGTGAGCCGTTGGTATTATCCAATTAAATTTTAGAAGTGCCCCGTCTAGTTTGAAAAGATCTGACGTTAGGAGCACTACGTGTAGTTTGATGTTTTGGAGGCGTTCATGATGCCAGCCTATGCTCGCTCTTCAAGCATTTGTCTAGTATAGCCCTAAGTGTTACTGATATAATTATATTCTTGCTACATCTTGCATAATTATATGCAAGGTGTATTAAGAATGTAAAATACTGTATATGAATAGCAGTAACCCCCAGAGTAACATACCAACTGGGTAATACTACACTCAGGGTAGTAGAGAATGAAAAGGACCTGGGGATAATTGTCCCCTTGTATAAGGCAGTTGTCAGGCCACACTTTGAGTACTGCATACAGGTCTGGAGGCCTCATTTTAGGAAGAATGTAGAGCTGCCGGAACCAGTACAGGGAAGGGTAACGCAATTGGTGAGTGGAACAAAGGGTTGCTCTTACCAAGAAAGACTTAAGTTCTGCAAATTGTAGTTTCTGTAGACCTCAGTTAGATCACTTGCAAGGTGATCTAATTGAGGTGTATAAGGCCTTGGATGGTTTGAGCAAGCTCAATGCTGGTGGGATTCTTACTCTTGCTCAGATTATTCAAATGAGGGGACATAAATTCAAATTGAGGAAAGACAATTGCAGAATAGATGTGCGGAAATTTGCCTTTAGCCAGCAGGTGGTTGATAGTTGGAACGAACTTCCATCTGTTGTAGTGTTTTTTTTTTTGTTTGTTTGTTTTTTTTTTTTTTTGGCTGATGCTATGTAAGCTTGCTTTCTTGCATCATTTGCCTCTGCTAATATAAATTTGATGTTATGTAAATTGAATCTTATTTTCCTACAGACAATATACACTGAATTATGAACTATATATGCTATATATGCACTGAGTGATCACCTACCTACCTAATACTTTGTAGGTCCTCCTTTTTCCCTCAGTACAGCAACTATCTGATGTGACATTGATTCGACAAGGTGTCGGAAGCGTTCAAGAGGTATGACCAACCAAGCTGTGTGCAATGCAGGTATGGAGGTGATTGGTGTATCCAGACGCCTGATATGCCTTTCCATAGTGTCCCACAAATGCTCTATGATATTGATATCGGGGGAGTTTGGAGGCCAATCAATTTGCTGTAAGTCAGAACTGTGTTCCTCAAACCATTCCTGCATATCAAGTGCCTGATGGTGCGGCACATTGTCATCTTGGAAGACACCGTCGCAATTCGGGAAAAGGTGTGAATAGCGGGATATACACAGTCAGCAAGCAGTTGGCGCTAGTGGAGACCAGTGATACATTGTTCCACATGCACCAGGGGTCCAAGTTCCTCCCAGTGAAACATGTTCCACACCATACAACGACTTCCACCGGTCTGCACTTTTGATACCATGCATTAACAGCCTTATGTTGTTGATGCCAAATCTGTACACGACCATCGACGGTGTGGAGTAAATAGCATGACTTATCCGACCAGCACACCTTCTTCCAGTCTTCTAATGTCCAACTTGCATGCTCTTTGCATCAGGCGAGTCTTTTACACCAATAAACCTTGGTTAGGAGAGGATGCCGTAGGGGTCATCTGCTGGTATAGCTCATACGTGCGAGCGTGTGACACATGGTCATGCTAGATATTGTTCTGTTTTGGCCCATGTTGTATTGGGTAGTCAGCTTTTCAACAGCTGTGTCTGTACGGGTTGTCGGACCCGGCACTCACTTCTAGCATCAATCTTTTGCTGACCTTTGCAGTTTTGCTGTCACGTCGTTTGACCATTTTGATGCCATTCCTGGTACACATTAACAATGGCGGCTGTCTAACACCCCACCAGTTCAGCCATTTGGGAAATTGTAGAGCTCCCACAATCTGTCCTTTATCAAAGTTTGTTAAATCCTTCCTTTTACCCATCACGCTCTGAATTTTATTACCTACTGAACCACTGATACCTTATCTATGTTACGTAGGTCGACTAACTGCACACTCTCGTTCCTCATGTGGTCAACAGGTCGCATTAAAATTTCATAGGGGTGGTCATAATTTAGTGATCACTCAGTGTATATTTCACTCAGTACCTTGGAGACATAGAATAAAGATACAGATTACAGAAATTACCTGCAAAAATTACTTCATCTAATAATTTTCAAATTATTAGATGACAGTTAGTTAATAGATGACATTTTATTGTGCTTTTCTTTTAAAATGTAGGGTATTTAGCATAATTTTGTACATAGCTAAATTGTTGATGCAAAATTTGCATCAAAGGGCATCATAATGCAACTCATATTGTGTGAAATTTTGAACAATTTTCCTGTTCTTACACCTTGAAAAAGTAATACTTTTTCATAGAGAAGTATAATGTTACTTATTCTCAGTTTAGTGTCACTATTCAAGTGACACTGTTTTGGAAATAATTGCCTCCTCATTGGTGGGTGGGTAGCTGCCCAAAGTGAGAACTGACAATATGACAGTATTCCACAAGTTGCCAAAGGGTGTAACATTTTTAATTTGTAATGGTTTAGGGCTGTTTAAGTCTCAAGCTACATAAAGATTAACTAATGTGCGGTTGTGTGCATTATTTTTATTGTATAAATTTTGATTTGGCTAAATATTTAAACAAAAAAAGATCAAAAAGCATCATTATAATGCATCTCGTATTGGGAAACCCTTTACAATATGAGATCCATTTTTGGTCACCCCTCTTTTATATGGCGCCTCCGTAGCCAGGTGGGAAGGAGCAGCAGTGCGTAGCACACGCTTCTTGATTAGACCAGGGTTCGAGCCCGTCACCACCAAATACGGAAGATGCGGAGAGGTCGGGGAATGACCACCGCATATCCCGGAGCAATATGGTCTTAGTTGCTAATGCTCCTAAAAACCAAATAACAAACAAACCTCTTTTATATCATGCTTTGATAAACTTAAGCTAATAGATACCATCTTGAGGTACTAGAATGATGGTGAGAAAAGAGTAAGCACTCATCTTCTGTGTTGGACTGCACAAGAACTTAATTGACAAATTCTGAGAAGCTTTGTCCTCTTTTGTACTGCAAAAACTGGTGGTTCAGGTCTCAGTGGATGGCCCAATGTGATATGGATCTTTTATATATGAACTATCTAAGGAGCTTGTTTCTGTCGAAAATGATCAATTTGTTACAGCTTGGAAGCTGTGGGCTTCCTGTTCTCTACAGTACCTTAAGTTAAAATTAAATATTATTTAACTTAATGGGGTTCAAAATTTATTTGCCACCTTCTCTACTAACATGCCCATTGTGGGAATGAATATGTTGTATGTTTGGCAGCATTGGACTTTTGACTGCCATAAGTAAATGCTCCGATCTTATGAAATTGCTATAAAAAGGCTTCTGACTGACAAACATAAAAGTGCCGATTTTTACGTCGAGCATGTAGTGAAGAAGCAAGTCACGGTTGTCAACTTTTCTTTTCTAAAGCCAGTAGATTATTACTTGGTAATAATAATGTGTCTATTTCTAAATAAATAAATAAACCACGTGCTCTCTCTCTCTCTCAGCAACTTGACATTTCATCCTCAAGAAGCTCTTCAACTCCTAATGTTTGGAAATTAATAAAACTGCTTTGCATCAGCACTTAGAGTAAACAAAATTTCATTACTTTACATGTTCATACTGTATTTTGTACTATGACAAACTCGATTGATCTGAGTAGAAGACAGCAGAAAATTTAATCTATCCTGCTTCAGTGGCAGCCTGTCATCAAAATTTTGCCAATTTCTCAACGTGATGAACTTATTTCTCTATGCTGTTGATAAAATACGGGAATGAGAAGCTTCTGATCAAGAAACATGGACAGAATTTACTTTTCACGTAACAAGTATTTCACTGAGGGCTGTCAACTGTACAAGGCCAGAGGAAATGGGCTGGCTGGAAATGAACCATGATGTACACCGATCAGCCAAAACATTATGACCACCTATCTAATATGATGTTGGTGCTCCTCGTGCAGCCAAAACAGCCCTTACTCGGCAAGGCATGTACTCTAGAAGATTTCTAAATGTGTCTTGTCATATCTGGTACCAACACATAACCAGGAGATCCTTTAACTCCTGTAAGGTCTGTGGTTGAAATGCCGCAGATCGTAGTTGCTGATCCAACACAAACCATAGATACTTGATGAGATTGATGTCTGGGGAATTTGGAGGCCAGGGCAATACCTGGAAGTCTTCCTCATGTTCCATGAATCAGTCTCGAACAATCTGGGCAGTGTGGCATCGTGCATAATCCTGCTGAAAGACGGCACCGCCAGAGGGGGAAGACTGTTGCCATGAAAGGGTGTACCTGGTCAGCAATGATGTTTGGGTAGGTGGTAGACATCAGAGTGACTGGCACATGGATGACTGGACCCCAGGGTATCCCAACAGAACATCGCCCAAAGCATGACACCGCCACGACCGGCTTGTTTTTGTCCCATGGTGCATCCAGATGCCATTACTCCCCCATTTAAACGATGCACACATACCTGGCTGTCCACATGGTACAACAGGAAACGTGATTCATGGGACCAGATAACCTTCTTCCAGTTTCGATGCTCGCGTGCCCATTGTAGGCACTGTCGCCGGTGAACCGTGGTTAGTATGGGCACTCGGAGTGGCCTAAAGCACGCAGCTCCGTTTTCAGTAGGGTTCGATGTACCATGTGTTGTTATACATTACTCCTGTCACCAGCATTCTAATTACCAGTGAGTTATGCCACAGTCGCCCTTCTGTTGCCATGTACCATCCGGGAGAGCCTTTGCTCACCTTGAGCATTGACGAGCCATGGTTGTCCAACACCTCGCAGGCGGTTTGTGGGTTTCCCTTCTCAGACCACTCCTAGTAGGTACTAAACACGGCTGACCCCACCAGCTGTGCCGTTTCGGATATGCTCTGACCCAGTTTGGCCTTTGTCAAACTCACTTAAGTCTGCTGCCTTTCCCATCTGAAGAACAAGAGTAACACTGATTAATGGAGCTCAGTATCAGGTGTTTTTTATACCGTGTCCCGACCCGTGCACACGCCGCAATTCACCTGCAGTTGCTTCGATTTTCAAAACGACCCTCTCGAAATAATGTTTTGGCTCATCGGTGTATTTATGCATTATATTCCATTAATAATTTCCAAACACCTATTTCTTTCTGTTTTTATACAATTTCCTACACTGTATGTCATTGATACTACCTCTTGACATGGGCATCTATACATGGTAAGGGGAGGGTCTTCCAGTGATGCTACTGGTACCCTCCAGATTAGCATAACTAGAATCCAACACCCATAGCCTAGATTCCAGGCTAACACCATAGCAATCAGATGTTTTTGGCATGCACTGTGACCTATTTGGAAAGGCGAGGAGCCCAGTGTCAACACACCACTTTAGTCCCTGCTTCAACAGGACTGGTTGTCCTGAGGTGGCTTGCCTAGAATCAATCAGCTAGTGGGCCTGCAAGGGTAATTTTGTGTTCAGGATAGATTTCTATTATTGGGTTGCTTCTTTGTACCTTTTTACTTATTTCCTGGTAGAAATCTTCCTATCCACCTTCTTTGTCTTAATCTGTGCTCTCAAGCTTATGCTATCCCCCCCACTTCTCTAAATAAAATAAAATTTAACATTTCTTTTAATAGGGGGCTCTCCCTGGTAAGCTCAGGCGAAGCCAGGGTTTGCCCAGTCAGAGAATTTAATTGCTACTACCTGGCTTTGCTCCCTACACCTGGTATGGTAACTAGGGGTTGGTGGTGTTCCACAGGCCCCTTGGCTAAGAAACCGGATGAACAACTTTACACTACACTACACTACACTACATAAACCAAATATCATTCACACTATCTGGTCTTTATAGGATACTGTATTCAAACACAAGAGAAACTGGTCATGGATGTAAAATTTAATGGTGTCCCACTCCTGGGCACATTTATTGCATGCCAGGCAGTGGGCATCTTTTCTGGTTTCCCATGTTGGTGGGGAGCTCTGGCACTGAAACAAAATACAAACAACTATAAATCCTGATACTCTAAATTCTTCTGGAACTCCAACATGGCCCCTACCTGATATTGAGTGACCCAGATAAGATCACGTTGGCAAAAAGATAGTGAACTGAAGAAATATTAGGCCCAACACTTTTATACCTGATAAGTGACTCTACTGGTGAGAAGCCCATAAGAAAAATATCACCGTTCTTTATCCAGAAGGGTTGGCAGGAAAGCCTGCCAACCCTTCTGGATAAAGAACGGTGATATTTTCAAACAGCTTTATGCAGGCCATATCCTCAAAAAGACTAGGTGAAAAACATTCAGAACAGCTCCTTCAAGCCACATCAATTGGGGGAATGCCAATCACAGTTTAACCCCACAAGACACAGAATTCAACTTGAGGTATCTCAGAATAGGATCTTCTTGAAGTGTCTGAAGAGGAAATCTGTTCTGAACTGAAAACTCAATGAGTGACAGCTAAAAACATTTTTTTTAGGGATGGGAATTTAGTTACCACTAAAATCTCATACTTATGTTTAATTCACCAATGTCTCCTAATTCAGTCAAAGCTTGTCATATATATTAATTGCTCAGTACATAAATCCTTTAAGGTGCTTTAAATTCCAGAAATATGGAAACTTTCTAAAGAGCCCCTTGCCAAATATGATTCAAAAATATGATTTCATTTTGTGGTGCAAAAAATCAGAGGCAGAGACTGGAGGCAGAGCTGAACATATCAAACTGAAATGACTGTCCCACTGAAAGAGTCATTTACTACCATCCCATGCTATATGCCAAGCTCATAAAAATCCACATAGAAGGGCAAATAAGCTGCCACTCCTATATCTGTACTTCTTAATATTCATGGTAACAAAAGAAAGGGAAACAAAAATCCTTAAAAAAAGAACCCACTAGAAATGCCTTGTGAAACTCAAGAAAAATGTACATTGAAGTGAAGGAAGAATCAGATGATTCACTTTTGCAACTCTTTGCAGAAAGGCGCCTCCATAGCCAGGTGGGCAGGAGCAGCAGTGTGTAGCACACGCTTCTTGATTAGGCTGGGATTCGAGCCCGTGACCACCAAATACGGAGGATGCGGAAAGGGCAGGGAATGACCACCGCATATTCCCGGAGCAATATGCCTTAGTTGCTAATGCTCTTAAAAACCAAATAACAAACAAACAATCTTTGCAGAAGAAGAAATTGACACTGGACTGCATCCATACTTTCTAAAAAGTTAAATCCGTGGTTCAAAAAAAAACAGTACCTCAACGATTCAGAACTAATTGATCCACCAACCCTGAATAATGGCCATCTAGACTAATTACACTGGAAATTTTAATTCAATGTCAAAAAATTCCTTTATGTAAACTTTTGATAATTCTTTTTGTTTTTTTTATTTATATTTTAGGCAGTTTTGCTGATGCAAGAATATTTACTGAGCTGTTGTGGCAGTGTTAGATGGGTTGGAAAACTGCTAGCCTGGGGTGGAGGGAAATAAGAATAATAGATTAACTAGGGATGCAGGCAGAGGAGTAAATGATTCTTGTACTGCTTCTTATAGAAGCAGTGCAAGAATCATTTAGAATCTTCTTATAGAAGCAGTGCAAGAATCAAGAATCACTCACACACTAGCAAGACTCTTCTGGGTTTCTTGGATGACTGATTTCTACAGCAGCATGTTAAAGAGGCAACAAAAGGAAGCAGTATTCTTGATCTGGTTATCAACAGCGATTATTCATGCATTAAGAACCTTCTGAGTGGCAGTGATCACAATGTGCTGATGTGGGATTTACTTAAAAACATAACTACTCTCAAGAGTAAAGGAAAGGACTTTTGCTCTTATAAGGGTAAATACAATGGTTTCAGACTGTTTTTAAATTCTATGCAGTGGGACTGATGACGTTACCAACAGCAAATTCTAAATAGAAAACATTCAGGGAAGTAATCACATAGGCTATTTTCATACAAACTAAGAAATACTGTTCAAGGCTTCGACCAAAGTGGATGTCAGACGAACTGATGAGACTTGTGATAAAGAAGAATGCATGAGATGCATATAAATTATCAGGTGGTACCGAAGCCTATGGTATATATAAATTACACTTCAATCATGTTGCAAAGTAGTTTAGGCAAGCTAAGGAAGATTACAAGAAGTCTCTGGCAAAGAAAAGCAGCAAAGACTTTAATTATGTTAACAGTAGAAGGAAGGTGTTGAATCACATTAGGCCAAATGATTTGATGATCTTGTGTAGGTTGCTGACAAACTGAATAGTGCTGGTATTTTGCATTGCCATTCACACATGAAGAATTCTTTAGGGAATGTGCTGACAAAAGTTTATCAAACTCTAACAGGGAGCTACGTGATTTTGTGATAACATTGAAAAAGAAATTGAAGTTAACATAAAAAAATGCACCAGGGTGGATAGGATATATCTAATTATATTAATATAAATCAGCTACAAGGCTCAATAAATTCTACATTGTGATGATAGTTAAAAGAATAAATGAGATTACCTCAATCTGGGTCGTAGAATACTTCAGGACGATGCTCTCCAAATGTCAACGAATAAAATAATTAAGTGAATTCTAGCACTCACAGAACCATGAATGATCTGACACACTCCAAATCGAAGGCCAAGGACCCCAACCCGAGTGTGAGAAGACATTGTGTCAAATGAATTAAAATGAAAGAATTGATCATGGTAATAAAATCAGCTAAAATTCATGGCAATGAAATAAATTAAGATTAAATGTTAAACAAATTTTTTCTAAAATTTCCTCTCTTAAGCCAACTAGGCTTCTTGGTCACAGGTTGGAAATAGCACTGTGTGTGTGTGTGTGTGTGTGTGTGTGTGTGTGTGTGTGTGTGTGTGTGTGTGTGTGTGTGTGTGTGTGTGTGTGTGTGTGATTGTTAAGCAATTTAAATGTGGGGATTATTTGTCATGGCGCATGCGTAGAAAAGACCGAAAGTCTGAAATCAGGTAGGGATGACACGTTTTGATAGAATTTCCATGTAACTTGATTTCAAGGGTTTCAGCGACTAGTAATTTAGTGCAGTTGTGCTGAATGTTCAAAATTTTTGCTTCATTGAATAAAAACATATGAGTGCATGTAAGAACTTGTTTTTTGTTGCCTTTGTCTCATGGTAATGTAAATGTTGGCAGTGCCTTCTGTGTAATAACACACACTGAAACCTGTTGGCATTTTTTCAGTATTAACTTGAATCCCTTCATTCCTGAGAAATTTGTTTAATTCCATTTAGCATTAATTCTGTATCAGATTAGGCCTGAAAATGAGTTTCAGCTAACCCTGAAATGCTGCCAAACTGTTTCAAGTGTGTATTGAGATGGAAACATTTCAGTCAATATTTTAAATAAATTTCATGTGGTATAACAATGTATATTTAATTTATTATCTAATATGAAAGTGTAAAATTTCTAGCTATTGTATGAAATTACTGAAGATGACAAGGTGCATCATTTCCAATTTTCTTGAAATAATTGAAACAGTGGAATCAGACAAAAGTTACATAATTGCATGGTCATAATTATAAACTTTGCTCTCACTGTTGTACTGTAATATTGTTGGTTACAAAGGGTTTTTCCATCTTTTTTTGCAAAAACAGTTTTTCTCTCTTTTCTTTTTGCAAAAAAAAAAAAAAATAGTAAAACAGCAAAGTTTTGGAATTTTTTTTTTTTTTTTTTAAATTCTTTGAATTTCTGCTTATTTTTGTTAATGAATTGGCCTTTAGGTGTTGTACTTTATATTGCAAAATAGAAATGCAGGATAATAGCCTTGTTTCCTGTAATGAGTGCCCATTTAATCATGCTTGTGGTGCAAAGCAAAATTTTTTCCAAAAATATGTCAAGAAATACAATGTAAAATTTTGGAACACACACACACACACACACACAAGATTTTCCATATATTGTAAAATATTAAAAAGGTAGCACGTTTGCCTTGTATTGTATATAAATGTGATTTTTCAATTTTAAACAACAGGAAATGCAAATGTAATCAGACATTTGCAAACAAATCAGCTTAGGGAAGATGTACATTGTATTAAAAGAAACGTGAAAAAAGTTGTATGATGTCATAGTGATGATGTCATGTCTCAAATGGTTATTTGCAACTTTCATCGTAGAACATAATCTTCCTCTGAGTTGTGATGATTATGTAGACACGTTCAGAAATGCATTTCCTGGTGAAGATAAAGAAATCCAACACGAGAACCACGGCAAACTTACCGGACAAGCTTCTTTCCTGCTACCATTGTTTCTCCCTGCATTCTCAGTAAACAGACCGTGCGTGTTATCGGTAGTGGCAGTAGAAGTCGATAACAATATATGATTAGTATTTTCTCATTATTAAAAGCAGATTATTGGAGTTCATAAGTGTTTTTGTGCGTGGCTGAAATTTAGTTACGGGTACACCATCCAGACTGCCCCTCAGTCTTGGGGTGTTTTCCCCACCTTCCATAAAAACCAAAATCAAATCAACCCCCACCTTCCTTCTGTTTTAAAATAGGAAAATGATTTCTACTGCCACTACCGATAACACACAGTCTGTAGAAGTCGTTTTCCTATTTTAAAACAGTGGGAATGGGGGAATAAACACCCTAAGACTGAGGAAGTCTGGAGAGTGAACCTGTAAGTAAATATCAGCTGCAAAAACACTCATGAACTCCAATAATCTGCTTTTAATAATGAGAAAAAAACTAATCAATACATTGTTATTGACTTCTACTGCTACTACCGATAACACACACAGACTGTTTACTGAGAATGCAGGGAGAGTAGTGGGAAACCAGCTTGTCTGGTAAGTTACCTGAAGTTTGCCGTGGTTCTTGTTTTGACTTTCTTTACTTTAGCCCATTTCCTGATAGTGAAATAGCAAAAAAATGTAGTTGCAATGACTGTGTGTGTTATCGGTAGTGGCAGTGTAATTTCATTAACAATTTTCAGTGACGACTGAAAAATGGGCCATTTGTGATGGCTGTAATCACATTAATTTCAGGCTGTATCCTGTTATAGCGACCTTTCATGATAAAAAATTTTTTTTTTTTTTTTTTTTTATTGTCATGTTGAAAGCAGGTTACTCCCAGTGTGAGTATTGGAAGGTGACACCATAGAATACAGCGGAACTGGGCCTCTTCTTCTGAACAACCTGAACGTATGTGGGGTTCTTTTAAAAATTTTATGGTGCTTACTGTTAGTAATGTGCATTAGCATTAGTAGAGGCATACGATGCAAGAAAGAAAACTTATGCAGCATCAGTCAAAAAAACAAAAAAAACTCCCATTTCACCCATTCATTCACTCCAAATGCCTGTCTAGCTCAGCCTTAAAATTATTCAAGCTATTAACTTCAGCAACAAGAAATGGAAGTCTGTTCCACCAATCAACTACCCCCTGGCTAAAGGCAAATTTCCGCACATGTGTTCTACAACTCTTTCATCAATTTGAATCTATGCCCCTTTAGGTTTGTAATCTGATCAAGAGGAAGAATCCCATCAGCATTAAGCTTGCTCAAGGCCTTATATACCTCAATCAGATCACTTTGCATGTGCCTAGTCTCCAGGTCCTGCAATTTGCAGAACTTAAGAGCCTTTCTTGGTAAGAGCACCCCTTTGTTCCCCATCACCAATCTTGTTGTCCTTCTTTGTACTCGTTCTAGCAACTCTACATCCTTCCTAAAATGAGGCCTCCAGACCTGTACACAGTACTCAAGGTGTGGCCTGACCATTACCTTGTACAATGGGATAATCACCTCGTTGTTCCTGGAAACAAATTCCTATATATAACAGACAAGACATACTGCTCAGCAAACTTCATATTTGACTGCACAATTACCCCCGTGTCTTTTTCATTCTCCACTTCCCTGAGTGTAGTACCACACCATTCATAATTTTCTCTTGGTTTTCTTCTACCCATATGCAGTACTTTGCATTTGTCAATTTGCAATGGGATAATCACCTCCTTGTCCCTGCTAGCAAAATTGCTATGTATAACAGACAAGATTCCATGACCTGCCCTGGCAGCTCAGCGAACTTCATATTTGTCTGCACAATTACCCCCAGGTCTTTTTCATTCTCCACTTCCCTGAGTGTCGTACCACACCATTGGTACTTTTCTGCTACCCATATGCAGTACTTTGCATTTGTCAACGTTAAACTTCGGTTGCCACTTCTCAGCCCATTTGCCCAACTTATTTAGATCCAGTTGCAGTAGCATACTGTCTTTACTGTCAGCAACCTTTGTATCATTTGCAAACTTGGACATTAACCCTGATATACCTTCATCAATATCATTGATGAATACACAAAACAACAATGGGCCCAGCACTGAGCGGAACTCCACTAATAACATTCTTCCACGAAGAGCAGTGTCCATTGATTACCACTCAAACTTCCTTTTATCCATTGTAGTAACTTACCCTTAATGCTATACTACTCCAATTTGTTACGTCCATGTGTAACAGTATCAAAAGCTTTCCTGAAATCCAAGTATATGATATCAAAATTATTTTTTACATCCAGTTTCTTTGTGACCACATCATAGTATCTAATCAAATCGGTCAGAATAAACCTGTGTCTTAATTATTACTGCAGTCTTGTCTCGATGATCCTGCAATGCTTCTTTAACCAGTGACTCAATTATTTTCCCTGTAACGCAAGTTAAACTAATGGGTCTATAGTTACTTGTCACCTTCTGAACCCCTTTGTGAATTGGGGATACATTTGCACACCTCCAGTCCATGGGGAGCTCCCCTGAATCCAAGGAAACTGACATAATTATGGCTAAGGGTTTGCTTACTTCCTTTAGTATAATGATAGATCCCATTCACTCCAGGTGCCTTTCTTAAGTTTAATTTGAACAATTGTTATGGCAAGCCTGAAAACTGGACTAGTAATAGTATTAAACTGCACCATACAATGAAATTTCAAAAATCAGCCAAAAAAAAAAAAAATCAAAATTGTTCATTTTTTTGATGTCACATTTATTTAAAATCTTTTCTGAACATACCACCACTTTGCTTATTGTAGGCTTGAAGTGGTGAACCCATGTTTAGTCTCTAGAGCTAAGTTCTGGTCAACCCTTCCCTATCTCTTCCATCATGCAGTATGATTGATGACTTTTGAGGTTATGATGAACATCGTCGCGAAATCCAATATTCCTTACTTTCGAGGGTACAGCTCTAAAACGGTGTTCGCAGGCCGGCCGCTAGTTAGTACACCGGGCCGAACCAATTGGTAACTCTCTAGGAGGCTTCCAGATCACCTAGTGTATAATCTTGCTACATCTACTCTGCCAGATAGTGACTGGAGGGAGTCCGAGTAGTGTGTATGCGGGGAGCATTTTCGAGGCCACATTATGTCAAGGATCTGGGTATATTCTTGCCATGTGTATGCCATATCCAAAAATTTCATTACTTCATGTCCCACCTACTTTTTCTTACTATTGAATACACCATGAATTGTCAAACTAATAGAGCAAGCTTATCTGCAAAAAGATCTAAACCTCCCAAGGACTTCCTAATTCATTTCACAAATATATGTGGCCTCAATTCTAATCTCAGCGATGTCCATTTCCACTTGCAGTCTGCCAAACCCCATGTACTTTTTATGACAGAATCTGAGTTATCAGTTGATTCAACTACTGCTCATCTCAGATGTCTAAATTATTTGCTGTATGATTCCTTTCGCCTCAAAGGTCGTCATTGTGCATATGTCCATTCTGATATTCCCTGTCAGAGACTTGGCAATTTGGAATCTCCTCTCTTTGATCTTCTCTGACTTAAAATCTCTCTACCTCATTGTGTCAAATTCATCTGTCGTCTCTACTGTTCTCCCAGCTCCACTAATCACATGGAGCTCTTTGACTTCCTCTCTTTGCAACTTGACTCTCTCCAGTCCAACTTTCCTAACAGTGAGGTAATTTTTCTTGGTGATTTTAATGTTCACAACTCCAGCTGGCTTCCGTTTTCTATTCACACTGACCCAGCTGGTCGAGATGCTGAGGCTTTTGCAATTACTAATGACCTTGCACAGATTGTTCATTTACCTACAAGAACACCAGACAATCCTAATCATACAGGCAACATGCTTGATCTTTTTCTCATAAACAACCTTCTAAGTACACAGTTGAAGTGAGAGGCCATTTAGGCACTTCAGATCACAACTTGGTGATTGTCTCTTCTCGAATGGAGCCTTTATCTCATGGCTATTCCCAACCTCGTGTTGTTTGGCATTACAAGAATGCGAAATGGGATGACCTGCGAGATTTCTTTTCCTTGATCGGATGACTGTTTCAAAACTTCTGATGACAATGTTTGCTCAGATCGTGTCAGTGAAATTATTCTTGCAGGAATGGAATCCTTTATCCCACACTCCACTTTAAAATCTTGTTCTTTATCTAAACCTTGGCTTTTCAATAAATGTGCTAGTGCTGTTCATGAGAAGAATGTTGCATATTGTAATTGGCTTGTTTCTAATTGTTCAGTTTCATTTTCTGCCTATACCAAAGCTCGCAACAATTGCAAAGCAGTTAGTAATCAGTCCAAACTAGAGTTTGAACAGGCTAATAGTAGAAAACTTGCTTCTTACCCTAATGGTAGGCAAGCATTCTTGTCTCTTGCCAAAGCTATTGGCCGCAACTCTTGCCCATCTTTGCTCCCACCTCTGTCCAAACCAGATGGTTCTGTTGTCACTTCAGCCAAGGATAGAGCTGACCTGCTAGCATCCCATTTTTCTTCCAACTCATGTATTAATGATCTTGGTAAAACACCTTCCACTATTCCCAGCACGCTCCATTCAATGCCTCTTGTGGTCTTCTGTCAAAAGGATGTCAGAAGGATTTTGATGAATCTTATGCTAAGAAAGCTCCAGGGCCCGATGGTATTTCTCCACATGTTCTCAAAAGCTGTGCTCATGAACTTACTCCTATTCTTTGCCGCCATTTTTCACTTTCTTGTTCCAAAGGTGTTTTTCCTTCTGCTTGGAAATTTGCTCATATCCAGCCAGTTCCTAAAATGTGTGACATATCCCTCCCATTGCAATTACTTCTACTCTCTCTCTAAAGTAATGGAGAAATCAATTAACCGCCAACTCTTAAACTACCTAGAGAACTTCCGCCTGATCAACGATCGCCAGTATGGATTCCGTCAGTGTCAATCCACTGGTGATATTCTGGCTTATGTTACTCATTTATGGACTAATTCGATGGAAAGGTTCAGTGAAACAAGAGTAGTTGCTCTTGACATCTCAAAGGCTTTTGATCATGTTTGGCATAAAGGTCTTCTAAACAAGCTTCCATCTTATGGTTTAGTAATTGGTTATCCAGTTTTCTCTCTGATCGCTCACTGAGGGTGATGGTAGATGTCTCTCTGTCTTCTAACTTCTTCGCTAATGCCGTTGGTCCCCAAGGTTCAGTTCTTTCCCCTACTCTTTTCCTCTTGTATATTAATGACCTTCTTCTGTTGACTGGAAATCCTTTCCATAGTTTTGCTGATGATAGCACATTGCATTCCACTTTCCATTTTGAGAAACCTTGTCCAGCTCAATCAGCTTCAACTTCTCGAAAATATTCTACCAATTCCTTAAATGCCGATCTTCAGGTAATTCTCCAGTGGGCCAAAGACAACTTAGTTGATTGCAACCATTCTAAAACTCAGTGTTGTCTTATATCTCGGAAAAAGAATTCTTCTGCTCCCATGCTTATTTTTAGTGACACTCCGATTTCTAGGCAAAATGATATATCTCTTTTGGGGATTACCGTGACTTCTAATCTCTCTTGGCACAAGCACATTACAAATATTGCTTCCTCTGCATCTAAAAAACTTGGTTTTCTCTTTCGCTCTCGGCGTTACTTTTCTTCCAAACATATTAGTTTGGAAGAAAAGTAACTCCTCCAACCCATGGGATATTGTTCCCACATCTGGGGTGGTGCCCCCAAAACCTCTCTCAGGCTTCTTGATTCCATTCAGAAGAGGGCAGTTAGGTTAATTAATGATTCATCTCTAACAGAGTCTCTCCACTCGTTTTCTCATAGACGTACTGTTTCTGCTGCATGCCTCTTCTACAGATATTTCCATTGGCACTGTTCTTCTGAATTGGCTTCTATAATTCACGCTCTCTCTTTCAAAATAGTCCGAACACGTGCCGCCACAAGCCAACATCCATTTACTGTCCAACTTCAAACTCACGGAACCAACTTTTCATATTCCTCATTTATTCATTCAACTGCCGTTTTCTGGAACAACCTTCCTTCATACATATTTCCTGATAATTACAATCTACAGAAGTTCAAGTCCAGTGTCAACAGATATCTTCTTTTGTCTTCTCAACCTCCAACCCAAGCACGGTACTAAGTACTATAGGTTCTAATATCTCTCGTGTTTGGGGTTTACATAAAAAAAAAAAAAAAACCTGTGAAAACTCCATGTTCTGTAATTAAAACATGTTTTAATTTTAAAAACTGCATGCTTCAATAAATGTCACAATTAAGATGCCAGCCTGTCAGTAACGGTAGCATGAGATGTATGAAGTGTGGTGCATGCATCGACAGTTTGGTGCCAGCTGATGCATCATTGTGATGAAGCCAGAGAATGTTACTGGCTGGTGGAAAGTGCCTGGCAGTAAAGCAAGCTTACTGTTAATAACGTTATGTGACAGTTCGCAATCAGCATGTGCATATAACTTGGTTTAAATTAATCATGAATTTTTCCTATTGTGCAAGAATTAACAGAGGATTCTGGATTTTTCAGTGGAGAAATTAAAAGAAAACATTTTCAGAAATAGCTACTAGGAGTTTTAGCTGTGTGGACGAAGTGAATGGAACTCAAATTGCTGAAATACTGTTGGGGTCTTGTTGATCCCCACTTACTAAACTGTGGTTAAAAGACCTATGAGCACTGGGTGATAATAGTCTGTCCTTATCATCTTATTAATTTGTGTGCTGAAAAGGGGGGCAGCATGCCTTACTATGTGAAGGTGGATGTATCTGGTGAAATTTACTGTTTATTTAGAAAGAAGTGCTAAAAGGAATGATCATTTTGAACAATTTCAACCAATGCATGCCACTAAAGTTAAAAATATTTAAGTATGTGTGCGTGTGTTGGCTAGATCTTTTGGTTAAATGTTTAACAAAGACTGGTAGAACATTGGCAACTTTTGAGATATCTATTTAAACTTCTGTTCCAGGGAAATTAATGGAAGCACTGGTTAAAGAAGCATTGAAGGATCATCTAGACAAGACTTCATTTATAGCTCGGACACAGCATGGGTTTGTTAAGGGGAAGTCTTGTCTGACCAATTTGATTGGATACTATCATGTAGTCACAAAGGAACTGTTTGCAAAGAATAACTTTGATATCATATATTTGGATCTTAGAAAAGCCTTTGATACTGTTGCACATGGAAGACTGCTGCACAAAATGGAACAGTGTGGCATTGGAGGCAAATTGCTGCTATGGATAAAGGGATGGTTGAGTGGGAAAAGACAGAGTGGTAATCAATAGACACTCGGCTCTTCGTGGACTAATGTTATTAGTGGAGTCCCTCAGGGTTCAGTGTCGGGTCCATTGTTGTTTTCTTTATTTATAAATGATATTGATGATGGTATATCAGGCTTAATGTCCAAGTTTGCAGACGATACAAAGGTTGGCAGGGTTGTTAATGACACTAATGACGTACACTGCTGCAACAGGATCTAGTAAAGTTGAGCAGGTGGGCTGAGAGGTGACAAATGAAATTTGACAAATGTAAAGTACTACCTATGGGAAGCAGTAATCCCAGAGTAACGTATCAACTCTGTGGTATCACACTGACAGTTGTAGAGAATGAAAAGGACCTGGGTGTAATGTGCAGGCAGATATGAAGTTTTCTGAGCAGTGCAGATGGTCTGCAAGAGTAGCTCATGGTGTCTTGTCAATGATATACAGGAATTTTTCTACCAGGGATAAGGAGGTGATTATCCCCTTGTATAAGGCAATGTTCAGACCACACCTTAAGTACTGTATACAGGCCTGGAGGCCTCATTTTAAGAAGGATGTAGAGCTGTTGGAACGAGTACAGAGAAGGCAACAAGATTAGTGAATGGAACAAAGGGTTGCTCTTACGAAGAAAGGCTTAAGTTTTGCAAATTAGTGTCTGGATACTAGGCACCTGTGAGGTGACCTGATTGAGGTGTATAAAGCCTTAAATGGTTTGACCATGCTCAATGCTGACGGGATTCTTCCTCTTGTTCAGAATAATCGCCTGAGAGGGCATAAATTCAAATTGAGGAAAGACGGTTGTAGGATAGATGTGTGGAAGTTTGCCTTTAGCCAGCGGGTGGTTGATTGCTGGAACAAACTTCCATCTGTCGTTGTAGAAGTTGATAACTTAAATAGATTCAAGGCAGAACTTGACAAACATTTGGAGCGAGTGGATGGGTGAAATTAGGTTTTTTTTTGGCTGATGCTATATAAGCTTTCTTTCTTGTATCATGTGCCTTTTAGTGCTAAAGAAGAAGTTAGAAATAGTGATGAGTCATACCAGCATTTTATAGAATTACTAATTGAAAACTATAGGTGATCACTAGTGACTTGTCCTGATTCTTATCTGAAGACAAATTAATGAACTTCCAAGAAAAAGAACTTCTAAATCACCAAGCATGAAAGCAAGCTGAAAAGGGCAAAACAATCAGATAACTCTAGTCTTACCTTCATCCATGCAGAAGTCTGTTCATGTTCCTCCCTTTTGGCTTGAATAAAGTTACTTGTTTCTTTTAAATGTTATGCCAACATGAAAATCTGAACATAGCTCTTCAACCCAATATATCTCACATTCATACAAGGAGGTCATTTTGCTAGGTATTATTGATAATGTTAAGGAAACTTATTATATATTAATTTTTAAATCTTTAATATCTATCTTGAAAGTTTATTACTATATGAGATAAACCTGAGGGATGATTCTGACTTAGTCATAGGAATTTCTTATACCAAGATCATGGAGAATCAAAATTAAGAGGAGAAAGTACTGTTGTTTTGTTCAGGGAAGAAGTACTTTATTGCTGAATGTGAATACATGGTGCCCAAGTTCCATGAAATCATCAGTGAAAATTTATGTTCTTGCCACAAATTCCAACAATTGGCAATGCATAATTTTCATATTTGATTCATTAAAGATAAACAAACAGAGGCTTTGCAACTCAGTTTCGGTGAAAACATGTGAGATGCTAAAAGAGAGAACAGATTGATGTTTAGCTGTTCTTGGTTGTGGGATTGTGAAGTACACAAGGAAGCATGAAATAAAACACAATTCTTCACAGCAATGCTGAGTGTTAGAGAATATTCAACCAGGTTTGAAAAATAGAAACTGTTTTCAGATATTCTCTTTCTGGTAAAGCTTTGGAAATTCTCTAACAGTGAAGTCTAGATCAAGGCCATTGTTATGAAGAAACTTTGACTCAACATTTCTGAAGAGGGCAAAATCTGCAACAGTATGTTTCTTGAAGTAGTCATAATCCCTTAGCTTATAGATAATTCAAACAAGCAGAAACATCCATGGTAAGCTGAAGTATGCTTTAGTATACTAAAGTATGCTTTCATCATCATCATCAGCCATTTTCAATCCACTGCAGGATGAAGGCCTCTCCAGCAACTTTCCAGTTCCTTCTGTTTTGAGCACTGGCCATCCATTTACTACTCAAAAACTCATGAATTTCATCTATCCATCTCCGCCTTTGTCTTCCAGGTTTTCTTCTAGCTCCTCTTGGGTACCATTCTGTTATTTTCTTAGTCCATCTGTCATCATGTCTTCGAGCTATGTGTCCTGCCCAAGACCATTTTAGTTCTTTAGTTTTGATAAGAATGTCCTTTACTTGAGTTTGCTACCTAATCCATGTGTTTCTCTTCTTATCTAACAGTCTGATTCCCAATATAATTCGTTCCATTCTTCGCTGTGTAGTTCTCAGCTTCTCTTCCATTCTTTTGGTGAGTGCCCAAGTTTCACTTCCATAAGTCATGGTGGGGAGTATACATTGATTCATTATTTTACGTTTCAGACAAACTGGGATATTGCTCTTCAGTATGTGACTATATTTCCTGAATGCTATCCATCCAAAATTTATTCTTCTCTTGACTTCCAGCCATTTATCATTATTACAGCTAATGACTTGTCCCAGATAAGTATATGACTCCACCTTTTCAATTACTGCTCTTTCAATCTTTATTTCCCTTTCTGTGGCATACTTGTTCATCATTACTTTTGTTTTAGCCATATTCATCTTTAGTCCAAAATCCTTACTAGCTGTGCATAACTGATTAAGATTTTCCTCTAATTTGTTGGGATCGTGGCTAATGACCACAATGTCATCTGCAAATCGTAAATGGTTTAGGTACTCTCCGTTCACATTGACTCCTTTCTGCGACCAGTCTAATCTTCTGAAAGCTTCCTCAAGGGCAGCAGTAAACAGCTTCGGAGATATTGTGTCTCCTTGTCGAACTCCTTTCTCGATTTTAAATTTCCTACTGTCTTTGTCTAGTCTAATAAAGGAGGTAGCACTCTCATATATTTTCTTCAAAATCATAATATATGGGGTATCAATGCCTTGTCTTTCCAGTTCCCGAAACATTGCCTTATGCTGTATGGAGTCAAATGCCTTTTCATAATCCACAAATGCCAGGCATAATGGTAAAGTATGCTTTACTGGTAAGCAATTTTGTGTCTGTATTTTAATATAAAATGTGTATTTCCTGGTTAAGTTTAATTAGTAGTGCAGTTTTGATTAAAAAAAGAAAACCTCCTTCTGCTTTTTCCCAAGAGATCTCCTGTTTTGACACAAAAACTGCCTGCTTACAAATGCCTGATCTCCAGCCCTTTGAAAGTCAAAAGTTGTTAGTTATGCTTCATAGACAGTATTTCAGTACCTCGAATTCAGCATAATTACCATGGAGCTAAATGCAATTGAACTTGGTTAAGATGTGCAACCTCTTCTTATGGCTTGCTATAACTTATACAGATTCTCCCAGTGCAGTATCCATTAAAATAATTTTTCCTCTTCTCATGTGATATTAAAAAATATCTTACCTGCATCATAAAGAACAGAATGAGGAAATAACTTTCTACCATACATTAGGACAGTCTAGTATTCTGGAAAACAAGAAAGTAGACCATGCTGCTATAAAAGATCACTTGGTTTTTTCCTCAGTTTCTTGTATGGATTTTTGAAAGCATTATCCACAAAGTATACAACTTTGAATGGACTCAAATTTGGAGAGAACAAGTAATAAACTACACGAAATCAGAAATCCACTGCAAATATGAATGTCAAGCTTCCAGAGAATCCAGGAGAGAAAGTGATATTGACAAGATTGTGTATTAGCCACACATCTTGCTGGCTTCCATTTACTCATAGATGATACTTGGTTTTGTTCTTTGTGTCAAACACAACTTGCTGTTAAACATATTTTAATTGACTGTTCTTACTACTCAATTGTCAGATGCCTTCCAAACTATTTCTAGCTTACAGTACCCTCTAACATCATGTTCTCAGAGCTAAAGCATATTTAGAACTTTTCCTTTAGCTAATACAGGTCTGTGTCTTCATTTTAAAACACCCTTGATATGCTGATGACAACATGCTTATAAAATGAATCATTGAAAAGTACATTTTGGTTTTGGGTGCCTTTCTGTTGTTAAGCTCTTACAACAACTTCATATGACAGTGCAGGTTGGTTCACATGTAAGTTTGGGATCGTGGGTTGAGTGTAGTTCCAGATTTTATAAATAATTGCCATAAAACACTGAAAGATCAGAATTAAAAGATTCAACAGGAAAAAAAGGAGGAAGGAAGATGATTTATTGTATGGAAGATTCAAATGATGAAAATCAAAATTATATTACAGTGCAACTTCCAAAACCAATTTCTGACCATGAAGAAAATTTTCAGTTGTGGAAATGATGGGGAAAAAAGCCCCCCCCCCCATCAAATCCAATAATGGAGCAGTGGCTCATTTCATTCTTGCTATCCCTACCCACGCGTTGAAAGAGATTTTTCTGCAGCTGGATTTCTTCTTTCTAATCCATAACGAACAGAGCTGAACTGAGAAAGTGTTGATGATGATTGATTTTTGCATTATTATTTATGTATAAAACGTTTAAGATAGGTTTTCTTAATGTGTCTTTTTTTGTTTTTGTTTACATAAACATGAGATCATCTTTGTTTTGCAGGTTGCAGGTAGAAACAATGTGGGTTTGGATGTGATTCTATTTACTCTGAGTGCAGGTCTAATACAATAGACCCATGGTGGACTCAGTGTACATTATCTGAATTAGCATGTTTGGTCTTTAAGCATGAGATCAAAAAACTGTTCAGAATATTTTTGTTTCATTTTTGGCCAAGGATTCATTTTTCATGTCAGTTATTTGGCATTAATGGTACATCCTGTATAACAGTGTTCAGAACCGTACCAAGTAATAATGTTCTAGAAGATTCGGTCATGGGGATGAATTATTATGCTATTTTTGTTCCATATGAAGTAAATTTAATAGTAGGCCCAGTTGGCAGGGAAAACTACTAAATACAGAAGGCACAAAACTAGAGTATGCCTTTCTGATATATAAAAAAAAATATGTCATACAAAGGGTACTAGGAAAGTTTTGCAATATGACGCAACAATGAATCACAGGAAGCTGTTTGTTGCTGAATGTTGAGACATGTTCATACGTGCATAGTAGCCGCCGCGTCAAGTCGATGGGCTCAGTTATTCATTAGTAGTGAGAGTGTAAAGTGCTTGCGATGGCATCGTGGTCACGAAATGAGATAAGGACAGTTTTGCGGTATAATTTCGTGCGTGGTTTAACCATAGACCAGTGCTTAGAAGAAATGACTCTTGCACTAGATGATGATTGTCCACATCGTACAACAATATTCAGGTGGTATAGAGAATTCCAAAGGGGAAATTTCACTCTGGAGGATTCTGAGAGGCCGGGAAGGCCACGAACGTCAGTTACGGAGGGAAATGTTACTGCTGTGAGGAAAATGCTTGACGAAAACAGGCAAGTGACCTACCAACAGATAGAGGATACTTTGGGCCTAAATGCACCAGCAATTCATTCGATTGTGCAAGATCATTTGCACGTGAAGAAACTTTGTTCTCTCTGGATGCCGCATCAACTGACTGAAGAGCAGATGACACGATGTGTGACTTGCTGCCAGGAGATGTCAAAAAAGTTTGATAAGGGACAATCTCGGTATGTGAACAACATCGTGACAGGTGACGAGACTTGGCTGTACTATTACGATCTGCCGACCAAGGCTCAAAACAAAGTTTGGGTCTTTGATGATGATGACGACACACCGTAATTGTCAGAAAATCCCGATTCTGTAAAGAAGAAAATGATAACTGTATTTTTCAAATCAAGTGGAATTGTGGAACGTGTCGTTTTGGACACGCAGGTATACTGAACAATGCCTGCCTAAAGTCATTGGATCTATGAAGAACCTGCGGCCAAAGTCAAGAATGGACACCTGGTACCTCCATCACGATAATGCTGCAGCTCACCGCGCCAAAGCCTGCACCGAATATTTGACCACGACAGGACTGAAACTTCTCGAGCACTCTCCCTACAGTCCAGACCTTGCTCCCTGCGACTTTGCACTGTTCCCGCATGTGAAAATGAAGCTAAAAGGGAGGCGGTTTTCCAGTGATGAGGACCTTCTACGGGCTTGGGACAACGAGTGTGCTTTACTCCCTAGTGAAACTTGGCAGAACTGGTTTAAAGATTGGTTTCGGAGGATGGAGAGGTGTATTGAATGTAGAGGAAATTACTTTGAAAAAATTAAATAAACAAAGCTGTATTGCAAAACTTTCCTAGTACCCTTTGTATATAAGGTTGAAGTAATAAAACAAGAAGTTTTATTACTTCTTGAAAATATATATATATATACACAGACACAGACACAGAGAGAGAGACCCTCACATAATTTTAATTTTATACTAATGTTAGAAGTTTAAAAAATTCACTGATTAAATCAGTGACTATCAACATGATCAAGATATTGGAAACCTGATGCTATTCTAATATATTTTAATGAATAAGATGATGAGTTATATCTGTAACTAGAGTGGGCAAGCAAATCAATCTATATTATGAGAAACCAGATAGTTAATGTCTTGACTGTCTGGCTTCCCCATAATATAGAATCTAAATGGGAAATGTTTCAGAATATAATTTTTACCGCTTTAAAAACGTGTTATCCAAGGTGAAAACGGAAACGGATGAGTGAAGAATTCATATATTTATTTATGCCTGATAAGATATTGCTTGAGATATCTGAAGATTATGAAGAGCCCCTGTTCAATATAGAATCTATAAAGTAGTTTGTAATCAAATTATTTGGATGTGAGATAGGCTAAAGAGATTGTGAAATGGATTTGGCAACAAAGTCCAATAAAGAGATTAAAGATTCTAAAACAGTATTAGATTCTAGTGTTGGATACTGAAGGTTCTAACACTGAAATGAAAAGGAACAGTTGGTCATCTACATGGTACACTGGAATCAGTGCAGACAACTTTAGTCAGGTTTCTGATATGTTGAACAACTTCTTGGCATCCGTAGTCACACAGGAATATACTTCTCAAGGAAAGAACCTGAAAGGAGTCTGCTTTCCTTGAAAGAAGGAAAAAAGTAAAGAAGTAATTACTTCAGCTAATAATTATTATCCATATTAAACAAATTTGTGATAAGGTTAAAGTGAAAAAAGCACAAACAGCTGATTGTATCTATCTGGTTATAATGAACTTAATCCCTGTCTAGAATAATGGAAGCATTTTTAGACACATGAAGTTCAATAAGACTGGAAATGTAAGAGTACTGTGGAGGTATAGGAAAAGATCATAGCCTTAAATAGAAATAATGACAAATTGTGAACATAACCTTGTTTGATCCTTTATATAAACAAATGTGATAGTATAGCTTTATAATTTTATAGCATTATATTTTGCTTGATAACCTTTGGACTGTTAGTGTGTTTTCTTTTTTTTTAGATAATGAGCAAATTGCCATAATGGATATCATGCTATCATAAGATGGAATAATGTCCATTATGGCAATAAAACCTTCTAATACCTGCAGAAGAAGGGATTAACACAAATTTGTTAAGTGGTGATATGGTATATACTTTGAGTATATCTCTCCATATGGCATGATGAAGAAATGGACAATTGAATTCAAATGGGAGGTAGGGGCATCAGAGATAATCCTCACAGTGAGTGACTAACAACAGCTAGTTGCCAAGAAATATTGATATAGTACATGATGTGGTGGTGGTGGTAGACAGGCAGTTATTAGTCCACAAAATAGTGCAGGCTATAGGCATCTTCATATGAATGGGTGCAAAACATTTTGAAAAAGGAATTGGATTTATCAAAGGTGTTCTGTAAGATGGGTCCTGTAGTTCTTGACACCTTGGTCAAGAACTACAGGATTGTGCACAAGAATTCCTCAGAATTTTTGCTGTATTGAGATCAGGAAAGCAGATAAGGAAAAATTTTTGACAAGATTTGTAACTGTGGTAAAGATACCGATCCACCATTATTACCTTGAGTCCAAACAGTAGTCCAAACAATGGAAACACCAGATTCACCCTTGCAAAGAAAGCCAAAACAGTTCATTTGGCTGAAAAAGTTTTAACGACAGCAAAGTTTTTGTTTCTTTAACTTTTTAATTTTCACATGCTTGGAGAAAATTCAAAACAAATGAAGAGGTTACATCAGCCATGGAAGCATTTTTTTTTTTCGGGCCTTGTTCCAGCCCATGCTGTTCCCATCATTGGAACAAGTGTGTGCAGCTCCTAACACTATATTTAAAACTATTGCACACTTACTGGAGTGTCCACTGCTCCATAGTAAGCTTACAAACTTTGCAAATATATTTCCACCTGTCTTCCTCTCCGATACACAAAAGGTGTTCAGAGTGATTTGGACAATTGACTGCAATTGGGAACTGAGTATGACTTCTGCAGCAGGAAAAATTATGGAATCTGTGAGTAAGGGTAGATCTTATGTGATAATTCTGGCAGGATATCATGAGGTAGTCAGAAAGGAACTGTATACAGGCAATTATTATTATTATTATTATGATTAGCCATATGGTACAAGGAAGCCCGAGGCTTATGCTGCACCAGCCAGAACCCGAGCTACCCTGAGAAAGAGAGAGAGTCAGAAGTAGAAAGGAATCACCAAGAAAAAGAAGAATGATGATCTCCAGCTGAGGACCCTAGGTGCGCCAAGCCCATATTCACCAGATGTGAGCCCCTGGGGTATAATTTTGATATCATTTGTTTAGATTTTATAAAAGCGTTCGGCATAGTTCCACCACCACTTAACCATTGTGCATAAGTATGGCATTGGGGAGGGGTCCACGAAATGGGTGTGAGTTGATGGTTACCTAGCAGCACATACTTGTCCCATCACTGGAACAAGCATGTGTGCAACTCTGAGGATTTTTTTTTAAATTATTGCACACTCACTGGTATGTCTACTGCTTCATAGGGTTACAAATTTTTCAAATATATCCCCATATATCTAGCTCCCCCATACACAGAGGGTGTTCTAGAGTGATTCGGACAATTGATGTCAGTTGGGAACTGAAAGTGTTACTTCTGTAACTGGAAAAACTATGGAATTTGTGATTAAGGATAGATCTAATGTGACCATTGTAGCAAGGTATCATAGGGTAGTCAGAAAGGCATATGACACTAGGGGTGGGAAATAGGGTACCACAGTGGTGAATACTGGGATGGTTAACTGGTAGTGATGAATGAACAATGCTTAGAGAAATTACATTTTTCTGTAAATGCAACAAGCACACTCCATCTCAATAATGAATTGCCTTGGTACGCATTCAAATAATATTTTAATAACAAAGGTCTCTGGATACTAACTGAGGTAAGATTTACAATCTGTTTAAATACAAGTTGGAATAAATTTTCAGTTTTGCAAAAATTCAACTAGTTTTTGACACACACATGCACACAAATATCATATAATTTTATCATGAGTTATGTGCTGGTTACTAATTAGTCTATCTTATCAATTTTAGTGCAACTCCTCGAAGACGGCTTACGTGGTCAGATACTCCAGTTAGGAATGTACTACTTTCTGACTCTGCAGGTATGTAGTAGTAGTAGAGGCATATGATGCAAGAAAGCAAGCATACGAGCTTATGTAGCATCAGCCAAAAAAAAAAAAAGGATATTGTTGTTGCTATTTCTGTGGTGTTAAGGAAAGTAAGTTGTTTAAACTACTGTATAATTTAACTGCATTATGGTTTACATTTAAATTTTTTACTAAGTATTTTCGAATGAAAACTACCAATTTTTAAATGATCATGTTTTGTCATGTAAACTGATTATTATCAGTTTTATTTCTGAATTCCTGCTTAGGAATAAAATAAAAAATCTCTCTTCTTTCCATGAATTTATCCATAACAGTTATCTAATCCATTTATCTTGGTATTAAAGCACAATGTTTTGAGTGTATTTCAAATCTACATGGTAAATTTCAATTTCTGAAATGTTTTTGAAAGCAAGGCACTATTTTATTTAAACACAGGTAAAAACTAATTAAGAATTCATAAATTTTAAAGCAATTCTTTAAAAAGCAGCAAAATGATACAGAAACTTGCATGTACTGAAACATTGAAGAAAGTCGTAGAAATAATGCAAGAAAGCAAGCTTATACTATATCAGCCAAAAAAAAAAAAAAAAAAAAACTCTCGCTTCACATCCACTTCCACAACAACAGTTGGAAGCCTATTCCAACAGTCAACCACCCACTGGCTGAGAGCAAACTTCTGCACATCTGTCCTGCAACCATACATCCTCAAGTTGAATTTATGTCTTCTCATTGTGTGTAGTCTCAGCAAGAGGAAGAATGCCACTAACAATGAGCTTACTCAATCCATTCAACGCCTTAATCACCTTAGTCAGATCTCCCTGCAGTTGTAGACTCTAGGTGCTGAAATTAGTATTAGTAACGGCTATAAGGACCAAGATATCGACAAGGAATATTACAACTTTCTGAAAGTGATAAAGCCCAAGAAACCTATAGGTAAAAAGAAATCCAAAGAAGAAAAAATTAGTCAAGAAACACTTGTCATGATCAACCGAAGACGACAAATGAAGAGCAAGATAAACGCTGACAAGGACAAAATTGAGTATACTGAGTTATGTAAAGCCATTAGAAAAAGACTCAGAGAGGACATAGAGGAAGTATGCCACAGAAAGGAACATAATTATTGAAGGAGCAGTAATTGAAAAGGTGGAATCATATACTTATCTGGGACAAGTTATTATCTGTAATAATGATAAATGGCTGGAAGTCAAGAGAAGAATAAATTTTGGATGGATAGCATTCAGGAAATATAGTCACATACTGAGGAGCAATATCCCAGTTTGTCTGAAACGTAAAATAATGAACCAATGTATATTCCCCACCAGGACTTATGGGAGTGAAACTTGGGCACTCACCAAAAAAATGGAAGAGAAGCTAAGAACTACACAGCGAAGAATGAAACAAATTATATTGGGAATCAGACTGTTAGATAAGAAGAGAAACACTTGGATTAGGCAGCAAACTCAAGGTTTTTATTTTTTTTTATTTTCATATGTAAACCCCAAACATGAGAGGTTTTAGAACCTATAGTACTTAGTACCGTGCTTGGGTTGGAGGTTGAGAAGATGAAAAAAGATATTTGTTGACATTGGACTTGAACTTCTGTAGACTGTAATTTTCAGGAAATTCATAAGAAGGAAGGTTGTTCCAGAAAATGGCAGTTGAATGAATAAATGAGGAATATGAAAAGTTGGTTCTGTGAGTTTGAAGTTGGAAAGTAAATGGATGTTGGCTGGTAGTGGCATGTGTTCGTACTGTTTTGAAAGAGAGCGGGAATTATAGAAGCCAATTCAGAAGAACAGTGTCCATGGAAATATCTGTAGAAGAGGCATGCAGCAGAAACAGTACATCTATGAGACAGCGAATGGAGAGACTCTGTTAGAGATGAATCATTAATTAACCTAACTGCCCTCTTCT
The DNA here is from genome assembly GCF_048544385.1 of Mastigoproctus giganteus. Lineage (NCBI taxonomy): Eukaryota > Metazoa > Arthropoda > Arachnida > Uropygi > Thelyphonidae > Mastigoproctus > Mastigoproctus giganteus. Next base: position 116,005,223 of record NC_143585.1, read on the forward strand.
GAATGGAATCAAGAAGCCTGAGAGAGGTTTTGTGGACACCACTCTAGATGTGCGAACAATATTCCATGGTAGGGCAGATTTGCGATTTGTAAAGAATGAACAGCTGTTTGGAAGAAAAGTAACGTCAAGAGCGAAAGAGAAAACCAAGTTTTTTAGATGCAGAGGAAGCAATATTTGTAATGTGCTTGTGCCAAGAGAGATTAGAAGTCAGGGTAATCCCCAAAAGAGATATATCATTTTGCCTAGAAATCGGAGTGTCACCAAAGATTAGCATAGGAACAGAAGAATCCTTTTTGCGAGATATAAGACAAGACAGTTTTAGAAGGATTGAAATCAACTAAGTTGTCTTTGCCAACTGGAGAATTACCTGGAGATCGGCATTTAAGGAATTGGTAGCAGATTTTCGAGAAGGTGAAGCTGATTGAGCAGGACAACTTTTCTCAAAATGGAAAATGGAAGTGGAATGCAATGTGCTACAATCGGCAGAACTATGGATAGGATTTCCAGTCAATGGAAGAAGGTCATTAATATACAAGGGAAATGAGTGGGGAAAAGAACTGAACCTTGGGGGACATCGGCATTAGTGGAGAAGTTAGAAGACAGAGAGCCATCTACCATCACCCTCAGTGAGCAATCAGAGAGAAAACTGGATAACCAATTAGAAAAAAACATTGGCAAACCATAGGGTGGAAGCTTGTTTAGAAGACCTTTATGCCAAACACAATCGAAAGCCTTTGAGATGTCAAGAGTAACTGCTTGTGTTTCACCAAACTTTTCCATTGAATTAGTCCATAAATGGGTAATGTAAGCCAGAATATCACCAGTGGATCGACACTGATGGAATCCATACTGGCGATCATTGATCAGACGGAAGGTTTCTAGTGAAAGAGTAGAAGTAATTGCAATGGGACGATAATTGGATTGGAGGGATTTGTCACCCTTTTTAGGAACTGGCTGGATATGAGCAAATTTCCAAGCAGACGGAAAAACACCTTTGGAATAAGAAAGTGAAAAAAGATGGCAAAGAACAGGAGAAAGTTCAGGAGCACAGGTTTTGAGAACAAGTGGAGAAATACCATCTGGACCTGCAGCTTTCTTAGCATCAAGAGTCCTCAAAATCCTTCTGACATCCTTTTGACAGAAGACCACAGGAGGCATTGCATGGAGTGTGTTGGGAATGGTGGGAGGTGTTTTACCAAGATCATTAATACATGAGCTGGAAGAAAAATGGATGCTAGCAGGTCAGCCTTATCCCTGGCTGAAGTGACAACAGAACCATGTGGTTTGGACAGAGGTGGGAGCAGAGATGGGCAAAAGTTGCGGCCAGTAGCTTTGGCAAGAGACCAGAATGCTTGCCTACCATTAGGGCATGAAGCAAGTTTTCTATTCTTAGCCTGTTCAAACTCTAGTTTGGACTGATTAATAACTGCTTTACAATTGTTGCGAGGTTTGGTGTAGACAGAAAATGAAACTGAAGAATTAGAAACAAGTAAAGGACATTCTTATCTAAACTAAAAAACAAATGGTGTCGGGCAGGACACATAGCTCGAAGTCATGATGACAGATGGACTAAGAAAATAACAGAATGGTACCCAAGAGGATCTAGAAGAAAACCTGGAAGACAACGGCGGAGATGGATAGATGAAATTCATGAGTTTGTGGGTAGTAAATGAATGGCCATTGCACAAAACAGAAGGAACTGGAAAGTTGCTGGACAGGCCTTCATCTTGCAGTGGATTGAAAATGGCTGATGATGATGAATGGCTATATGGTGCAAGGAAGTAGAAGGCTTATGCTGCACCAGCCAAAAAAAAAAAAAAGAAAAGAATAACGTAATAATAAAAAAAATTTATAAAATAAATAAATAATAAAAGAAAAGGAAATAGACAACCTATGTGTTTTCCTCCTGCCGTAGGTAAATATCGAGCTGACCTTTGAATTTCCCCAAACTGTCTGCCTCTATCACTCCTGTAGTTAACTTATTCCAGTAATTTATAACTCTGCTGGCTAAAATAAAACTCCCTGCAATCGAGTCTAAACATCTACCCCTGTAACTTGAATTTATGGCTCCTAGTCCTAAAATCATTTATAACCGGAAAATTTTGTTCTCATTCATTTTGCTTTTGCCTCTCAGAGCCTTAAACACCTCAATCAAGTCTCCTCTAAGGTGCCTAGCTTCCAATCTGTGAAACCCACATTTCGAAGTCTTTCCTCATACAGACATTGTTTTGCTCATCTCAACAGGCGAGTTACCTGACTTTGGACCCTTTCAAGAAGCTCGATCTTTTTTTAGGTGCAGTCTCCATATTTGAATACAGTATTCCAAGTGTGGTCTAACAGTAGCCTTGTATAATGAGATTATGGCACCCTTATCTCTACTATCATGTATATGCACAGATCTGAATGCACAATTTCCACCACAATTTTTTTCCCACTGCCTTGACTGACAAAATAACTTAACTGTGTACCACACAGTTGATAAGTTATTTTGGGATTACTGATATCCATATGCAGTTGAAAATTAACATGTCAATTTTAATTTTCAACTGCCATTTCTCAGCATAACGACCTAATTTTTCTAGATCTTGTTGGAGTGTTATACCTTCTTTACTGTTGTTAACCACCCTGCCAACCTTTGTATCATCTGCAAACTTAGACATTAAACCTGTATACCTTCATCAGTGTTTGAAAATGGTGATGGTCCAGCACTGAATTCTGGCAGACTCCACTAATAACATTAGTCCATGAAGAACAGTGTCCATTGATAACCACTGTCTTCTTCCAATTCCACTTACCCATAATAGTAACGTGCCCTTAATGCCACATTCCTCCAGTGTGTACAGCAGTCTTTTATGTGTAACAGTATCAGAAGCCTTCCTGAAATCCAAATATATGATATCAAAATTCTTTTTTGCATCCAGTTTCTTGTCTCAGCATCATAGTAATCTATCAGATTGGTTAGGCAAGGCCATCCCTTAACAAATCCATTCCTGTCCAGATGGTCTTGCATTATTTCTTTAACCAATGACTCCATTATTTTTCCTGTAACAGGTGTTAAGCTAACAGGTCTGTATTCATCCATGTCACCCTTTGATCCCCCTTTATGAATTGGGGGATATATTGACACATCTCAGTCCATAGGGACCTAACCTGAATCCAAGGATGCTCTTATAATTATGGCTAAGAGTTTGATTACCTCCATGGCTGCTTCTCTTAATGCAGCGGTTCCCAACCGGTGGTTTGGGAACCGCTTCTATAATGGCATCTGCTTAAAATTACATAGGTATATTATTGTAAACTATATAAATATAACTAATAATAAACAATAAAATCAAATTAAATAAAAAGTAAAGAATTGCCAAAGAAAGGTCACATCTCCCACAATTCCTTATAATTAGTTTACTATCTTACAGTATATCATGTTAAATAAATATGTTTTCCATACTAAATATTTTTGATTCTCAAGGACCATTGTTATGTACAAGTACTTTTTTTTTTTTTTTTTTTTTTAAGAACCTATAGTACTTAATACCGTACATGGGTTGGACGTTGAGTAGATGAAAGAAGATATTTGTTGACTTGAACTTCTGTAATTTTCAGGAAATACGTATGAAGTAAGGTTGTTACAAAAAATGGCAGTTGAATGAATAAACGAGGAAGACGAAAAGTTGGTTCTGTGAGTTTGAAGTTGCACGGTAAATGGATGTTGGCTGGTGGCAACACATGTTCGGATTGCTTTGAAAGAGAGAGCAGGAATTGTAGAATCCAATTCAGAAGAACAGTGTCCGTGGCAGTATCTATAGAATGGTCTACTTCCCCACACCAGGTGGAAGAGGCCTGGGTTCGAATCCCGTCGATGACACAAGAAATTTTAAAGGGCTTTTTTCACTCCGTGGCTGAGTTAGCCGGTTCCAGACACAATAAATATTATGGGTAGATGTAATCATTTAAGCGTGACCCTAATATCATAATTTGGTTTTTCTTTTCCTTAGAGATGAGACATTAATCAACCTAACTGCCCTCTTTGGAATGGAATCTAGAAGCCTGAGAGAGATTTTGTGGGCACCTCCCCAGATGGGGGAACAATATTCCATGGTTGGGCAGATTTGCGATTTCTACAGAGTCAACAACAGTTTGGAAGAAAAGTAACACCAATAGATAAAGAGAAAACCAAGTTTTTTAGATGCAGAGGAAGTAATATTTGCAATGTGCTTTATTGTTGTTATTTGGATTATTAGGAGCATTAGTAACTAAGACCATATTGCTCTGGCGATATGCGGTTGTCATTCCCTGACCTTTCCGAGTCCTCCGTATTTGGTGGTCACTGGCTTGAAACCCGGTCTAATCAAGAAGCGTGTGCTACAAACTGCTGCTCCTGCCCACCTGACTACGGAGGCACCATGTGCTTTATGCCAAGAGAGATTAGAAGTCGGGGTAATCCCGAGGATCTTCCCTAGAAATCGGAGCATCATCGAAGATAAACATAGGAGCAGAAAAATCCTTTTTGAGAGATATAAGACAGGAATAGGTTTTAGAAGGATTGAAATTAAGTTATCTTTGCCCCACAGGAGAATTACCTGGAGATCAGCATTTAAGGAAATGATAGTGGATATTCCAGAAATTGAAGCTGTTGGAGTAGGGCAAGATTTCTCAAACTGGAAGGTGGAATGCAATGTGTTATCATCAGCAAAACTATGGATAGGATTTCCGGTAAATGGAAGAAGGTCATTAATATATAAAAGGAAAAGTGTAGGAGAATGAACCGAACCTTGACAAACACCTGCATTAGTGGAGAAGTTAGAAGACAGAGAGCTGTCTACCATTAACTAGTGAGTGGCCAGAGATAAAACTGGATAGCCAATTACAAAAAACAGCTGGAAACCATAGTGTGAAGCTTATTTAGAAGACCTTTATGCCAAACACGATCCAAAGCCTTTGAGATGTCAAGAGCAACTGCTTGTGTTTCACCCAACTTTTCCATTGAATTTGTCCATAAGTGAGTAACATAAGCCAGAATATCACCATCAGAATGACACTGACGCAATCCATACTGGCAATTATTGATCAGACAGAATATTTCTAGATAGTTTAAGAGTTGGCAGTTAATTGATTTCTCCATTACTTTAGAAAGAGTGGAAGTAATTCCAGTGGGATGATAATTGGATGGGAGGGATTTGTCACCGTTTTTAGGAACTGGCTGGATATGAGGAAATTTCCAAGCAGAAGGAAAAACACCTTTGGAATAAGGAAGTGAAAAAAAAGCGGCAAAGAACAGAAGTAAGTTCTGGAGCTCAGGTTTTGAGAACAAGTGGAGAAATACTATCAGGACCTGAACCTTTCATAGCGTCATATTCATCAAAATCCTGACATTGTTTTGACGACAGACCACAGGAGGCATTAAATGGGGTGTACTGGAAATGGTTTGAGGTTATTTACCAAGGTCATCAATACGTGAGTTGGAAGAAAAATAGGATACTGGCAGGTCAGCTTTATCTTTGGTTGATGTGGTAACAGAACCATCTGGTTTTGACAGAAGTGGTGACAGAGATGGGCAAAAGTTGCGGCCAATAGCTTTGGCAAGAGACCAGAATGCTCAGCTACCATTGGATGAGAAGCAAGTTTTTTGGCTGTTAGCCTGTTTGAAATCTAGTTTGGACTGATTAATAACTGCTTTACAAAGTATAAAAAAAAAAAAAAAAAAGTTCAGCCATTATCAATCCACTGCAGGATGGAAGCCTCCTCAACAATTCATGCTGAGGGAAAAATGGACCATAATCTGCCACGCTGGTCCAGTGCGGGTTGGCAGATCGACCGTATTCAGCAGTCAGGGGCTTGAACCCCGGTCTACTCAAAGAGCATGTGCTACTGCACTCCCGCGTAGTACTGGAAATATTTTATAATAAAAATTCAGAACTATTATACGATTTCAGAGAATATAGGCTTAGTGATTCGCTTTAAAAATATTACGTTGAAAGAGGTTCACTAAAAAAAATTTTGTTTTTAATTGGATTGATTAATTGGATTACATCCACCTCAGACACCTTTTTTATGTTCACCTTCATCAGTTTGTCTTCCACTTTTCTTTCAGTTATCACAAAATCATTTAGTTCCACATTAGAATTTGATAAACATCTGTCATTTCCTCCCCTAAAGAATTTCTCATGTGTGACCGTAGATGCAAAATATCTTTTCATTTTTTAATTTATCAGTAACTTGAGCAGGGTTATCAACAGTTACCCCACTGACTTCTAGTGGCCGAATATGATGTCCTGCTACTGTTAATATAAGCATAGAAGTAGTAGTGGTGGTGGTGGTGGTGGCATGTGATTATTATTTTTATAATAAAGCAAGTGCATGAGCTTATACAGCATCAGCCAAAAAAAAAAATTACAAAACAATTCCCTCTAAATGTTTGTCCAGTTCCTCCTTAAATTTATTTAACCTATCAACTTCCACAACTACAGATGGAAGTTTGTTCCAGCAATTAACCACCTGCTGGCTAAAGGCAAATTTCCGCACATCTGTCTTTCCTTAATTTGAATTTATGCCCCCTTAGATTCTTAATCTGAACAAATGGAAGAATCCCATCAGAATTCAGCTTGCTCAACCCATTCAAGGCCTTATACACCTCAATCAGATCACCTCGCAGATGCCTAGTCTCCAGCCGCTGCAGTTTGCAGAACTTAAGCCTCTCTTGGTAAGAGAATCCCTTCATTCCCCTCACCAATCTTGTTGCCCTTCTCTGTACATGCTCAAGCAAATCTACATCCTTCCTAAAATGAGGCTTCCAGACCTGTACGCAGTACTCAAGGCGTGGCCTGACCATTGCCTTATACAGAGGGATAATCACCTCCTTTTCCCTGCTAGCAAAATTCCTATATATCATTGACAAAACCCCATGACCTGCCCTGACAGCCTGTCTGCATTGCTCAGAAAACTTCATACCTGACTGCACAATTACTCCCAGGTCTTTTTCATTTTCTACCACCTTAAGCGTAGTACCACACAGTTGGTACGTTTCTCTGGGGTTACTTCTACCCATATGCAGTAGTTTGCATTAGTCAATGTTAAACTTCAGTTGCCACTTCTCAGCCCATCTTCCCAAATTTTCTAGACCCTGTTGCAGTAACACACTGCCATTAGTGTCATTAACAACCCTGCCAACCTTTGTATCATCTGCAAACTTTGACACTAAGCATGATATACCTTCATCAATATTATTGATAAATATACAAAACACCAAATAAATATACAAGACCCAACACCAAACCCTGTGGGACTCCACTAATAACATAAGTCCACAAAGAGCAGCACCCATTGATTACCATCCTCTGTCTTCTCCCACTCAACCATCCTTTTATCCATTGTAGCAACTTACTCTTGATACCATTCTGCTCCAATTTGTACAGTAGTCTTCTATGCACAACAGTGTCAAAAGCTTTTCTGAAATCCAAGTATATGATATCAAAATTATTTTTTTCGTCCAGTATTTGCTGATTTTCTTTGCCAGAGGCTTCTCATAATGTGCCTTGCCTAACTTCCTTTGTGACTTGATTGCAGGCTAATTTATATATACCATATGCAAATGTATCACCTGATAATTTATATGGATACTATACACTTTTCTTTATTGGTATGAAAAGCCTAGTAGCTTCTATGAATGCTTCCCATTTAGTATTTGCTGTAGGTAACATCATCAATTGGTCCCACTGCATAGAATTTAAAAACTGTCTGAGACCACTGTAGTCAACATTGTGAAAAAGAAAAACCCTTCCCTTTAACCCTGATGGTAATTATATATTTAAGTAAATCCCACATCTGTACACTCATTGTTGCCACTCAGTGGGTCAACGCTACTGCTCAATGCTGAAAGATACTGAAACTGTATCTTTCAGCATTTCTGATTACTTGGCAAGGTGATCAGAAACAACATAAGCTAATAATAAACAAGGAAGCTTAGTGTTTACTGATGGCAGTTGCAAACCATGGTAACACAATTCTTATTTACATTCAGGATATATCTTGACCAATGAACAGCAGATTATCAGCTTATGTTTTTTTGTGCAAAGATCTTTTTATCTCAAAAAGTGGTCAGAAATCATCGGTTACTGATCAACTAACCTTATGTTTAGAGGCGTGTTTTTTTTTTTTTTTTTTGTGGTTTTTCAGATTCATCTTTTTGAATGAATGTCAAAGGTGCTCCTGTAGTTAAACACATTGTGATAAAATTCAAGTTCAGCTGTAATAAATAAGAATATAAAATTCAGTGTTGTGCATAAATGTACCATCATGAAAATGTCTCGCAACATTAGCCAATACCAAATGTTTTACCAACAGCGGCATGCTAGCTTTGCAGAGATTAATTTTTCAAATGGTGCAGGGGGATAAAATTATTCTTAATCCATTGCCTGTGTATTGTATTTTGTGTCGTAATGTATCTCTGTTATATCTTGCGTACCGAAGTGGTGATTAGGGAGAAAACTCCATGAAGAATGTTGTTTGTTGAATGTTTCTCAACTGACTTGCCAACAGCAGACATCTAATGTAGTGAAGATGAGACATAGCACTGATACTTCTCCCTCTAACAAATATTGAAGCAAAATAAACAGAGGTGAAGTAATATGCCTGTATTGAATGCACAGTTTGGTTTGGACTTGGTTCAAGGCTGTTAACTATATCACTTATTCAGTTAAAATATTTTGATAAGAATTTATATCTTTTAATCATGTTCTTTCTAAAATGCATATCTGTGGCTGAAATTGAGGTACCCCCCCCCCCCCCCCCCCGAACTGTGCAGATCAGAAGCACAAATATTCTTTACAAAATTCATTCTCTCTTTCCTAACTCAGTAACACAAGACTATTTTTAAAAAAATTAGAGATTTGTTTTAGAACTAATTAAAAATGTAAATGTTTGGCATTTATTAATTTTTTTCCCCATAGAGATTCCCCAGATTAACTGATCTTTTACCAATAAACACACTGTATGCTGTGGCTGCCATAGCATACAGTAAGCATAAGTTTACTTATGACTAACTATATGTAATTTGACAACTACAATTATTATTATTATTATTTTTTTTTTTCATGAAATCCTCTCATGGAAAATATTGTTAGACAGGCTTTCTTTACAGCCAATGTAGTAATCCCTTTAAATTTCATACTTGTTTTTTTTTCCCCCAATCAACAAAAATTAATAGGAAAAAAAAAAAAGAGCAAGGAATGTTCTTTTTTCCCCTTTTAGCACAGATATATAGACATTTCTCCTGTTGCATAAGAATATTTAGAGGTTGCTCCAATAGAGCATTTTCATTCGATCAGTGTTTTAAAATTCCCAAATGATCACTGCATGATTTTTTTTTTTAGCAGTAAATATGAGGTAATTTACTTTTTTTTCTTTAAATTCCATTTCATATTAATTACTTCTGTGTTTTCCATTTTATAAAATTAATTAACTGCTCCATTAAAATGATATTTATGTCAGAATATGATCTGCTGCTGTATATCCATTTTCAATTCCCCTTGTTTTCATTTACATGCAATGCTAGCAATACCCCAATGGACAATCTCTGAATTAGTGTAATCACTGGTTCCAGATACTTGAATAATGAAATTTTTCTTGAGTTTTTGCTTTTACCTAAAATTGCATAATTTAAACTTACTCTAATGCAGGGGTCCCCAAACTACTGCCCGTGGACCAAATCTGGCCCACAAGAAATTTTTTGTGTCCTGCTGATATTTTCAAGGATGAAAAACAAAATAAAAACATCACTCAAGATTAAGAGCAAACATATCATTACAAGAAGTAAAAAGCAAGTACGCTGCTCTCGTTAAACTTGTAAGTTGCGAATAATTCATCATATTTAACTACTTTTCTGCCATTAAGAAAAATTTGATTATGTCTTGTAATAGTAGCATAATAATAATAATTATTATTATTGAAAAGTTTATTTAAATTTATTCATGTTTTTTAAGGTTAGATATAATGTATGTTATGTACAGTTGACTACTTAATAAAATAGATATTATAAAATGTGAGACAATTTTTCGGATCCATCCCACCTACTACTCTGAATATTCTGTGGTCCTCTTTTCAAAACATTTGGGGACCCCTGCTCTAATGCATTACATGTAATTTGTCAGAGTCAGTAGTGAAAAACAATATGATAAACTATGAACAAAGTTTCTTATACTGCAGAATTTTTAAATGCATTATAATGAATGTTAAGTTACAAAAGGTCTGGTGATAACACAGACTCTGTGTATAGGATTCCTACATTTCTTCAACAATATCCTACAGTTGTTAAGATGACAACTGCTTCGTGATGAAGAAGTGCAGCATTTTGAACAAAATATTTGGTTTTGCAATAATACTTTCATTATGATAGCCTTTTGTCTGACAGAAGAGGGCTGTGTATGAATTTGCAGTTGAAGTAAATATGCTTGTGATGATGAATATGATTCTGCCTATGGCTAACAGCCAAAGTTTATTCAGATTTCCTTTCATAATAACAAATGACTGTGAAAAGTATTAAGAATCGACCCTGTCCGTATCCATATTGGCAGTCATTAATCAGATGGAAGGCGTCTAGATAGTTTAAAAGTTGATGATTGATTGATTTTAACATTACTTTAGAATAAGTAGAAGTAAGTGCAATTGAACAATAATTGGAAAGGAGGGATTAGTTACCCTTTATTAGAAATTTGCTGGATGTGATCAAATTTCCAAGCTGAAGGGAAAATACTTGTGGAATAAAAAAGTGAAAAAAGTGACACAGAACAGGAGTAAGCACAGGTTTAGAGAACACGTGGAGAAATACCATCAGGACCTGGAGCTTTCTTAGCATCAAGACTGTTCAGAATCCTTTTGATGGAAGACCGCAGGAGGCATTGAATGGAGTGTGCGGGGAATGGCAGCAGTTGGTTTAACAAGATCATCAATACATGAGTTAAGGAGAAAAGTAGGATGCTAGCAGCTGTATGTTTGGCTGAAGTGGTGATAGAACCATCTGGTTTTGATAGAGATGGGCAAAAGTTGCTGCCGATAGTTTTGGCAAGAGAACAGAATGCCCTACTACCATTTGGATAAGAAGCAAGTTTTCTACTCTTAGCCTGTTTGAAATCTAGTTTGGACTGATTACTAACTGTTTTTTATTTGTTGCAAGGTTTGGTGTCAGAAGAAAATGAATCTGGAGATTTGGATGCAGGTCAATTACAGTATTCTTTCTTTGAACAACCTTAGCACATTTACTGGGAAACCAAGGTTTAGATAAAAGACGAGGTTAAGGTGTAATGTGAAATAAAGGATTTCATCCCTATAAGAATAATTTCACTGACACTATCTGAGCAAATGTTGACATCAGGAAATTTTAAATACTAATCTGGCCAAGTTAAAGAAGAAAATAAATCTTGCAGATCATCCCATTTTGCATTCTTCTAATGCCAAACAATACAAGATTGCAAAGCGCTTCCACTGGAGAAGAGACTATCACCAATTTGTGATATGAGGTGCCTAGAGGACCACTCACCTCAACCATGTTGGGTCGTTTGTGAGAAAAAGATCAAGCATGTTGGCTATGTGGATAGTTTGGTATTCTTGTAGTTAAATGAAGAATCTGTCTGAGGCTTTTGCAATTAGTCATTGCAAAAGCCTCAGCATCTCACCCAGCTGGGTTCCTGTGAATAGAAAATGGAAGGCAGCTGGAGTTGTTAACATTAAAATCACCAAGGAAAATTACTTCACTCTTAGGAAAGTTGGACTGGAGAAAGTCAAATTTCAGAGAGAGGATGTCAAAGAGTTTCAAGTAATTAGTACAATTGGGTTGCTTTTGTCGTTTAAGTAGTGGTTGAATGTTAGGGGCAACAGATGAATTTGACAGAATGTGGTAGAGGGATTTTAAGCCAGAGAAGATTGAAAAGAGGAGATTCTGAGTTACTCAGTCCCTGACAGGGAATATCAGAGTAAATATATGCACAATTACCACCTTTGAAGCAAGAGGGATCATACAGCAAATAATTTGGACAACCAAGAGAAGCAGTGGTTGAATCAACTAATAATTGGGATTCTGTCAGCAAAAGTATGTGGTGTTTGGTAGGCTCTAAGTGGAAATGGACATCTTTGAGATTATAACTGAGATTCTCTATATTTGTGAAATGAACAAGTAAGTGTTTGGGAGGTTTAGATCTTTTTGCAGTTAAGTTTGTTCTTATTAGTTTGACAATTCACATTGTAATCAGTAGTAAGAAAAGGTGGGAGGACATGCTGTATGAAGGAATGTAACTTTTGGATATATATTTTACGCGTGGCAAGAATATACCCAGAGTAGAGGCAGCGAGATTATACACTAGATCCAGAAGCCTCCTAGAGAGTTATCAATAGGTTCAGTTCGGTGTACTATCTAGCTGCCAGCCCAGGTCTCACTACAATATTCATCATAACCTAAAAGACATCAATCACACTCACGATGAAAGAGGTGGTGGTTTTGCTGGAGCTTTGATCTTCAGAATAAAGATGGGTTCCACCTCTTCAAGCCTCTAATAAGCAAGGTGGTGGTGTTGTACTGGTTGATGAGAATCACCTACCACCTGGTAATTGTATTTCATGTAAATTTTTTTTCTTTTTAATATAGCCTGTACACATGCTGGTATAGATTTCACCTTGTGTTGCATGGTGTCCTTTGGTAGTGCTGCCCATGCATTGCACAGCGTGCCCAGTAATGCCTGCATGTCAGGTGGATGTTCATAGCATCAGATGCCTTTTTCCAGTAGGTCGCAAATATGTTCATTTGTGTTGAGATTGGAAGAGTTGTGAGGACAGACAATTCATTAACATGTTCCCGAAACTGTTTAGCACTTTGCTGGGTCTTGTGGCATGGCATATTGTCTTGTTGATAGACACACTTGCAAGGGCTATGGGTTTACTTGGTTGGCACTGATAGAAAGGTTAGCATCCGCATCAAGCCATTAATTTATAGAGATCAGAGGACACAGGGAATTCCATGAAAGCAGTCTCCAGATCATAACACCACTGCTGAACACCAACAGTGTATCTAGATGCAATGGCCTCGTATTGCATTTCTCCAAATGCAGATATGCACATCAGCATGATAGAGTTGGAAATGGGATTCATTCATGTTAGCTGTGCTGCATTGCTGCTGCATTATGAGATAAGACTTGCAATGCTCACCGTGGGTGTTGAACACACTTGGCTCTCCCATGTGTGACCTTTGACTGGTTGTTTGACTGCGGTTGAACTAGTCATGAGATACTAATGGCACCTGCCCATCTTACCCCAACAGTCATCCCATGTTTGAAGTTAGAAAGGTCTATATGCTGACCCAATTCTATTTTGCATGCACTCAAAAACTGTGTGTGCGTGCGTGTGTGTGTGTGAACTACTATCTTATATCAGCCATTTCTGATTTTGAGCATTCACCAACAGTACAGACCAGTCCATTCCTATACATGGGGTATTGCTAATAGCCAACTCTCTCTCTCTCTCTCTCTCTCTCTCTCTCTCTCTCTCTCTCTCTCTCTCTCTCTCTCTCTCTCTCTCTCTCTCATGTGTGTGCATGTGCATCCATAACAAAAGAACGGCCTTTCCAGAGGGCTCTTTTTTTTTTTTTTTTTTTTTTTTTTTTTTTTTTTCTGATCGTAAGTTTTCAGATAATTATTTTGAGAGAGAGGAAACACCTAAAATAATCCTCCCAAGGATTATTTTAGGTGTTTCCCTTATTTAAAAAGTTTAGAGGCAAGTGTAGCTGATGCATTTCCTTGAACTAGTATGGCGTATACACTCCTTCCCCCCATAGAATTTTATTTGTTACTTGCAGGATCTGAGCTGTGGTCCTGGGGTAACTTGCATGGATGCAAATCTGCACATTGTGGGATCGAGACTATGCGGCCACAAAAAAGTGCACAGCCCATTGTTAGCTGCAGCTGCTGTTATATTGGCTGCAGTATATCATTTACAACAATGAACTCTCCTGGCCTTGACATCCAGAGTATAAATGGACATTTATTTGTTTATTTATTAAATAAACAATGTTGCTTTTAGGAAATCGATTAAACTAATATGCCACTTCCCTCTAGGAAATTAACGAACTAGTGTGACAATCATTTGAATTAATTGAAAAATAAAAGTGCCATCTGTGATGTGCTTGTGCCTGAGTTGGTGAAAGTTTTCACTTTCTTATTCCAAAGGTGTTTTTCCCTCTGCTTGGAAATTTGCTCATATCCAGCCAGTTCCTAAAAAGGGTGACAAATCCCTCCCATCCAATTATTGTCCCATTGCAATTACTTCTACTCTTTCTAAAGTAATGGAGAAATCAATTAACCGCCCACTCTTAAACTACCTAGAAACCTTCCGTCTGATCAACGATCGCCAGTATGGATTCCGTTAGTGTCGATCCAATGGTGATATTCTGGCTTATGTTACCCATTTATGGACTAATTCAATGGAAAGGTTCGGTGAAACACAAGTAGTTACTCTTGACATCTCAAAGGCTTTTGATCGTGTTTGGCATAAAGGTCTTCTAAACAAGCTTCCATCTTATGGTTTGCCAACTGTTTTTAGTAATTGGTTATCCAGTTTTCTCTCTGATCGCTCACTGAGGGTGATGGTAGATGGCTCTCTGTCTTCTAACTTCTCCATTAATGCCGGTGTCCTCCAAGGTTCAGTTCTTTCCCCCACTCTTTTCCTCTTGTATATTAATGACCTTCTTCCATTGACTGGAAATCCTATCCATAGTTTTGCCGATGATAGCACATTGCATTCCACTTTCCATTTTGAGAAACCTTGTCCTGCTCAATCAGCTTCAACTTCTCGAAAATCTGCTACTAATTCCCTTAAATGCCGATCTTCAGGTAATTCTCCAGTGGGGCAAAGACAACTTAGTTGATTTCAACCCTTCTAAAACCCAGTCTTGTCTTATATCTCGCAAAAGGATTCTTCTTCTCCTATGCTTATCTTTAGTGACACTCCGATTTCTAGGCAAAACGATATATCTCTTTTGGGGATTACCCTGACTTCTAATCTCTCTTGGCACAAACACATTACAAATATTGCTTCCTCTGCATCTAAAAAACTTGGTTTTCTCTTTCGCTCTCAACGTTACTTTTCTTCCAAACTTTTCTTGCTCACTCTGTATAAATCGCAAATCCGCCCTGCCATGGAATATTGTTCCCACATCTGGGGTGGTGCCCCCAAAACCTCTCTCAGGCTTCTTGATTCCATTCAGAGAGGGCAGTTAGGTTAATTAATGATTCATCTCTAACAGAGTCTCTCCACTCGCTTTCTCTTAGACGTACTGTTTTCTGCTGCATGCCTCTTCTACAGATACTTCTATGGGCACTGTTCTTCTGAATTGGCTTCTATAATTCCCCGCTCTCTCTTTCAAAACAGTCCGAACACGTGCCGTCACCAGCCAACATCCATTTACTGTCCAACTTCAAACTCACGGAACCAACTTTTCATATTCCTCATTTATTCATTCAACTGCTGTTTTCTGGAACAACCTTCCTTCATACGTATTTCCTGAAAATTACAATCTACAGAAGTTCAAGTCCAATGTCAACAAATATCTTCTTTCGTCTTCTCAACCTCCAACCCAAGCACGGTACCAAGTACTATAGGTTCTAATACCTCTCCTGTTTGGGGTTCACATAAAAAAAAAAAAAAAAAATTTGGTGTGCTATATCTGTTTGGTTCTTTTGTGCAATTACTCCAACTTAAGTAAAACTACGTCTGTGTAGACCTAGCTTTACTTAAGTTGGAGATGTAGAGAAAGTTTCAAAAGGAAAAAATAAATGCATAAATATTTTTGTTGCAAGTAAAATGACAAGTCCTGATCAACCATTGTGCTGTTAATCTTGAGTATACCTTGGTGTTCTGTCACTTCTGGATGTCTCAAGCTTAAAAGGCCTCAAATTCTAAGACTCAATGATTGTGAATTTGTGGTTTCTTAAAACAAACTTCAAACAAAACAATTTGTGCAAAAAATAAAAAGATATAAATTAAATTTCCTTTTACATCATGTGTGTACATATGTAGATTTCACTTCTGATTATAAGTTATACAATGTAACACACCCTTAGCAGAAACTACCATTCTAACCTTTTAAACTTATGTTTAAAATACTAAACAATAGTAAACAATCCATTTGTTCCAGCCTTGCTTCCATCATACCAAGCAAGTCTGGTCAAACAATTTATTAAAGAATTTGATCCTCAAGGTGAAACTTTCAATTATATATATATATAGGCTGTTTGCAAATGCAAAAGTTAAAATTGGCATATTTATTGGTCCACCAGTTAAACAGATGTTGGCTTGACAAGAACTGGAAGATAGAATGATTGATGCTGAGTGAAATGCCTGGGAGTTGTTTTGTCTTGTAATGAATGGTTTTCTGGATAACACTACAAGCGAAAATTATAAAAATTGAGGCCCCGGGTGCCAAGCGTATTTCGAGGCCATATTCTTGTGATATATAGAGCGCTCTTGTAAAGTGATTGAAGTTATTTCTTTTTAAGTTCCTACATTTCTATCAACAGCCTTTCTTTAAAACAAGTTCTATACTTGAAAGCCACAAGTTAGAACACAGAAAGGAAACACACCTTTCTTTTTCCTATATTTCTAGTTTTTTTTTTTTTTTTAAGAAAACCCCAAACACGAAAGGTATCAAAACCTATAGTACTTAGTACCATGCATGGGTTGAAAGAGAAGTATGGGGGGGGGGGGGAGATGCTGGAAACTTTGCTCTAGAGACTAAACATGGGTTTCACCACTTCAAGCCTCCAATAAGCAAAGTGGCGGGATTTCACCAGTTGATGAAAGTCACTACCACCTACTACTAATCAACTAAGACTTCAACCGCTTGGCCTCTGAGCGGCACTGCTCCTGCTTCCCTGTGGCGGGGCTGGTAAACTGGGGGAAAATTTATCCTCCAGGGCTAAAAGGAGTAACGATGGATAAAAACGACTATCCAGCTCTAGAGCCTTCAAACTCAAGGCTAGATAAACCCAGTGATGATGAATTAAGCCAATCAAAAAGGCTCTGAAGAGAAGTGCAGTGCAATGAGATGCTAAACTTTCTGGTGATACACTCTCTCTCCAACCAGCCTGTCGGCAAATTATCACCATTTGTCATCTAAAGATTTTGGGAATCAATTACTGGAACACCAAAAATGGTTAAACGACTGCAATCCGGAGACCTATTAATTGAAACAGCCAACTCCAAACATTCCGAGTGCCTGCTCAAAACAACGATATTCGGTGGCCTGCCAGTATCTATCTCCACACAATGCCTTAAATTCCTCGAAAGGTGTATTAACCGAATGGGATCTACCTACAATATCTGAAGAGGAATTAGTTCAAGAACTGAGTAATCAAAAAGTAATCAACGCCAAATGCATAATGACTAAAAAAGATGGAAATCTCGTCCCAACTAGGTCAATCATTTTAATTTTCAGTACCCCAGATTTGCCATCCTCAGTAAAAGCTGGATATTTAAACTGCCGAATTTGGGCTTATATTCCTAATCCCATTCGTTGTTTTAAATGCCAAAAATATGGAAATTCCCAACAAACATGCAGAGGAGAAGCAATTTGTCCTATTTGTGGTTCCAAGGAACATACACAAGCAGACTGTTCAGCATCAAGTCCCATTTGTCCCAACTGCAAAGAAAGTCACCCAGCATTTTCAAAATCTTCTGAAATGTGGAAAACGGGGAAAAAAATTCAAAAATATAAAATTGAACACAAAGTGACATACCCTGAGGCACGCAGACAGGTTATGTTGACCCTGCCCAGTCGTTCATATGCATCTCACACTCGAAGCTTTAATTCAACAGCAATACAAACAGATGTATCAATACCTCCCAGCACATCTATGGTTAATTGGGTTAAAAATACATTATCTAACTCAGGAAAAGAGACGCATCAAACTAAAACCAGTGAATCGACCAACACTCCAATCAGCAACCCAACTGATACTCGGACAATCCCGCATGACAAAGGAAAATTAAAAACTACTAAAGACAACAAGAAACCTGAATCATCCACCAACAGTATGGTCGTAGATGTACACTAAGATCATGAAGAACTCATACTAGAACTTCATGCAAATGACACTATGGATACTGGATGCCCCAGCTTCCCAAAAAAAGACTGGAAAAAGTGCTCCTCAAACAAAAAACAGTCAGATGAATCATCCTCAACTAAACCTAAATGAACCACAGTATCTTACAATGGAATTGCAGAGGTTTTCGTTGCAACACTGACGATATTCAATACCTAATTAACTAATATTCTCCAGTTGCCTTCTGTTTACAGGAAACTTACCTAATCTCACAAATTTCTCCTTCAATAAAGAACTATTTCCTTTATTGAAGAGATCAAAATACAGCTAATGCTGCCCATGATGGTGTAGCAATCCTAGTAAACTTGAAGATCCCAACTAAACATATCCCACTCCCAAACACAATACCACTATCAAATCCCCTGGGCCGAAAGCATTATAATTACTGGTGGAATGACAAATGCACCACAGCAAAGAGAGCAAAAAATAAAGCCTGGAATTTGTTTCGGCAATGTTCGAGCACAGTCAATCTCATTAATTATAAGAAATTAAGGGAAAAAGCACGCTTCGTACAAAAGCAAGCAAAGAAAGAATCCTGGACCCGTTTTGCATTCAGTTTTCACAGAAATACTGATCCAAAATAATATGGAAAAAAATTAGACAGCTGTCTGGTAAGTTTCCTAGCATACCTTCTCCAATCCTCTCCTAGAATGGGAAAGATCTCTCTGATCCTGTAGATATAGCTAATGCTTTAGGCAATACTTTTGCAGAAATCTCAGCAACATCAGCCTATACTACTGCATTCCAAAGAATTAAAAACACTAAAGAAAAGCATGCTACTCACTTTCAAACTGCCTGTCTTTTCCTATATAACAAACTTCTGCAATATTCTGAACTTTTACATGTCATTAAAACCACCCGCAATGGTGCTGCCGGGCCAGATGGGATTTATTATGTCACGCTACAACATCTTGATGACAAAGCTTTGCACCGCCTCCTGGTCTTTTACAATCGCATATTTTTAGAAAATGTTTTTCCAGCTTCTTGGCATCACTCTACAATTTTGGCATTCCTGAAGCCTGGAAAAGATCCATCCAACCCCAATAGCTATAGACCCATATCTCTCTCTCATCCACTTCTGTGGATAAGAGAGATATGGGGACATCTAAAATTATCCACAGAAGACTCGTCTGGATCATTGAGTCGGAACAGCTAATGAGCCGTAGTCAATATGGCTTTCGTCAAAACAGGTCATGCTTAGATCTTATGGTCAAGGCTGAATTTGCCATCTGTAATGCTTTTGTCAAACATGACCATCTAGTAATGTTTTCAATAGACATAGAGAAGGCTTTTGATACCACCTGGTGGTATGGTATACTTAGTGATCTTTACCTTCTAGGACTACGAGGCAATCTTCCTATATTTGTTCAGAACTTTTTACTATATAGTATCGGTGTAAATACACCATAGTTAACCCATATATTTGAACTACGTATGTAGTGTAGAGGGCATCATTTTAATTGTATCTCATAATGTGGTTGCCTTCACAACGAAATAGCTACTATTGCATTACTTCAAATAAATAACGCTTCTCTAGTAGAGAAGACTACTGTTATTTATTTTCAGCGGTACCACCACCCAGACGATCATTTCGAAGCTGTGCGGCTTCATTATCAGTGGGTGGGCAGGTACCCAACTTTGCTACTGTGATGGCTTGTTGTATTACCTGGGTACCTGCCCGCCTACTGATGATGAAGCCGTACAGCTTTGAAACGATCGTCTGGGTGGTGGTACTGCTGAAAATAAATAACAGTAGTCTTCTCTACTAGAGAAGTGTTATTTATTTGAAGTAATGCAATAGTAGCTATCTCGTTGTGAAGGCAACCACATTATGAGATACAATTAAAACGATGCCCTCTATGCTACATACGTAGTTCAAATATATGGGTTAACTATGGTGTATTTACACCAATACTATATAGTTAATTATCAAAAACCCATAAGGATTATGTCCTGTGCATTTAATTTTCCAAGAACTTTTTACATACTAGATCATTTCAAGTTCGATACCAACATGCCCTTTCCGCAACTTTCATCCAGGAAGAAGGTGTTCCACAGGGATCAGTACTGAGTGCCACTCTTTTTGCTCTGAGAATAGATTCTATCACTAAGCAGCTTCCAAATACAGTTGAGACTTACCTTTATGCAGATGACCTTTCCATCTCCTGTCATTCTCAAAACATGAGGTCTATTGAAAGACAGTTTCAGATATCACTTAATAAAATTCAACAATGGGCGAGCCTCAACGGCTATCGGCTCTTGCAGCAGAAAACAGTTGCTATTCATTTTTGTAGACAGCGCAAAATTCATCCACATCCTGAACTTCAAATTTCTAACGTCTCCGTCCCGGTCACCAGCAACATCCGATTTCTAGGATTAACCCTTGACAATAAGTTAAATTTCCTAGATCATATTAAAAATGTACGGACTTCCTCTCTAAAAAAGTTAAACATACTCAGAGCTTTATCTGCCCAAACATGGGGTGCAGGTCGTACCTCCCTTCTTCGGTTATACAGGGCATTAATCAGATCCCGTCTCGATTGTGGTGCTCCAATCTATGATTCTGCCAGAAAGAGTGCATTACACTGGCTTGATCCTATTCAACACAGTGCTTTGAGAATTGCAATTGGTGCGTTCAGAACGGCGCCAGCACATAGTCTCTACATTGATGCTCACGAGCCCCCACTAACTTTACACAGGAAAACACTGTTACTGAAATATGCTGTCAAGATACAAAGTTGTGCCTCTCATCCCGTTCAGTCATACCTTTTCAACCCACAGTTAGAAAACCTATACAGAAACAAACCTAGCATTGTAAAACCAGCTGGTCTTCGCCTTCTTGAACTGACGCAGGTTTCGAATATTTCCATCCATTCCGTAAAGCAGGTAGCAACTTATACTTAACCACCGTGGGCTCCTCCTCCTCTTCCAACCTGTGACACTTACCTCTGTCATTGGAGAAAGAATACTTTTCAAGCATTAAATGTCAACGAAATTCTTGCAGTTCATACTGAAAAATATACAGATTTCTCCCCAATTTATACAGATGGCTCTAATTCAAATGTTGGAGCAGCTGCAGTGTTTCTGAATACAATTGTATCAGTTTCCTTTCCATCAGAATTTAGTCTATTTTCTGCTGAATTATATGCAATCAAACTAGCTTTAGAAAATCTCTATTCTGACTGTTCCTTAAAATCTGTTATTTACACTGATTCCCTCAGCTCAATCATGTCGTTATATAATTCCTCAGATAAAGTTCACCCTGTTCTAGATGAAATCAGAAGCTTATTACTGCAAATTAAAGAACGCAACCAACTGGTCACTTTTTGCTGGATTCCAACACATTCCAGTATTTTAGGCAATGAACTGGCTGATAAAGCTGCAAAAAATCCAACTACCTTAGACTTAACTAATATCCCTGTTCCTGCATCAGATTATGCACTAACCATTCATGCTGCTTGCCTATCACAATGGACAGCACTCTGGCACTCTCAGACTAATAATAAACTCTTTCAGTTTAAACATGATCCGAAAATTTGGCGCTCCAGTGTCCGTACATCGAGACGAGAAGAAGTAGTCCTTTCGAGGGCAAGAATAGGACATACCCATCTGACCCACCTTCATTTACTCACAGGAGATGATCCCAACACAATGTACACATTGTTCTAACAATTTGACTGTAAAACATATTCTTATTGGCTGCCTCTATTATAAACAAGACAGACCTTCATCCTTTATCTCACTGGTTAATTCATAAACTAATAACTCTTGAAAATCTCATTTGATAAGGCAAATATTTCTGAATTTTTTGACTTCCTCAGGCAAACTGGGCTTTTTAATTATTTCTGATTTCAGATTTTCTTCTGATTTATGGAAAACTCATGTTTTAATATAATAAGTGAATAGGCACGTTATAGCCTTAGCAGCTTAATGTGCCATTAAGCCTCCATAACAACAACAATATAAAAATTGATTTAAATTTTTAAAGTTAACAAGTTGATTTAAAAATGGGATGGATTATGACTCTTAATGATCAGTTGAGTTTACAGAAATAGATTCACTCTAGACTTTATGATCAAGGCTGAGACAAAAAGTGAAAATTGCATTCATAAAGAATAAACATTTAGTGAACCGAGATATAGAGAAGGCCTTTGACAACATGTGGTGCTTTGGAATACAGTTGGTCGTCGACTTACGACCGACTTCTGTTCTGACTGACAGGTCGTAAGTCGATCTGGTCGTATGTCGGCCATATATTTATTAACAGTATTTTTTAACCTTTCTAATCTTTTTATCATCTTTATAATTTATTTTTATAATCTTTTAAATTTTTATCATCTTTTATTTTTCATTTTAAATACAGTAATGTTTAAATCTTTTATTTAGCGATACTGTACATACCTTCGTTTCTACGCCTAGTCGCGGCCGGTCGTAAGTCGCATAGGTTGTAAGTCAACGACCAAGTGTACTTCGTGACTTACATGCCCTAGGTTGAGAAGGACATTTAGCATCTGTAATTGAAAGTTTCCTCCAAGACGGAATCCTTCAAGTACAGTTTTATAGTGTATTCTCCAGAATCTCCATGCAGGAGGAAGGGATGACACATGGATCAGTCCTTTCGAGTGGCACACTCGTCTCAGATTACATGCTGATGAGCACCATCCTGAATTATGTAGAAACTTAGTTTTATGTTGATGGCCTTG
Organism: Mastigoproctus giganteus; assembly: GCF_048544385.1. Classification (NCBI taxonomy): domain Eukaryota; kingdom Metazoa; phylum Arthropoda; class Arachnida; order Uropygi; family Thelyphonidae; genus Mastigoproctus; species Mastigoproctus giganteus. The sequence goes on from NC_143585.1 coordinate 116,028,060, forward strand.
CTGAATGGTTTTCACTCTCAGAATGTGTCTTCACTCTTCACTGTCTCAGAATGTGTTCTATTGAACGGCAGCTCAAAATTTCAATAAATAAAAGTTAGAGATGTTACAAAATGGTTACCAACTGTCTCCACAGAAAAACATTACTGTAAAAAAAAAAAAAAGGTAAAGTGCAGCTATTATCAACCCACTGCAGGATTGAAGGCCTCCTCAACAATTCGTGCTGAGGGAAATTGACCATAATCTGCCACGCTGGTCCAGTGTGGATTGGCAGATCGACCATATTCAGCAGTCAAGGGCTTGAACCCCAGTCTACTCAAAGAGCGTGTGCTACTGCACTCCCGCTTCTGACCACTCAGCTACGGAGACTCCTCATTTGTAGAAGTATTAGTATTAGTCGCATGGTGCAAGAAAGCCTATGGCTTATGCTGCACCAGCCAAAAAAATAAAATAAATTTTTAAAAAACCGAATAAAACAATGATAAAAATAAATAAATAATAATAATTAATAAAAGAAAAAGAAATTAAACCTATCATCCTATGCGCTTCCCTGACCCGAAGGTACTATCCAGATGACCTTTGAACTTCTCCAAACTGTCAGCCTCTACCACCCATGTACGAAACTTATTCCAGTAATTTATAACTCGCTGGCTAAAATAAAACTTCCTGCAGTCCAATCTAAACATCTGCCCCCGTAACTTGAATTTATGTTCCCTAGTTCTAGCATCATTTATAATCTTGAAAATTTCATACTCATTCATTTTACTGATGCCTCTCAGAGCCTTAAACACCTCAATCAGATCTCCTCTAAGGTGTCTAGTTTCCAAACTCTGCAACCCACATATTCAAAGTCTTTCTTCATAAGGACACCCTTTTGCCGATCTCACCAGGCGAGTTACCCGTCTTTGCACCCTTTCTTAAAAGGGTGCAAAGACGGGTAACTTGCCTGGTGATGTCCCTATCTCTACTTGCAAAAGTTCGATAGATCATCAATAGGACACCATGGGCCTTCCTTGCAACCTGTTTACAATGCTCAGAGAATTTCATGTTGTACCGTATCGTAACACTCAAGTTCCTTTCCTCCAATACTGGGTTTAGTTGAACTCCAAGTGAATAAGTTATTTTGGGATTACTGTTTCCCAGGTGTAATAACTTACACTTTGTTGGATTAAAGCATAGCTGCCATTTTTCTCACCATTCCTGAAGTCTACTAGGTCTCTCTGAAGAAGCTCAGCTTGACAGTGATCATTAACTACTCTACCAATTTTAACATAATCTGCAAATTTAGACATCACACCCTCTATCCCTTTATCAATGTCATTTATGAAAATTAAAAACAACAGTGGTCCTAATACTGATCCTTGGGGAACCCCACTTCTCACATCAACCCAATCTGAGGAATAGCCATTTATCATAACCCTCTGCATCCTGCCCTGGAGCCATTCTGCTATCCATCTAAAGATTTTCCCAGTGATTCCAACCTGTTCCAGCTTATAAAGCAACCACTCATGTGAGACTGAGTCAAAAACTTTGCTGAAATCTAAATAAACAATGTCGAAATTATTTCCTAAATCCAGCTCGTGAGTGACCCTTTCAAAATAGCAAACCAGATTTGTTAAACATGATTTTTCCCTTTACAAACCATGTTGAGTATCCTTGAGAATTTCAATTCTATCCAAATAATCCTGAATTCCATCCTTGATCATTGCCTCCATGATTTTTCCTACCACTGAAATCAGACTGACAGGTCAATAATTTCCAACTTCACTCTTAGAGCCACCCTTATGTATGGGAGATACATTGGCACTTTTCCAATCCAACGGAATCTCCCCCGAGTCTAGTGATTCTCGCATAATTAGGTTCAATGCACTCACTTGCCACCTCCCTTAAGATTATAGGGTATATTCCATCAACTCCTTGGCCTGTAGGCTCAAGTTTTTTCATTAAATAATCTTGCCAAATTTCAATATCATTAAGTACATATTTTTCAACTTTGCTCCCACAATTTCCCTTTGCTGCAAAAGGTTTTTCTTCTGTAAAGGCGCCTCCGTAGCCAGGTGGGAAGGAGCAGCAGCAGTGTGTAGCACACGCTTCTTGATTAGACCGGGGTTCGAGCCCGTCACCACCAAATACGAAGGATGCGGAAAGGTCAGGGAATGACCATCGCATATCCCGGAGCAATATGGCCTTAGTTGCTAATGCTCCTAAAAACCAAATAACAACAATCTTCTGTAAATATCGATGCAAAATAACTGTTAAGTTCATCTGCAATGGAAGCTGGTGTATTTCATACTGTCTCCTTTCACTTACGTAAAGTTCTGATCTGGTTTGTCTTGCTCTTCCTAGCATTTATATATGTGAAGAATTCCTTATCCTCCTTCCTCTTTGCTCTGTTTGCTAGCAATTTCTTTTTATGTTATACTGCTAAGTGAAAACATCTGATACCCAGGTGTGATATTAGATAAAAAAATAATAATAATAAACTTCTTAAAAATGTAGTACACTGTCAGTTCTGCTATAATGCGAATTTGCTCCAACGAGATTGATATATTAGGGAACAATGTGACTATAACACGATTTTCGTGTTGGCTCATGCACAATTTCTTCTGCGCATAACACCAGGTGAATATAAAACCCGGCACCAAGCTGAATGTGGAGACCTGCGCAGCAAGACATACAAGTTTACGAAGCTTATAAAATGTCAAACGTGTGAGAGCTATATTTCCCATTTACTGTAACTGTATTGGTTATAGACTCAGTTGTCATTCGCTGTATTCACAAGATTTTTTTTTGTTCGAAAACAGAAATTTCGTGAGTGGAGGAGCACATATCTGGAGGTCACTACCATAAAAACAATAAAAATAATTTGCAGTTCCCGGTTTATTGGGCTTTTCTGTTAGTGCAGTCTTAATTATAAACGGGTAGTAAACTCTTATCTTACTGCATTTGCAATAATAGCGATAGCTGGAATTTGTTGGTTTTCACGTTATGGTGAGATGTTTCCCTTTTCTCTTTAATCATATAAAAAACAAATTTTCAGAATCTTTTCTTTTCTGCATGCCGTGGTTTTTATTATTGATTGCTTATCTTTTTTACTGTTTTAAATTTTACAATCCAAAAAAAAAAAAAAAAAAGTGTGACCAGAAATATATCAATTAGTATATACAGTGGATTCCGTTTATTTGGAACAAATCTTAAAAACAGGATCGAATCGCGAAAATTGCCAGGGTTTACTTCGCATAATTCGGACAACATGCTGTTTAATTTGGGCAGGAGACCGCAGCACTGGAGATTACCCTACGATTGTCTGTGACCGAATGAAGTGGTACAGTTGGATTTCTGGAGGTCACAACCATAAAACAATAAAAACAATTAGCAGTTACCTGTTTATTGGGATTTTCTGTTTTCTTTTGAAGTCTTCCTTTGTAAGAGCACGAGTTTGTTCCTCTCGCCAATCTTGTTGCCCTTCTCTGTACTCGTTCTAGCAAACCTACATTCCAAAATGATGCCTTGAGACCTGTATACAGTACTCAAGGTATGGCCTGACCTTTACCTAATACAAAGGGATAATCACCTCCTTGTCTCTGCTAGCAAAATTCTTATATATCATTGACAAACTCCATAACCTGCTCTTGCAGCCCGTCTGCCCTGTTCAGAGAACTTCATATCTGACTGCACAATTACCACCAGATATTTTTCATTCTCCACACTCCCTGAGTGTAGTACCACACAGTTGGTACATTTCTCTTGGGTTAATGCTACCCATATGGAGTACTTTGCATTTGTCAATTTTAAACTTCAGTTGCCACTTCTCAACCCATCTGCCTAATTTTTCTAGATCCTGTTGCAGTAGCATACTATCTTTACTATCCTTAACAACCCTGTCAACCTTTGTATCATCTGCAAACTAGGACATTAGGACTTATATACCTTCATTAATATCATTGATAAATACACAAAACAACAATGGGCCCAGCACCGAACCCTGGGGTACTCCACAAATAACATTAGTCCACGTAGAGCAGTGTCCATTTATTACCACTCTCTGCAATCTCCCACTCAACCATCCCTTTATCCATTGCAGTAACTTGCCCTTAATGCCATACCGCTCCAATTTGTACCGCAGTCTTCCATGTGCACCAGTATCAAAAGCTTTCCTGAAATCCAAGTATATGATATCAAAATTATTTTTGCATCCAGTTCCTTTGTGACTGCATCATAGTATTCAATCAAATCGGTCAGACAAGACTTCCCCTTAACAAACCCATGCTGTGTCTGAACTATTACTGCTGCCTTGTCTTGTCTAGGTGATCCTGTATCACCTCTTTAACCAGTTACTCCATTATTTCCCTGGAACAGAAGTTAAACTAACAAGTCTGTAATTATTTGTGTCACCCTTTGAAACACCTTTGTGAATTGGGGATACATTTGCACAGCTCCTGTCCATGGGGACCTCCCTGAAATCCAAGGAAGCTCTCATAATTATGGCTAAGAGCTTGCTTACTTCCCTTGTTGTCTCCTTCATTATAACTGGAATAGATTCCATCTGCTCCAGGTGACTTTTATGTTTAACTTCAACAATTGATCCTCCACATTGCTCTCAGTTATTACAAGATCACTTATCTCCCTGTTAGAGTTTGATAAACTTCTGGCATTCCCCTCATTGAATAACTCCTCATGTGTGAATGTAGATGCAAAATACTCATTCAGTTTATCAGCTACTTGAGCAGGATCATCAATAGTTGAACTATGTATGTTAAGTGGACCGATCTGATTCATCCCCTTCCTCCTAGAGTTTACATAAGAAAAGAACTCTTTGCTGGTTTTTTTTTTTTTTTTTTTGCATCCTTTGCCAAAGATTTCTCGTAATCTGCTTTCGCCTGCCTAACCTCCTTTGTGACTTGATTACAGACTAGCTTATATCTGCCGTAGGCATCTGTGTCGCCTGATAATTTATATGCATCCCATGCATTTTTCTTTTCTGCCACAAGCCTCATTAATTCATCTGTCATCCATTTAGGCTTGAACAGTATTTCTTAGTTGGTATGAAAAGCCTAGTAGCCTCCAAGATTAAGTCCCTGAAGGCTTCCCATTTTGAATTCACCGTTGGTAATATCATTAGTCGAGACCACTATAGTCACCTTTACGAAAACAAAAAGCCTTCCCTTTAACCTTGATGGTAGTTACATCTTTAATTAAATCCCACATGTGAGTACACTGTGATCACTGTCACCATGTGGTTCCTGTATCTGCAAATTCTTAATGCATGAATAATCACTGCTGATAATCACATCAAGGGTATTACTCCCTCTGATTGTCAGTTGAACATGTTGCTGTAGGAAACAATCCTCCGATAAATCCACAAAAGCCTTGCTGGCATGCGAGTAACCAACCCACAAGTTCCAGTCAATATCTGGAAAGTTAAAACCCCCCATTACAAGACATATTGATTTACTGGCCCATTCTATTTCTCTGCACAACTGTTCATTGTAGTCATCAGAGTCATTAGGCCTATAACATCCTCCTACTCTCATTTTCCCCTTCTTAGTGTTTGTCACACCAAACAGACCCAACATTGCACTGTCCACCCATGTCAACTGGATTCACTCCCTTAGATTTTACATGTTTCTTAACTAACAGCATAACCCCTCCTACCTTGTCTGCCCTTTCTGTACATATTGTACTCCCCAAATTCCAATTCTGCACTGCTTATATCTGTGTGACACCATGTCTCTGATATCCCAACAATATCTGCCTTTGATGTCTTGATCAAATTCTGTCTTCAAATTCATCAATTTTATTTACTATACTTCTAGCATTAATGTATGCAAGTATACATGCACTTGTTCTTACTCTTATTTATCCTAACACAGCCCATGTATTTACTTGTTCCATAATGACTCTCAGCAGCGCTTGAAGTCCCAGCAACTTGCTCTCTAGGCTGCTGCTCATTACAATTGAAGCAGTGCAAGAATCACTTTTGCCTCTGTCTGCGGCTACCATTAATCTTTTAGTCTGTGAATCCCCCAATCTAGCAGTTTTCCAACCCACCTTACTGCCTCGATATCATCAGCAAATATTCTTGCACCCTTTCTATTTAAGTGTATCCCATCCCTGAAGAAGCAGTCTCTCCTGTTAGCAAGCACAGCCCACGCTGAAAAAAAAAAATTTTACCCCACGAGCCTTCCACAATCTCGCCAGGGCCAAATTTATTGACAAGGCCCTCATCATATACTCTCCCCTATCGTGTCTGGGCCGAATTGCAGACACCTTCAAATTTAACCCTAACTCACGACTATATATATATGCGTGTGACATAGATATATATATGTATTACTCTGATTTCTAATCTCTCTCTCTCTTGGCATAAGCACATTACAAATATTGATTCCTCTGCCTCTAAAAAAACTGGATTTTCTCTTTCGCTCTCGACATTACTTTTCTTCCAAACAGCCTCTGTAGCCAGGTGGGCAGAAGCAGCAGTGTATAGTACACGCTTCTTGATTAGGCTGGGGTTTGAGCCCGTGACCACCAAATACGGAGGATGCAGAAAGGTCAGGGAATGACCACCGCATATCCCTGGAGCAATATGGCCTTAGTTGCTAATGCTCCTAAAAACAGGTGCCTCTGTAGCCAGGTGGGAAGGAGCAGCAATGCATAGCACATGCTTCTTGATTAGACTGGGGTTCAAGGCCCGTCACCACCAAATACGGAGGATGCGGAAAGGTCAGGGAATGACCACCGCATATTCCCGGAGGAATATGGCCTTAGTTGCTAATGCTCCTAAAAACAGGCGCCTCTGTAGCCAGGTGGGAAGGAGCAGCAATGCATAGCACATGCTTCTTGATTAGACTGGGGGTTCAAGGCCCGTCACCACCAAATACGGAGGATGCGGAAAGGTCAGGGAATGACCACCGCATATTCCCGGAGGAATATGGCCTTAGTTGCTAATGCTCCTAAAAACCAAATAACAAACATAACAACCAGCTCCTAAAAAACAAATAACAACAACAACATCTTCCAAACAGCTGTTCACTGTGTACAAATCAAAAAATCTGCCCTACCATGGAATATTGTTCCCACATCTGGGGTGGTGCCCCCAAACCCTCTCTCAGGCTTCTAGACTCCATTCAAAACAGGTCAGTTAAGTTAATGACTCATCTCTAATAGAGGCTCTCTGCCTCATAGATGTTGTTTTCTGCTGCATGCCTTTTCTATAGATACTTCTATGATTGGTGTTCTTCTGAATTGGCTTCTGTAATCCCTGCTCTCCCTTCCAAAGCCATCTGAACACATGCTGCAACCAGTCAATGTCCTTTTACTGTCCAACTTAAAACTCAGAGAACCAACTTTTCTTCTTCCTCATTCATTCATTCAACTTCCCTTCTGGTACAACCTTCCTTCATATGTATTTCTATAGAAGTTCAAGTCTAATTTCAACAAATATCTTCTCAGCCTCCAATGCGTGCACAGTACTAAGTACTATAGGTTCTAATACCTCTCAGGTTTGGGCTTTTCATAAAAAAAAAATTTTCTGTCAACCTTGGCGTCATCTGCAAACTTGAACATTTAAACTTGATGTGCCCTCATCAATATCATTAATAAATATTGAAAACAATAGTGGGTCCAGCACCAAACCCTAGAGGCCTCCACTAATAACATTAGTCCACAAAAAGCAGCGTCTGTTGATAACTACTGTCTTCTACGACTCAACCATCCCTTTATCCATATGAATAACTTGTCCTTAATGTCACGCTGCTCCAATTTGTACAGCAGTCTTATGAGCAACAGTATCAAAAGTCTGAAGTCCAAGTATATGATATCAAAATTGTTTTTTGCATCCAGTTCCTTGGTCATTGCATCATAGTGCTGTATCAGTTGTGTTTGACAAAATTTCCTCTTCACAAACCCATGTTGTGTCTGATATATAATCAGTGGTGAGCTGTGAATATTTTAACAATGGAATTGCAGTTTTTCTGACTTCCTACCAAGTAAATTTAATCGGTCACAGAAGTGACATCATCTGCGGCTTCCATTAGAGGCGCTTTCCATGCTCACACTACTCATAACTAGTAGTTTGGTTAGAGTCCGTGACGCTTTTTTCATGACCAGTATGATATCTTGAGTCAGGGGTGGATTTAGTGGGTGGACAGGTGCGGCTTATTACCCCCTTAACCATACGTATAAGTGAATGTGTAAAACGTTCCTAGGTCTATCTAAAAAAAACCTTAAAATCTGGTCGTCATGCCTCGCCTTACAATAACTGGATATGACAGTGTCTGGAGTTCTAACTTTTTTGAATAGTATGACGTCACAATTATGCTTCCTGAAGTTACTACTGCAGTATGATTGCAACAATACTAATAATTGTTAACAATTTCTTTTTTCATCTTGCATTTTCATTACATTCCATTGTTGGGTGCCCCTAACAGAGATATTTAGATAACGTTGCATTGCAAGTATACATCTCTTACTTTGGTTATCATAAATCCATTGTATCTTGTCTTCCAGAAATTATGAAAATCTGTGAATGATCAATAAAGTATTTACAATAAAAAAGCTCTTATTTCGTAATCGATATATACAAATCAAAATACTTAAAAGAAACAAGAAGTTGTTTCTTTTAAGTATTGGTCTCTCATTGGAAGCATCATTATTTTGTCAGTTCGTCCAAATGGTTTGTCAATTTCTGGTCAGTTCAGAGTATAGCCATATAATCAGTTCCATGGCATGCATTTAAAAGGTCCATGTCAGTGTCCATGAGCTAACGATTTCAAGTCCAGGGTTATCAAGTCGGGTGATGTCATTTTTCAGTTGCCTTTCATTAGAAGTATTTATTTTGTTGCTCATTTATATCAGGTCTGTTTTTCTAGTTAGTTTATCCATTTCCATTCAGTTTAGTCATATAGTCAATTCCATGGCATTCATCAGTAAGGTCTATGCTAGTGGTCTCTGTGGATGGCAATTAATGTCCTGCATCAGGCAAAAAGTTCCTGTGCATACTTAGTAAAAGCCTTGTACTCTTCTGGTGAGTCGAGATGTAATTCCAGATTCTGTGGGAAGTAAGTGATCGTTGTCATTAACCAGCAGCGAAGGTCCTCATAATGGGTACAGTCAAACATGATGTGGTGCCAGGTCTCTGCCTCCCCGCATGTGCAGCATGGATCCTCGATGATCCCAAAGTTGGTTAATTTTGCATTGAATGATCCGTGGCCAGTCAGTAGGTAAGTTGTGAATAGTCCGGGATGGAACCAAGTTGCGGGTTTTGGATACACCCTAAGAACTTTTTTGTGATTTTGCCTTTTGTTGATGCAGTCCATCAATCCTGCCATGCCTGCTGTGGCCATCATAATTTGCAGCATGTTTAATTGTCACAATATTATTCATTACGCTGAAAGCTCACTCAGTTTCAGCACTGCTAATCGCAATGGTTTCAAAGATATTTTCTGATAAAAGGTAAAAGGTAATTTCACTCTATTTTAAAGATAAACTGTCTTCGACAAAATCTCTAAAATCATCAATTTTTATTTTATCAGAAAACTTAAATTTCTTATTTGGTTTTCACTATCTTGTAACCGAGACGAAAGTTCTTTCACAGTCCACAATTTCGGATAGCATATGTTTAAAATTTCAAATAAAAATTCGATGGTATTGTTATTTTCTTTAATTAAAAATCACTCTGTTGCATTAATAACTTGTCACGAGGTAATTTTTTTACTTTCAATTTTGATTCCTTCAAATTCTTTCCACTTCAACATGCTCTCAATTTTAGCTTCATAATTTCCTTCAGAATTTTTCAAATTAGCAATAGCATTGATAGTTCGATTAATTAATTTATATGCTTTTACCATTGTGATTCTGTAAAGCTTCTGAAAGGTAAGAGAGCTCCTGCAGGATGTTAATCATTAGTGTTAAACGATTAAGAAATTCCAAATTTAAAAGTCGATTTAATAATCCGGAATATTTAACTTCTGATACAAAATGTTTGCATAAAGCAGGTAATTCCTCCAACCCACAATTGCTGTCCGCAAGCTACAAGCTGCTCATCGTGGCCGAACACACGACCGGTCTTTATAGTTTCCACATCAAGTTCTTTAGCAAATCATCCTTAATTCGCGCTAGTTTTTTGGAGATTGGTGATAGGTTTTTTTTTTTTTTTTTTTTATTATTGCCTGTATGCCATTATATTTTAGAACATTTTCTACCTAGTGAAAGGCTTGACAAAGTTTCAAAATCTGCCAACATTTCATCTTCGTAAAGTTTATATAATATGTTAGTTGCCTCAATCCCCACCCCCCAGGTCTTTGAATATTGTGCACAATGTTGGAATCTCACGGATATTCAGCTACTATGACCATGTAAACATACAGGAGAAATTTACTGGAAGGCAAGGAACACTCACTTCTCCAAAAAAAAACATATGCCCATTTGTCAGAGTAACGGGGAACCACAACACAAGTTGACCAGAAACTATAATCCGTGTCGAGAATCTTCTTAATCCTCTGACTGGCTATGGAAAACATATGACTAGCGTGACGTCTCTGTATGTGACTGCATAGGTTTTACAGACACCACTAACATTGTGAAATGGTAATCCTTTCACACTTTCTAATTGCCTAAAGGCCAGAGGTGAGAACAATGCACACACAGTTCTCTCCTAATCCGTTCGTTACATGGAAATTTTCTTCGTTCAACAGAAACTATTTAAATTTAATTACCAAGGGGAATCAAAAAAATTTCTCTATAAAGAAGTTAATTAAATAGAGGTCCGACTGTAATTAAATCAAAAATGAAGCAATTTTAAAATGTATAACTGATCGATTAAAATGCTGGGAATGGGGCCCCGCTCGCCCCGCCATAGTTTCGGCTCTGGATACTCAATAATTGCATTCTTTGTAAAATAAATAATAGTCTCAACAATGGGCTCTCATGCAAGCCCACTATGATCACCATTATATATAACTACACTCCTGTTTAGATGATCCTGCATTACTTTAATCAGGGACTCCATTATTTTACCTAAAACAGAAGTTAAGATAACAGGTCTGTAATTGCTTGTGTCACCCGTTGATCTCCCTTTGTGAATTGGAGATAAATTCAATCTCCAGTCCCTCAGCCTTTCCCTGAATCCAAAGATGCTTTCATAATTATGGTATGGTATTATGGTAAGGGTATGCTTACCTCCTTAATATAACTCGATAGATCCCATCCACCAAAGGTGCTTTTCTATATTTCACTTTAACAGTTTCCTTTCCACTTTCTTCTCAGCTATTACAAAATCATTGAGTTCTCTGTTAGTTTGATAAACTTCTGTCATTCACTTCCTTAAAGAATTCCTTATGCACAAATGCAGATGCAAAATTAGGCACCAGCTCAACGGCCTAATGGGCATTTATGAGAGCTTGAAGAGTAGGTGGATGCTCTTGAATAAATTAAAATATAGGACTGATCAAGCACTGAGCTGTCCAACTCAATGCCAGAGCTTGCAATTGAGCATCAGGAAACAGAGGGAAAGCCCCTTAAGGCAGAATGTGCTGTACCAACAGGAGTTACTGCTGGTGACTTTATTCTCGGGAAAAAGGGAAATATACTGTGCCAAAAGGGTATGTGAAATAGGACCAGTGTTTCCAAAGGCAAAAGTTAATGTTGTAAGTAGATATCTTTTAAATGCACAAAAGATGTTACTGTCATACACGTCGGCACTATTAATGACATTAAGAGAAGGACATCTTCAGAATTACTTAACAAGTATAGAGCAATGTACTTGTTTTGGGGGCACCACTCCAGGTGTGGGAACAATATTCCATGGTAGGGCATATTTGCAATTTGTACAGAGTGAACAGCTGTTTCGAAAAAAAAGTAACCCTGAGAGAAAAACAGAAAACAACGTTTTTTAGATGCAGAGGAAGCAATATTTGTAATGTGCTTGTTCCAAGAGAGATTAGATGTCAGGGTAATCCCCAAAAGAGATATATCATCATGCCTAGAAATCAGTGCCACCAAAGATAAGCATAGGAGCAGAAGAAACCTTTTTTGCAAGATATGAGTTAGGCCTGACTTTTAGAAGGATTGAAATCAACTAAGTTGTCTTTTCCTCACTGAAGAATTACCTTCAGATCCGCATTTAAGGAATTGGTAGCTTATTTTCGAGAAATCGAAACTGATTCAGCATTGCAAGGTTTCTCAGAATGGAAAGTGGAATACAATGTGATGTCATCGGCAAAAATATGGATAGGATTTCCAGTCGATGGAATAAGGTCATTAATATACAAGAAGAAAAGAGTGGGGGCAAAACCGAACCTTTGGGGACACCAGTATTGGTGGAGAAGTTAGAAGACAGAGAGCCATCTACCATCACCCTCAGTGAGCGAACAGAGAGAAAACTGGATAACCAATTACAAAAAACAGTTGGCAAATCATAAGATGTATGTTTGTTTAGAAGACCATTATGCCAAACACAATTCAAAGCCTTTGAGATGTCAATAGCAACTGCTTGTGTTTCACCAAACTTTTCCATTGAATTTGTCAATAAATTGGTAATATAAGCCAGAATACCACCAGTGGATCGACACTGACGGAATCCATACTGGCAATTGTTGATCAAACGGAATTTTCTAGGTAGTTTAAGAGTTGGCAGTTAATTGATTTATCTATTACTTTAGAAAGAGTAGAAGTAATTGCAATTGGATGGGAAGGGATTTGTCACCCTTTTTTAGGAACCGGCTGGATATGAACAAATTTTCAAACAGAAGGAAAACTCCTTTGGAATAAGAAAGTAAAAAAAGGCAGCAAAGAACAGGAGTAAGTCCAGGAGCACAGGTTTTGAGAATAAGTGGAGAAATACCATCAGGACCAGGAGCTTTCTTAGCATCAAGATTCGTCAAAATCCTACTGACATCCTTTTGATGGCATTGAATGGAGCAAGTTTGGAATGGTGGGTGGTGTTTTTCCAAGATCATTAATACATGAGTTGGAAGGAAAATGGGATGCTAGCAGGTCAGCTTTATACTTGGCTGAAGTGACAATAGAACCATCTGGTTTAGACAGAGTTGGGAGCAAAGATGGACAAAAGTTGCAGCCAATAGCTTTAGCAAGAGACCAGAATGCTCAGCTACCATTAGGGCAAGAAGCAGGTTTTCTACTCTTAGCCTGTTCAAACTCTAGTTTGGACTGATTAATAACTGCTTTACAATTGTTACATGCTTTGATATAGGCAGAAAATGAAACTGAAGAATTGGAAACAAGCCAATTATGATATGCAACATTCTTCTCTTGAACAGCCTTAGCACATTTATTGAAAAACCAAGGTTTAGATAAAGGAAGAGATTTTAAAGTGGAGTGTGGAATAAAGGATTCCATTCCTACAAGAATAATTTCACTGACACGATCTGAGAAAACGTTGACATCAGAAGTTTTGAAACAGTAATCCGACCAAGGAAAAGAAGCAAAGAAATCTCTCAGGTCATCCCATTTTGCATTCTTGTAATGCCAAACAAACAATACGAGGTTGGGAATAGCCATGAGATAATGGCTCCATTGGAGAAGAGACAATCACCAAGTTGTGATCTTAGTGAGTGGTCCTAATGGACCACTCACTGGGTCTGTGTGACTAGAAAACGGAAGCCAGCTGGAGTTGTGAACATTAAAACACCAAGGAAAATTACTTCAGTGTTAGAAAAGTTGGATTAGAGAAAGTCAAGTTGCAAAGAGAGGAAGTCAAATAGCTACAAGTGATTAGTGGAGTTGGGAGAATGGTAGAGACAACAGATGAATTTGACAGAATGAGGTAGAGAGATTTTAAGCCAGAGAAGATCAAAAAGAGGAGATTCCAAATGTAGTGGAGAGTATACCTGTGAATACCCTCCACTACATCCCTGATTTACTTAAATATAAAGGATACACAAATATTTTCTAATGCTGTAGCGGCAGTATTAGGTGGGTTGGAAAACTGCTCGCTTGGGGAGATACGCAGACTGAATAGCCAGAGGCAGGGCTGAAAGTGACCCTTGCTGCTTCTACTGAAGCATAGAGCACCCCAGAAAGCAGGATACTGGGGATTTCAACTGCTGCTAAGGGTCATCATGGTACAAGTAAATACATGGGCTGTGTTACTGTAACAAAGAATAGGAATAGGTGCATGTATCGTTGCATGTACACTAATGCTAGTAGCTTTGTAAATAAATTTGGATTTGATGTGCTGGTGAAGTCATCATATGCAGATATTGTTGGGATATCAGAAAAGTGGTATCACTCAGATATGTCAGATGCAGAATTTTACTATGGAGTGTACAATGCATACAGAAAAGACATGTATGTATGCGTACCCTGTCTATGGTGGCTCCTAGACTAATGTCCATTTCCACCTAGTGTCACTGTGATGAAATACAGAAACTCTGTAAAACAGGCCTGGCGTGTGGTTAATGAATTTATATGTAGTGTTAGTGAATGTTCTGTCGTATGTGTTGTGAGTGTCAGGTCTCTTTGCCATCAGGGAGCAGCCATCACCTTTACAACTGCTGCCCAGTGCCCGTCCTTGGCATGTGGCCCCGGACCTGTTTCTTGTATTGTATTGCATCCACTGGAGGTAGTGCAAAACCAGTGGATGCATTAACCCCATACTCAGGTTGCCCAGTCCTGAATACCACACTATCTTAACTATGGGCCTTTCCACTGTTTGTGCGCAATGCACAAAATCCCGCATCCACAGGAGGTAGTTTTAGAGTTTGACTCTAATCACCTGTAACTTTAAAGCCACAGTAACCCCATCAGTATTTCTTCAATATTTTCAAATGTCACATATCATTGTGTCACATTTTTAGGGTACATTCAAAATGTTTTGTCACACAAAGAAGCCTTGCCTCACATTCTGCTAAAAGCCAGTTATAAGTGCATATTCAATCCTTTACCTCTGGGGTGAAACTATACAGTTACATATCCAGCTTAGCCAAATATGTATATCTTCAATGTTGAAGATTCATCCAGCTCAAATAGAAATTGGATTAAATTAATACTGTTCATATTTAAGTACTATCCCCTTTTCAGTCTTCAGTATGTCACCATACAAACTATCACTGGTCTATAACCAGCAGTTCAACAAACAGGATTAAAAACAAAATCTGTAATTGTTTCTAGAAATTAAGTCTTCTAAATTTTTAACTTCACTGTAGATAAAACCCTGGAGGAAAAGCAGAGTAAATCCTCAGTACGACAAAGGTAACCCAAACTCAATAAAGGGGAAGAATTATCCACTTACCTTGTATCTACCATTTGGGACCTTAGTTCAAGTCTCTCGAGAAACACTTTAGTTGCAAAATCCCGGAAGGCTTCAAAATTTCCTGGACCATCCACAAGCAGGTAAGCATTACTGTCTTGCATCAGAATAGAGACAACATGAAACAAAACGTGAAGCCAAGTTTCTGCTTCTCCACATGTACACCAAGGATCTGAGTGAGCCGTGTCCTGTCAGTAAATACGAAGTATTCATCCTACAGGAAACCAAGGCTTCGCAGTTTTCAAATCCACATATTCAACCTTCGGAATGAATTTTCTTGTTACCTCTCCATACTCACTACTATTCCAGCATTGTTGTCAAACTTCTACCAAGCAAGTCCAAATCCTTGTTTTCTCATTCTTGAGATTATTAGCCAGGTCTGAAGTAATGTCTGTTTGGGTAGTAGACAAGCCCTTTTTTAATTTACTTATGCCCAAATACATATATGTAAATCTAAAGGCAGTGTGCCAGCAAGCACTTGCAGGGCATTATTATTCGAGACTGTATGTGGCACATGCATAATAGAAAGAAGCATTGATCTTTGCGTCGAAATTAGTTTTGTTTTTACCTTAGTTTTAGTAGCTGCAATATGCCAGATCCTGGAAGCATAAGACGATATGAATAAATATTGTTTTATAATATAAAAATAAGACCTTTTTGATTAATCCCATTCCTTTCTAGAAATGCGAATTACAGATGCATTAAGATTCTTATTTTTTCTGAAATTTTATCAACACGTTCCTGAAATGTAAGCTTATCATCAAGAGTCAATCCAAGACATTTAACACTGGAGACAAAAGGAATTTGTTTTCCGTCTAGTAAAACTCTAGGAGATCTGTTTATTTTGTTTTAAATACCATAAAATTGGTCTTATTTGGGGAACTTTTCAATTTATTCAGCTTTGCCCAATAGATAGGTCATCCAGGACCAGCTGAATTTTTCCCTCAATATTTCTCGTGTATCGACCTGAGATTCCCAACGTCAGGTCATCTGCATAAGCAACCTTTATACAATCCAGATTATCTATTACCAACCATCGACCAGAACTGCATTCCAGAGAAACCCCAGTACTGAACCCTGAGGACATCCCCTGGAAACACAAGACTCGTGGGTTAAATGCTTAGCACATACACCAATGAGCTAAAACATTATGAGCACCTACCTAATATGATGGGGTCCTCCACGTGCAGCCAAAACAGCTTGTACCCGGCGTGGCACGGACACTACAAGATTTCTAAATATGTCTTGAGGTTTCTGGTACCAGCAGATCCTTTAACTTCTGTAAGGTCCGTGGTTGAGACGCCGCCAATCGGAGTTGCTGTTCCAACACAAACCACAGGTGCTCAATGGGATTGATGCCTGTGGAATTTGGAGGCCAGGGCAAGCTGACATAATAGGGTTTACAGAAAAGTGATGCCACCCAGAAATAGGGGATGATAAGTTTCAGTGTGGTACGTACAATTTATTTAGGAAAGAGAGGGCAGACAGAATGGGTGGTGTAGTCATGCTTCTTATCAAAAGCAGCCTGAGCGCGATGAAAACTTTCCCGGAGGCAATACCTGGAAGTCTTCCTTATGTTCTGCGAACCAGTTTCAAACAATCCATGCGGTGTGGCATGGTGCATTATCCTGCTGACAGACGGCATTGCCAGAGGGGAAGACCGTTGCCATGAAAGGGTGTACCTGATCAGCAGTGATGTTTAGGTTGGTGGTAGACATCAGAGTGCCTGGCACATGGATGACTTGACCCAGGGTATCCCAGCAGAACATTGCCCAAAGCATGACACTTCCACCACTGGCTTGTTTTCCTCCCACAGTGCATCCAGGCACCATCACTTCCCCAAGTAAACGACGCACACATACCTTGCTGTTCACATGGATCAAACGTGATTCATTGGACCAGACAACCTTCTTCCAGTCACCAAGGTCCAGTTTCGATGTTTGCATGCCCATTGTAGGCATTGTCACTGGTGAACCGTGGTTACTCGGAGTGGCTTGCGGCTACACAGCCCCATTTTCAGCAGGGTTTGATGTACTGTGTGTTGTGACACATTACTCCCATCACCATCATTCCAATTACTGGCGAGTTGTGCGACAGTCGCCCTTCTATTGCCACGTACTATCTGGGAGAGCCTTCACTCACCTCGAGCATTGGTGAGCCGTGATTGTCCAACACCTCGCCGGCGATTCGTGGGTTCCCCCTCCTCGGACCACTTTCAGTTGGTATAACTGAAAGTGACGTGAGCATCCCACTAGCCGTGCCATTTCAGATATGCTCTGACCCAGTCATCTGGCCATTACAATTTGGCCTTTGTCAATCTTACTTAAGTCTGCTGCCTTTCCCATCTGAAGAACAAGTAACACTTATTAATGGAACTCATTATCAGGTGTTGTTTATACCATGTCCCGAACCACACGTATGCCGTAGTTCACCTGCAACTGCTTCAATTTGCATAACGACTCGCTGGTTTACTTTTACTTTCCTATCCTGAAAATAAGATCTTAGAGCTTCAAAGATGTATTTATCACAGTGCACAAAATTCCAAGACTTGAGGGTGCTTTTGACTCCCACTAAAGGGAGTCAAAATCACCCTCAAAGTCCAGAAAAACCATTAGAATATATTTACTGGCTGAGGTCTGAATGTAATTTAAAACTGTCTGTATAGCATTCTCAGTCAAGTGCTCTTTTTTTAAACCCATGCTGACATTCTGAGCTAAGATGGTAATCCTCAAACATTTTGGTTAACCTTAGGGCAAGCAACCTCTCAAAGACTTTAACAAAATTTGCCAAGAGCGAGATAGGTCGGTAGGCACGGGGATTTGTCTTGGGCTTTCTGGTTTATGAAGTATTTTTAGAAGGGCCAACTTCCACGGAATCAGAAAGCTGCCCCCCAGAAGTCATTTGTTGAACAAGTTGAGCAGTACAGCTGGAAAAAAATCATGAAATTTGATTATTTTATTTTCAATAAGGTCAAGATCTGGGCATCTTTTTGGATTTAATTTAGAGATGGCAATTCCAAGTTCAATTGCAGTCAGAGGGAAATAATTGTTTAACTACAATGTCAACTGTACAGAAAGGATGGACAGGCTGGGGGGGGGTATGCTCTTAATTGAAAAGCACTTAAAATATGAGGCAGTGCATACCCAATGTTGAGTCAGTTTGGTATGACATAAGCATTGGGAAAGCAAAAATGAGAGTGGGTTTGTTATGGGTCTAATGACTGATGAGTACAACAAAAAACTGTATAGAGAAATAGTGTACCAGTAGATCAGAATATCTTATAATGGGTGATTTTAACTTTCCAGATATTGATTAGAATTTGTGGGTTTGTCACTCACACACTTCCAACACTTTCATAGATTTATTGGATGACTTCTGCAGCATGTTGGAGAGGCAGCACAAGAGAATAATACTCTTGATCTGATTATTATTAGCAGTGATAATGCATGCATTAAGAATCTGAAAATAAAAGAACCAATAGTTTGCAGCGATCACAGTGTACTAATGTGGAATTTAATTAAAGACATTAACCTTATTTGGTTAATGTCTAATTAAAGACTACTAAGGGTAAAGGGAAAAGTCTTTTGCTTTTGTAAGGTTCTCACACAGTTTTTAAAATCTATACAGTGGGACCCACTGATGGCTTTACCATCAGCAAATTCTAAATGGGAAGTACTGACGGAGATAATCAAAGAAGTTACTAGGCTTTTCATACCAACTAAGAAATACTGTTCAAAGCTTTGACCTAAATAGAATTCAGAGAAACTGAGACTTGGGGCTGAGAAGAAAAATGCATGGGATGCAAATAAAGTATCAGGCAATACAGAAAAACCTATGGTAGATATAAATTGGTATGTAATTAAGTCACAAAGCAGGTTAGGCAAACTAAAGATGATTACAAGGAGTCTCTGTCAGAGAAAAGCAGCAAAGACTTCTTTAATTACATTAAGAGTAAAAGAAAAGGGTTGAATCACATTGGTCCTAATGATGAACCAATAAGATTCGGGGGAAGGCATTGAAATGAAAGGAGAAACTCTCTTGTTGCTTCTCTAACATGATACAGCCAAGGGGGATGTAAATGGCATGACTGGTTAAAACATAAGGTGCAAGTTTGAAGTGGGAGTTATTTTAATCTGTTTGTGGACAAGTGCATAGGACATTCTTCTTTCTCCATTCACTTTGTACAAGGCGCCTTTATTTATCTCCTTAAAAATTGCAAATTTTTTTTGGATTTCTGTACATTTCCCTAACCTCATAAATGCTTTTATAGTTTATTCTAATAGTTCTGAAGCCCCCCCCCCCCCCTCTTGTCATTTAGTTGTATAGACTGTGCTCTTATTTTTGAAGTTTCTCTCCCTCCCAACTCCATTTCTTCTGTAACTTACTTATTTTTGTCTTTTTGTTGGCAAACTTCCAAATTAATTATTTTAATTTAAAATATTTTAAATTTAAGATTAATTTGTAAATTTTATTTCTTTATTTGTGTTTGATATTATTTTTTGATTCTATATTACTATTTTTATCATATTTCATGTGATTTTATCACTTGTACAGTTGGCCTTTCTCTTGAGTTTACCCTTTTTCTATCCAAATTAACATCTGAGTTGTATTAGCATCTTCCAGCAAAGGAGACATCTCTTCTTACTTACCTTTTGGGTTTTTCACTTTACATTTTCCTCCAGTATTCCTTGTACTTTTGGCAGTCTTTCATTATCTGTGTGTCATTTTTATGTATATAAAAATGACACATAGATAATGAAAGATTTATATATTTATTATTCTAGTTATTTTCATCAAACCTTCTGTTCTATTACTTCTGCTCTTGATATTGTTTCTCTGTTTTCTCTACATGTGTGCATAAGTTAAATTTTTTTTTTTTAGTCTAGCGTAATGATTTTTCTTGTCTGTTCAGGTCTTATATTATGTTGGTGTGCATGATCCTTACACAGTCTTTCAAACTCTGCTGTTCCCCCATACTTTTTTGCCTTGTTGCATTGCAATCCTTCTTTATCTGTTATTTGCATCATATTCAAAATTCTCACTTGGTTATCTTCTTTCAAAATTATATCATTTTGGTTAATTTATAGAAATCTTTTATATTTGTGGTTTGAAACAAAATTGTTATGCTAATAATTATGCCATTAGATTATTAATATTCAAGCAATTTTAGTCTTTTTTACAGCTTTGCCAGTCAAGAAGGTGTTTGCCTATGGGTGCAACTATGGCCATAGTTGCCGATGTGCCTAATAAATCCCAAAACAAACAAACAAACAACCTATGGGTACAATGTAGAGGTTATAGAGGTTACAGCTGCTCACCTCAAATATTTCTGAGTTGAGGGGTTATCAAAACGTCTGTTCTTCCTTTGCTGGCTGAAGTGCCATCCAGAATTCTCTGAAAATATGAGACACCATATACAGCCACTCCCTGACTTGTGCAAGAGTTGCATTCCACAGAACTCTATATCCGAATTTCCCTAAATGCTTATGCAGCATTTAGCAAATTTGATTGAAGCAAAAATAATAAATGTTCAACAAACATGTAAATAGAATTATTTATTCAATTTTTTTTTATATCTTGTGCACAGAAAAATTACAAAAGTGTACAAAATTGCAAAAATTTCAAATTTATAAAATTACAAAAAGAGAGAGGAGACAGGCATAATGTCAGCAAGTTTTACCTTTTGAGCATCGTTGCCAGAATTAACTCTCCAGCTGATAAGCACGCTGCTGCGGAAGTTGAGGGCTGTGGAGATTTAGAAGTGGTTTTTTCCACCACATCATAAAATTTCTCTGCAGCTGCAGAACCGGCACTGGCAACTTCACTGCATACTTTAATGTTTTGGAAACCAGCGCAATGCTTGAACCTATTAAATCACCCAGTGCTTGCCACGAACTTGGCTTGGGGTTCGCCATACTTATCCTTAATATCTTCATAAATACTTTTTGCTTTTGCTTGAATGGCCGTTGGAGTCAGGGGCACTTGCTTCTGAATCTGATTTTCCATCCATATTATTAATACCTTTTCTATCTTCGATATAGCACCTGATGTTGTTTTGTGATCACTGTTGATCTTAAATATGTTGATCCTTTAACATGTTCTTTTATACATGCATGGCCCTTAAAATAATATTCAATGTTGAAGCATCGAGACCTAATTCTGTGCAGCAGATGACAAACTTTGTCCTGCTTCTTAATTCTTAATTAATCATCTTCATTTCTAAATCATTTTTTTTTTCGTTTCCTAGCACTGCCAGCACTTGCCCTTTCCGAAGCAAAGAGACCAACTTTCCGTTGGTCCCTTTCCTTTCACCATTGTAATAAGTAAATAGGAATAAAGAGAAGATTCTGAAAATTTATTTATGTTTTTTATATAATTGAATATTTCAGTGAAGGGGAACTCATTTCACCATTATACCATAACGTGAAACCCAGAGAATTCCAGTATTATTGCAAATGTAGTAAGATCTTAAGTTTTCACCAGCCTGCAAAAACTTACATAAAGTTGAATTTCCTTATGTCGAGTGTTAAGTTAGCTAGAGAGTGGCTGTATATATGTTTTATATATATTTTGCCATCCTTTCTTTATATAGGTCACACAACCTGCATTTCCACATTAGGTCTTTTCAAAATTTTTTTCATTTTATGAGAGCTCTGGTTTGGTGAAGAAGACATATTGTCTCTCGGGTTTCCCAGAGGTTTTCACTTCTGTTTTGTTATATTCTAGTCATTTAAGAAAAAAATAAATAAAAAAAAGTCTGAACGGAAGACTTATGCTCTTACTAACATTTATTGTTATCATCTTTATCCAATCATTTCATTCCCTTTGTACAAGGGTAGTCTTTATCTCCTTAAGATTTCAAAAAAAATTTTGTTTCCGCCTGGCCCCTCTCTGTTTAGTCAGTGAATGCTAGTAGAGACAAATGATGTAAGAAAGCAAGCTTATACGTTAGCAAAAAAAAAAAAAAAACTTTCCATATTATATGTCTCTTTAACAGTTTTTCCTTTCCTTTTGAATTTAGGCCTTAAGCGAATCTTGTGGTCTAGGGATTTATATAATTCTCTAAAAGTGAATAATATTCTTTTTTAGTTAAATCATCTTTTCCTCTTCAGTTTCTGTAAAGTATTCTATGCTCTGAAAGTTTCAAGCATGAATCCAGAAAAGAAATCCACCTTTCTTTTCTTAGACCTTTTATTACTTACTGTACTAACTAAGTTGACTAGCAGAACTGCTACTGCCTTCCCTTGGCAGTGAAAGGGGAAAGCTAGCTCCCCCAACCCCAGAGCAAAAAAAGGAGCAAATATGGACATTACCCAAACAGAAGATACAAGCAACAACTCAGTCAAAAGACAAAACACAGAAATGAACCAGGAACTCATAGTGCATTCTGCTGGAGAATAAATCATGGGAAGAATGTCCCTCATTCTTCATTCAGAAAGAGATAGTAGGAATAGCAGGAACTCCCATCTCAGATGATTGACTGAGTTCAGGAGACATTTTAGTTGATGCAACCATGAGGTATCTCTGAGTAGAACTTATTAGATGTCACAAAGGAGGAAAAACTCCAATCCATGATGAACTAAAAGAACAGGGTGTTACTGGCATGAAAAAAATTGCCATATGGAGGGAAGGAAATATCCTAATGAGTAATATAATCCTGACTTTCAGCTCACCAGGACTGCAAGCATCCATTAAAACACGATATTCAAAGTGTCATGTGAAAAACTTGGGGATAATTGTGCAGTCAGATTTGAACTTCTCTGAGCAGTGCAGAAAGGCTACCAGGATAGTTCATGGGGTTTTATCAATGATATATAGGAATTTTGCAAGCAGGGAGGCGATTATAACATTTTATAAAGCCACATATTGAATACTGCATACAGGTCTAAAGGCCTCATTTTAGGAACGATTTAGAGCTTCTGTAAAGGGTACAGAGAAGGACAGTGAGATTAGTGAGGGGAACAAAAGGTGCTCTTACAAAGAAAAGCTTCAGTTTAGTAAATTGCATCAGGAGACTAGGCACAAGAGAGGAGATTTGATGGGGTGTTTAAAGCCTTGAATGTATTGAGTAAGTTAAATGCTAATGGAATCGCACACGCTTCTTGATTAGACCGGGGTTCGAGCCCATCACCACCAAATACGGAGGATGTGGGAAGGTCAGGGAATGACCACCGCATATCCCGGAGCAATATGGCCTTAGTTGCTAATGCTCCTAAAAACCACATAACAACAACAACAGCTGATGGAATCATTACTCTTGCTCAGGCTACACACATGAGGGGACATAAATTCAAATTGAAGGAGGATGGTTGTATCGTTGGAACAATATCTGGTTATGTTAGAGGTGGGTAGTTTGAGTAAATTCAGAGAACTAGATAAACTGTTGTTTTTTTTTTTTTTTTTTGTTGCTGATGCTGTATAAGCTTTCTTTCTTGCATCACTTGCCACTACTACTAATGGCAGATATAAACTCTGTAATCGAGTCACTAAGGAGGCTACCAGGCTACAAGCTAAGGCAGATCACAAGAAATCTTTATAAAAGAAGGCAAAAAAAGCGGCAAAGATGTCTTCACCTCTATTAATAGTAGAAGAAAGGGGTTCAATCAGGTTTGTCCACTTGATGTTAATGGTATAACTGTTCATGATCCTGCTCAGATTGTGACAAACTGAATAGTTATTTTGCATCTACATTCATACATGAGGAATTCTTTGAGAGTTTATCAAACTCTGACAAGGAACTAAATGATTTTGTGATATCTTAGAGGAAAGTGGAAGAGACTGTTGTTGAAGTTAAACATAAAAAAAGACACTTGCGGTGTATGGAATCTATCCAATTATAATAATGGCAAGCAGCAAGGGAGGTAATAAAACCCATAGCCATAATTATGAGACCATCTTTGGATTCAAGGAAGGTCCCCATGGACTGGAGATGTAAAAATGTATCTCTAATTCATAAAGTGGGATCAAAGGGTTATACAAGTAATTACAGACCTGTTAGTTTAACTTCTGTTCCAGGGAAAATAATGGAGTCACTCGAGCATTGCAGGATCATCTAGGTGAAACTGCAGTAAAAATTCAGACACACATGAGTTTGTAACATGGAAGCCTTGTCTGACCAATTTGATTGGATACTATGATGTGATCACAAAGGAACTGGATGCAAAAAATAATTTTGATATCGTTGCACATAGGACTTGTTGGAGCAGTGTGGCATTAAGGGCAAGTTTCTGCTATGGATAAAGGGATGGTTGAGTGGATTAATGCTATTGGAGTCCCTCCAGGATTCAGTGCTGGGTCCATTGTTGTTTTCAATAAATGTCAATGATATTGATGAAGAGGCTTAGTATTTAAGTTTGCAAATTATACAAAAGTTGGCAGGGTGGTTGATGGAAATAATGAAGGCGAGCTACTGCAACAAGATCTAGAAAAACTATTTAGATGGGCTGAGACATGGCAGTTAAAGTTTAATATTGACAAATGTTAGCTATCCCAGTAATCCCAGATTAATGTGCCAACTGTGTGCTACTACACTCAGGGTAGTGGGAAATGAAAAAGACCTGAGGCGGTGGGGAAGTAATTGTGCAATGGATATGAAATTCTTGAGCATTACCGACAGGCTGCCAGTATCTCATGGGGTTTTGTCAGTGATATACAGGAAATTTGCTAAAATACATAAGGAAGTGATTACTCCATTGTACAAGGCAATAGTTATGTCACATCTTGAGTACTGATACCGGGAGAGACGTCCTTATTTTAGTAAGGATGTCTCTCTGCTGGAGCAGAGAATGACAATGAGATTGCTAAAGGGAACAAGAGGGTGGTTTTTACCAAGAAAGGCTTTAGTTCTGCAAATTTCAACATCAGACCCACCTGCAAGGTGATCTGATTGAAGTGTTTAAGACCTTGAATTGATTGAGTAAATCACTGCTGATGGCATTCTTTCCCTTGCTAAGATTAGACACATGAAGACCCATAAATTCAAATTGAGGAAGGATGAGTGTAGGATAGATGTGCAGAAGTTTGCCTTTAGCCAGCCAGTAGTTGATTGTTGGAACAAACTTTCATCTGTTTTTGTGGAAGTGGGCAGTTTGAATAGATTCAGGGAAGAATTAGACAAATTATTGGAGGGAATGGACAAGTAATGTGGGAATGGTTTTTTTGCTGATGCTATATTAGCTTGCGTTCTTGTATCATTTGTTGCCATTAATAGTACTAATACCTAATCCAGAATTATGTATGGATATTTGCAGACAGCTTATTCAACATGTGTTTCAAATGTACATGATGTATATAAATGCACATCCACAAAATCCCAGTATCTTAACTGTAAAGGATACCATATGCCTTTCTCAAAATTATGTGTAAAAGAGAAAAGGCATTTGAAAAATAAAAGCTGAAAACATTACAAATTATCAAGAAGCCAAGAAAATGATATAACCAGCAAAGCCATCTTATGCAATAATTATTTGAAATCTACCACTGCAATTTGCAAGAACAAAAAACTAATACAGCTGTCATTGTTCCAGCTGACTACTCCCATTTAAAAATCGAAAAGCATAGAGCAAAAAACTCATAATAGAACACCAACATATGATTTGGTGTTGAAAATTTTTACCTGATGAGAAAATTGATCTTGGGAAACCATATTTTCTCAAAATAGAGAGAACTAAGCCAAAAAAACAGAACACCTCAGCTGTTTGGAAGCAAACTAACAACATATTGACAGCACCCATTTCCTCTATACTAAGTATCTGTCTAGGTCTACAGAGACATATCTGAAGGCAACAGACAATCCATCTATATAAAATTATACGATATAGGAAAAAATAGAATAGGAGAAAACATCCATATGGCCATTGGTATCTGTCTTACAATATACACGATATTTACCACCAAACCAAGACATACAATATAACTTAGATGACTCTTTGCACAACTGCTTTGTCTCTTTGGGTTCTTGAATGGGCATAACCCAGTCTGGGGAAGTTCTAACGTAGGAAGCGATTCCTGAAAAATATTTAGAACAGAATAATCTAATACTGCTAAGTGGCAGCTCACTTACATATGTTCATACTCCTACTAACACTAGCACTCTGATTGACCTCTCAGTAGAGATCAATCAGAGTGCTCTCCATATTGCCTCCAAAGTTTCACTTGGGAAGTATTCAAGGATCCTTTACAGAGTGACCCTTTTCCCTGTGATAACCATCATGATAAAAAAAATACCAACTGCTATTATAGTAGGATACAGAGTTGAAACGTTGAATAAGCAAATGGGAGAAATATAGAAAATTGTTGACATTAGGTCCCTTGAAATGCTTGAAGTAGTTCTGACATATGTCACAGATAAGTTATTACATGTGTTAAAGCAAACAATTCCCACAATATACTGAAAACTATGATGGAAAATGAAGAATGCAAAAAAAGAGTAAAATAAAGCCTGGAATAAATTTCAAAGGTATCCATAACTCTCATATATTTCATTAGATTTATCTCTACAGATAAATCTAATGCAATATAAGAGTTATGCAAAAAAAGGTGGATTGTATGCAAAAGGGAAATAGCTACCTGGATGCAATTCACCATAACGATAAAGCAAACAACCAAAGCCCAAGTAATACAGAATAAAACTTTTAAAAAAATAATGCAAAATATCAGAATTCTCTTCTTGTATTACTCCACTGGGGAGGACAAAGAAAGCAAAACCAAGTGAAAAACTGCAAACACATTAAGCAACACTTTTGCAAGTGTATTTGCAAACATCTCCTATCCACTAAATTTACAGAGATACAAAGAGAAAATATGTAAAAAAAGATAAATTTCAATTCAAAAAGAAACTAACAGTACAGCTCACTTTTCACAACAGCTGAACTGAATACAGCACTGAACCAAACAAGACGAAGTGCTACACAACCTAATGACATTCACTATTCTATGATAAAACAGCTAAACGTTAAACAGGACTCTTATTATATAACTGAATCTACTGTGAAAACAAGTTCCCAGAACAGTTGTGCCATGCAATAATACTAGCTTTCCCTAAACCATGTAAATATCCTGATAACCAAAAAAACTACTGTCCAGTTGTATTAACCAGTTGCCTATGCAAGATCCTGGAGGAAATGATCAACACTAGACTAAACTGGTAGCTAAACACAATAACATACTAAATAGTATATGTATTCAGAAGAAATAGATCATATGGTCAAAATGGAAGCCAGGATGCATGACACATCGATCAAGTCTGATGAATTCTGCTGTAAAATTCTGTTTCGATATAGAAAAGGTGTATGACACAGCATGGAAGTATGGTATGGCATTCTGTAAGACATATATTTGTATATTGGACTAGGGGAAAATTGCATATCTTTGTTCAGAGTTTCTTAAAGTTTGTGTTTGAATCCCCCCCCTCCTCTAGTCTTGCATCAAGTCTGATGCATCATACCCGAATTCATCAGGTCAGATAAATTCTGTTTAGATATAGAAAAGGCATATGACACAGCACGAAAGTACGGCATGGCATTCTGAAAGGCATATATAGGACTAGGGGGGAAATTGTCTATCTTTGAGTGTCTTAAAGTTTGTGTTTGATTCCCCCCCTCTCTCTCTCTCGCATCATTGAGTTCCTCAGGGATCTGTTCTTAGTGCCATACTGTTCTGCCATAAAACTAAATACCATAGCAAAAAACTACTACCTAAAGTAGACAGTGCCTTCTATATAAGACAATCTCACAATTTTATCCCACTCTCAAAGCATGTGGACAATCAAATGACAATCATACTAAACCATAAACAATCAGTAAATGGGCTCAAGACAATGGATTCTGGGCTATCCACTCAAAAAAATGAGCATCCACTTCTACTGAAAACAACCTCCACCCACACCTTCAGTTGAAACTAGATGGGCAAGCACTTTCCAGTACAAACGAGTATGGGCAAGTAAGTACTCTGTAAAATTCCTCTGAGTAATAATTAACAAGATATTAATCTCCTTAGAGCACATCAAACAACCACGAATGGCGTGCTTGAAAAACCTGCTTCGAACACTCTCAGCTACAAATGGGGAGCAGATAGATGCACATTGTTAAACTGTACCATGCACTAGTCAGATCCAACCCAAACTGGACCACCCCGAGTGTCTGGTATTGATTTTATTGTATAAAACCAAGTGCATCAATAGCTCAATATGTCCTATGTTAAAATCAGATTATAAAATTACATAAGAGTTACCTCAATCTTTATCCATAGGATTATTTCCCTTCGAAACTCTCCAACTCCGACACTTTATATTGTGCACAGTCTAAAACGATTAAAATAAATTATATACTTTTCATTAGAATTCAATTATATGTATTCAACTCCCTAAGCTCATGAATGACCAGACGCACCCGGTATCACAGCTGAAGGCTCCAACCCAACCACAGACGTATCCAGTGTAGTACACAACCTCGAGAAATTGTGTCAAATTTATAATAAACTTCATAAAATTCATGATTTTCTTAAAATACAGTCAGTCCTCATATAGCACGATAGTTGTGTTCCTAGAAACCCTCGTGCAATATAAACAACAGGCCCTATGGGAAAATAGGGTTAGGTGCTGGCCACCCAAGGTTGAACACACATTTGTAACCAAAACATTACCAAACAGAATAAATAATCGTAATAAAATACATAAGTATTTTATTACGTTTGTTACGACTGTTACGTAATAAAATATTGCTAATGCTTTTGCTTCTATCGTAAGCAAACTTGTTTTTTGTCTGATTTTCTATCCAAACAGATGACTGCTGTTCCATCTCTTCCAATTCTTTGTGTCTTAATCTAATGGATTTTAATTACACTTTGAGTTGTTCCTGCAACGAAAGTTGTTTTTATTTTCTCTGCATTCTTTGTAATTCTCGGCGTTGCCTTATTTAGCACGTGCAATATCACATGGTCTTTCATTTCGCTCAAAGAATTTCACAATTTCATATTTTTTCTCTATCGACAGAGGCGGACTGGTCATAAGCCTTACCGGGGAAAGGCTTATGACCGGTGGGGCGGAGGCTGATGTGATTTTGGCCATAAACGCTAGTATGAGGCCACCACAAATTTTCCCGGGTAAGAATTTTTGACCCATTCCACCTCTGTTTATTGATATTGCTTTTCTTTTTCTCTCTGAATCTGCAGTGTCTTCACCAGGACGCTTCCTTTTCACACCTTTTAAGTATTTTACTCATTTTTAGGGAATAAAGCACAATTACAAAACAAGGAGGCACGCTTGATACACATAAACAAAGCTGCGCGCGCATGTAGCAACTGAATAAACAACACCGTAAAGGCAGAGATACACTATTAACACTTTACATTTTAGTAAAGCACATTTCTAGGGGTTACTACCATAAAACAATAAGAAGAATTTCCAGTTGTGTTTCTGCTAGTGGAATCTGTTATAAACTTTTAGTAAACTCGATCTAATTGCATTTGCGATTATACCGATAGCTGGAATTGTGTTGGTTTTTACGTTATTATGGTGAAATGTGTTTCCCCTTCACTGATATAAAACACATAAATACATTTTCAGAATCTTCTCTTCATTCCTATCGTGTTGCGTTCAGTTGGGGTGATTCCGCGTTCGACTGCCATTTCTTGTAAACACAACAGCAGATCGTGCATAAGCGAATTCGATTCGTGTTATAAGATATCGTTCCCCTATTTATAAATCGTGTATGATCGAATTCATTTAGTATAAACACATGTTATACGAGGACTGACTGTACGATCATTAATATTAGTCTAAAATCTACTTTCCTTCCTTAAGGGACAAACCTTTTCGACATACTGTTGTGATCACAGGTAGGAATTAAACTGTCTAATGTGAACTTCCCTGCTACTATTTATTACTGAGAGATTACTGGTTAACATGCATGTGTGCAAAGGTACACAAATCCACGATGAGAAATGGTCTTCATATGTTAATCGTGTTATTTCTAAGGTTTCTGGAATTAAAAGTCATGTGTAGTTGTGCTGTACATTCAAAACCTTAGCTTCATTAAATAAGAAGAAATCATCCTCGTTTATCAAATGGAATGACAGTTCAGACAGCATGGCCCTCATTGCCCTAACCGACAAACAAACCCTAACAGTCTAAAAGGCACCTCATAGAACCCACTTACGACGAGTCAGTCACAACATTAAATGTTATACACTACATCATTCAATTCCATAGCTGAGGGGGAAAGTGTGGAACGGCTTCTCAGCATGGAATGGCGTTTCTGCATGGGCTTTGCTATTATTCTAAAATCAGTGGCCCTGAAAAGAATGTTGAGTTGTTTGTACCATTGCCAGATTATGGAATCATAATAAAATATTTTTTCCCAGCTCTATTGTTATTTCCTGTATCATCTATCCTATCTTTGGCCTGTAACCTAATTTGTTTATGGTACTTAGTGAATACTCCCCTCCCTGTTTAAAAACCTATATGTAAGTTCTTTAATTTCGTAATCCAGTGCGATCTTAAGTCGTCATATATTTGTATGCATTTGCGAATTGATGTAGAATAATGGAGTGTGTATATACAGGAAAGGATGATAGCTCGATAGCTCGTATAATGTAGGAACATCCATGTGTTTGTTGCCTTTCGATATATTTTAAACTGTAATTTATCAGTTTCTCTTATTATTGTAAAGTTTAAAAAGTTTATTGTCCTTGCTTGCGTATCCTCCCTCTCCAAGGTAAATCTCAACCTCGCGTGCACGTTGTTAAACTTTCCTAAAATATCTGTCGTTTGCTCATCCTATATAATAAGAATGTTGTCTATGAAAGTACATCTCCCGTAAAAAGTAATGTCAGGTAAAAATGGTATTAGATATATTTGTTCTATTTTATTTAAATATATTCCGGAAATAAGACCGCTCAAACTAAGCCCCATGGGTAATCCTAATATTTGTCTGTAAATTTTATCGTGGAAGGTGATATAATTAGCTTGAACTAAAAATTTTACTAAATTAAAAATCTCTGTTTCTGGGAATTTAGTCTTATTAATATTAACCGAATCATTGTTAAATAAATCCAATAATCTAATGCATAAGTCAATACTGACATTAGTGTATAGCAGGGCAACCTTTTTTTGAGCGAAGAGCCATTTTTGATCTAATTTTAAAAAAGAGAGATTCCGAAGGGCCACGCCTTAGCCCAAGCTGGGGGATGGGGGAGTTTTTTAAGAAATGGAATTGAGTGGGAAGGCATTTTATTAAAAATATATATTTTTTGAAATATTTATTAATACTGAAAAAATGTAACGAACATTCAATCAGGTATGAATTAATGTGACCTTTGCTGCTGAACTTGAGCGAGCCTCTCAACATCAGGCCAGTATGCCGTAATTTTCATCTTTAAATATGCTGAGAAACTCGCATTGTTCAGACGGTTTCTTGATTTATTTTTAAGGTCAAAAATATTTGCCCGCAGAAATACGTCGAACAAAAAACCAAGACAAGTCCAAACGTAAATATTTTCATACTTACATCGAACACAATTTGGTCTTTCTTTTTCACCTCATCTATCGCTGTTTATTTGTGTAGAATTGCAAGGACAGTCTTTTGCCTCTCCAAATCCCCGATATCAGTTTTAATGCATTTAGTCTTGCACTTCGCATGTCCTTGATTTTTAAGACCTCCAACTCCATTTCAAATTGTGCTTCATATGGGCTAAAAGTTAAAGAGCCCCAGCTACATATTCAAATTGCTGCATGCGGTTTGCAAGCTGCAGGTTGCCAACCCCCTGGTGTATAGCAACACTACATATAAAGAGAATAATGTCTCCCTCCCCTATTCTCCTATCTTTTAACGACATTTATTATAATTTTGACATAGTCTTCGATTTCTCGAGGTTATGTAGTGGATTGGATTGGATATGTCTGGGGTTGGGTTTTGGCATTCAGCTGTGATCCAGGTTGTGTCTAGTCATTCATGAGCTTAGGGAGTTGAATACATTTAATTGAATTTTAATGAAAAGTATATAATTTATTTTGATCATTTTAAACTGTGCATAATATAAAGTGTAGGAGTTGGAGAGTTTCGAAGGGAAGTAATCCTATGGATAAAGATTGAGGTAACTCTTAAGTAATTTTATAGTCTGATTTTAACATTAGCCATTTAACATTTAACATTAGGATATATTTAGCCATTGACACTCTTTTCATAGTAATTGCACCTGATTTGATACTACATTGACTAATTCATTTGCTTCACCCTCTCTTAGCTGATTAAATTTGAAGTTGATTGCGTAAAGATATAGTCAGTACGGGAGATTGCTTGAATAACCTAGTTCAGACTTACATTGCGTAAATTTTAAGATACGTGGCACAGAAACATCATATCACTTTTTTGAAATATTGTCTGATGGAGGGAATAATTCCAAAATAAGTTAAGCTGAAGCAAAAGATTTCAGGTGTAGGTAGATTAGCATCGGCAACATCACAGAAATGTGTTAGTTTGCATTAGAATCTCAGATTTACATTAAGAAGAAATATTTCAGACAATTACAACAACTATGTGATAATGTAAGAAGATATTTACACATTAATGACTGTACAGTGTTGAAATCGTTTATAGAATTAAGAAAGGAAGCGGTATCCACAGAAATAAAAATTAGACATTCTAATAAACTTCAAACGTTATTAAGATTTAAACATTGTTGTTATAGGGAATTGAATAACCATATGATGAGGGCCGTATCTACATCATCACATTTAGATAGGGGAGTTATATTACATCAGGAGGCTATGACAGATGGGAGTCTTCCCTCATGTTTACAATGTGCATACACAAACAAGCAACCAGGACATCTGCCAGAAAATACAGTAAATAATAGTAATAATCGAGGTGTGATAAATTTATCGTTGTATGAACTACCAGCGTCTAACATGGTATGGACATGTAAAACGGATGCAAGAAAACAGATATCCAAAGGCTATCCTGGAATGGATACCTCCTGGAAGAAGGAGAAGAGGAGGACATGGATGGAGTACGAGAGTGCACGACAGCCCGAATTTATGTTTGTGACCTCCAGAAATCCGACCAAACCACATGGAACGGTCGGAGACAATCGTAAGGTAATCTCCAGTGCTGCGGTCTCCTGCCCCGATTAAACGCCATGTAGTCCCAATTAAGCGAAGTAAACCCTGGCTATTTTCTCGATTAGGTTCTGTTTTTTAAGATTTGTCCCGATTAACCAGTGGCCCAAATAACCGGAATCTACTGTATATTGTATTGTATATTGTATTAAAATGCAATATATTTTAATATCCATTTTATGAATATTAAATCACCCTTTGTGTGTGTGTGTCTCTCTTAAAGAATGTTTAACTCAACACCACCTAATAGTGAAGTGAATAGCAGTCTCACCATAACTTCTGACTCCACCTTAGAAATGCTTCGAGATAATCAGTGAGTTCCTTATTCCAAAATTGAAGGAAAGAATCCTTGATTGATAATGCTCTCATCATGTACTCCCTTCTATTGTGGACAGGGTTGAACATATTTTCAGTTTCATTTCTAACTTTTGACTTTTTCTCAACAATGCTCTTTACTTGTTAATTAAATCCTGAGATCATCTATTCTTTATATTATTAGTATCGACATGTACAAGAGTATTATCTTTTGAGCATTTAAAAGAGAGATAGCTTCTTTTTAAACTCATCAACTTTGCCCTCCCTCCTAGCAGACATAACCTAGTTCTATTCTATCTGCCCTTTTTTGCACAATGTTTCCCCATTTCTCTGATTCATGTACCTTTTTCTGACCACTTAAAATTCTTTTATAGTTGTAGACAAGTGATTTTACTTATTACTTATTCTATTTGCATTCTTCATTTATATGATCATTTTTATTCTTCATATTTACACCGATGAGCCAAAACTTTGACCACCTACCTAATATGATGTTGGTCCTCCACCTGCAGCCAAAACAGCTCGTACCTGGCAATGCAGCCGACCAGGCTAGCCAGGTGGGTAAAGTGCCTGCATGGCAACCCAAAGGTTGTGGCTTTGAATCCCGCCTCGGGCTTGGATCAAAGTACTGCAAAAACCTTGGGAGGTGCACTATGGCCACAGAAGCTGATGCGCCAACAACTACCAAAAAAAAAAAAAAAACTTGCAATGCATGGACGCTACAAGATTTCTAAATGTCTAAATGTGTCTTTTGGTATCTGGTACCAACACGTAACAAGCAGATCATTTAACTCTTGTAAGGTCCGTGGTTGAGATGCTGCAGATCAGAGTTGCTGTTTCAACACAAACCACAGATGCTCGATGGGATTGATGTCTGAGGAATTTGGAGGCCAGGGCAATACCTGGAAGTTTTCCTCATGTTACACGAACCAGTCTCAAACAATCCGGGCAGTGTGCATTATCCTGCTGAAAGATGGCACCATCAGAAGGGAAGACCGTTGCCATGAAAGGGTATACCTCGTAAGCAATAATGGTTAAGTAGGTTGTAGATGTCAGAGTGCCCAGCACATGGATGAGGGTATCCCAGCAGAACATCGCCCAAAGCATGATGCCACCGGTGCATCCAGGCACCATCTCTTCTCCAGGTAAACGATGCACACATATCTGGCCGTCCACATGGTGCAACAGGAA
Source organism: Mastigoproctus giganteus (assembly GCF_048544385.1). NCBI lineage: Eukaryota > Metazoa > Arthropoda > Arachnida > Uropygi > Thelyphonidae > Mastigoproctus > Mastigoproctus giganteus. Next base: position 116,062,949 of record NC_143585.1, read on the forward strand.
AGGTGATTCATCGGAGCAGACTACCTTCCAATCACTCGGTCCAGTTTCGATGTTCATGTGCCCATTATAGGCGCTGTCACTGTTGAACATGTCACCGTGGTTAGCATGGGCACTCGTAGTGGCCTGCGACTATGCAGCCCCATTTTCAGCAGGGTTCAATGTACTGTGTGTCGTGACACATTACTCCCAACACCAGCATTCCAATTACTGGCGAGTTGCACCACAGTTGCCCTTCTGTTGCTGTGTACCATCTGGGAGAGCCTTCGCTTACCTTGAGCATCGATGAGCCGTGGTCGTCCAACATCTCGCCGGCAATTCGTGGGATTTCCCTCCTCAGACCACTCTCATTAGATACTAAAAATAGCTGACATGAGCACCTCACCAGCCGTGCCGTTTTGGATATGCTCTTACCCAGTGATCTGGCCATTACAATTTGGCTTTTGCCAAACTCTCTTAAGTCCACTGCCTTTTCCATCTGAAGAACAAGAGTAACACTGATTAACGGAGCTCAGTGTCAGGTGTGTTTTATACCATGTCCTGACCCGCACACATGGCATAGTTCACCTGCAGTTGCTTTGATTTGTATAACAACTCGCTGGTCATAATGGCTCATCGGTGTATATAATAAAAATTCCACCATCAGTTTATTTCAGTTATACTGAATATGAATGCTTTTCAGTGTGGGTTGCAAATTTGTCTTTATCATATTTAGGACACATGGAGACATCTCAGCTGGGAGTTCCCGTTTTATCAGAAAGGTAAGAGTCGTGAAAGAGACTTCTTTTAAACATTTTAGTTTTATTTATATATAAAGAAAGTTTATCAGTATATTACAACTTTTGATATTGAATATGATATATTAAATCTTACATAAATTTTGTAGTGGATGGCTGGTGATTTTATATTTAATATTCCACTTTTTGAAAATTTTTGGCAATAGTAAAGAAGAACTATGTACATCATCAGCTGTCCTGCTGCATGCTCAGTGAACAGAGAACACATTGAGTACTGTGTACAGGTCTGGAGGCCTCATTTTAGGAAGGATGTAGAGTTGTTAGAATGAGTACAAAAAGTGGCGCCTCCGTAGCCAGGTGGGAAGGAGCAGCAGTGCGTAGCACACGCTTCTTGATTAGACCCGGGTTCGAGCCCGTCACCACCAAATACGGAGGATACGGAAAGGTCAGGGAATGACCGCCGCATATTCCGGAGCAATATGGCCTTAGTTGCTAATGCTCCTAAAAACCAAATAACAACAACAACAATGAGTACAAAGAAGGGCAAAAAGTTTGGCGAGTTGAACAAAGGGGTGCTGTTACCAAGAAAGGCTCAAGTTCTGCAAATTGCAGTGCCAGGAGATTAGGCACATGCTAGGTGATCTGATTGAGGTGTATAAGGCCTTGAATGGGTTGAGCAAACTCAGTGCTGATGGGATTCTTCCTCAGGTTAAAAATATTAGAGGACATAGGTTCAAATTGAGGAAAGACAGTTATAGAATAGATGTGCGGAAATTTACCTTTAGCCAGTGGGTAGTTGATTGCTGGAACAGACTTACATCTCTTGTTGTCGAAGTTGATAGCTTAAATAAATTTAAGGCTGAGCTGGACAGGCATTTAGAGTGAATGGATGGGTGAAATGGGAGGTTTTTTTTTTTTTTTTTTTGCTGATGCTGCTTGAGCTTGCTTTCTTGTATTATTTTGCCCCAACTAATGCTAATGCTAATACATGCTCAGTCAGCCCTCTATTGATGAGGTTTTGCTCTACATTCTCAATAAACTTAGTGTGCAGACAGGTAAACAAAGAATAAGAGTATCCAATCAGCAGCATAACATTCTAAAAGTAATAAAGAGCAATTGATTGCAAGTTGCCATGCAGTCCCAGTATGAGCAATGGAATGTCAACAATAAAACTACTCATGTGAAATCTGAATGTATTGTACTTACTGAATTTTTGGGCCAAAATTGCTAAAAAATTAGTTGAATACATTTTTCAAATTTGTCTAACCTTTAAAGGTTATCTTAACATAATGCTTTGTTTTAAAAAAAAAAAAATAATAAAATTTAAAACGTTATTTTTAAACATTTAATTTTATGCTTGAAAACTGTTGCTGGTTGCCAGTATAATCAACTGGCAAGTGGGAATGTTTTGTGGTCATTTGAAGACTTCTAGTAAATAAAGAAAACTTCTGTTAGCAAAAAAATATTGTTCATTACAGTAATTTACACACTCAACTGCAGCATTAATAATATGAAGTTAAAATTACAGCTTCATACTTTGTAATAGCTGGTCATCCTCTTATGCTGTTAGAAAACATCTAACAGCAGAAGGGCATAACAGCATTTTGTTATTTGATAAAGTCTGCTGGTACCAACATCTTTTTATGTTGGTAGTACAAATCACCATGCTTTTATATTGATAATAAAAGTTGCCATGCTTTTATGTTGTTAGTACAAGTTGTTTAAATTAGCAGTACTGTAATACACTCCATTTTATTCTCTCTCTCTCTACACACACACACACACACACACACACACACACACACACAGGGTATTTCAAAAATATTGGTACAAATGTTTAGGGGAGGTAGGTAACACCTAAAGGAATGTGAATCGCATAGGAACCCATAACCGGAAACGTCACCGTAAGTCTGTAGATGGTGCTGTTCATCAGTTCGCGAGAAGGAAAATTTCTGGTTTACTCATTCAAGCAGTAGTCGCCGCATGAAGAGCATGCATTGATATACGAACTGTGAGCTGGCAGACATGCACCTAGTGTATGGATTAGCAGAGGGCAATGGACGAGCCGCTCAATGAGGGATGGGTGAAATAGATGTTCAGTTTCACTCATAAAAAGCAAACTAATGATCTACTTCAATTTTAAAGATTTGTTTAGATTTTACTGAGAAAATTAAAAATGATGCCAAAGTTCTTAAGGCTGCTTGAAGTAGTACAAAATATGTTCAATGTGAATGATTTCTAGCTATTAAACCAGTACTTTTTTTTTTTTTTTTTTTTTTCGGTTTTTTTTAACCTACCCAAAATCACTTTAGCTTGATGCAGTTAATGCATAAAACTTGCATTAAAATATTTGGATAATTCATGCTTTTTTATATCATCCATATCGTTTATTATCCTTATATATCAATCCATATTAAACCCCATAGAAAGCCATGGTTTGCTATTAAATATTTTAAATTCTAAATTAAACTAAAATTTGCAAATATTTATAGTGAATATAAAAAAATATAGATTTTTAAAACCAAAATCTAAAAAATATAAACAAAATGTTTAATTATTAACTAAAAAATAATTCAATTTTCCTTTTTGGTGGAGGGGGGGTGAGTGTCCTTTAATCCAGTCAGAAATCTGGCAACCATAGATAAGTGTGAGATACTTTGGTTATAAGTCCAAGAAAGGGGGAGAAAGTTATAAAAAAAATTAAAATCTGATGTTAGCTAAAAAATAAATATTGATACATAATCAGGCATTTCTTCAGGAGACTACACCTGATCATGTATCAAAAACTGTTTCTATACTTGTCCCTACTTGTGGAAGAAAAGGAATTTTAAAAATAAGAGAGCAAATAGGAGGGTAAAACTATAGCCATTATAAACCCACTGCAGGATGGAAGCCTCCTCAACAATTCATGCTGAGGGAAATGGACCATAATCTGCCACACTGGTATAGTGCCTGTTGGCAGATTGACCGTATTTAGCAGTCAGGGGCTTGAACTCCTGTCTACTCAAAGAGCGTGTGCTACTGCACTCCCACTCCTGACCACTCGGCTACCAAGGCAGGCTGTTGTTTGTTTGTTATTTGGAGCATTAGCAACTAAGGCCATATTGCTCCGGGATATGCAGTGGTCATTCCCTGACCTTTCCGCATCCTCTGTATTTGGTGGTGATACCAAGGCAGGTAAAGCAGTGTAACTTCCACAGAAATATGGAGTCCTAAGGCTATGTATGTTGTAAAACATAAGAAATTAAAGTAAATTAACACATAAAATAGTAATAAAATTAAAATAAGTGCTTACAGTGTGACTTAGATGCAATAATAAGTGATTATAAGTGAGAATTGGTAAATGACATGATTTAGTATAACTTTTTGGGAGAACATAAGATTTTAACCCTCCACCCTTATCTGATGCTAATCAGTTTTGTTTTACAGTTCCCTTTTATTTAATTTAGTATATTTAATTCAGTATATCATATAGGATAGTCACATTCTTTCTCATGACTTCAATATCTCCAGTTTCTGCTATCCTATTGGTTTTAGCATTTTGTGTAATTTACACTTTATCTTCACACTTTTCAATAGATTAATAATTGCTTTTACCTTAACAGATCTATTAACAGATCCTTAACAGATCTATTAGCAAATCTAATGGCATCCCATGTGAATCACTGGCATAAGAGAATTATTTTGCATGTTATTATTAGCCATATGCTGCAAGGATGCCTGAGGCTTAAGCTGTACTAGCGAAAAAAAAATTCTGGAGTTACCCTTAGAGAGAGAAAAAAGGAATCGCCAAGAAAGAGAAGAATGATGATATCCAGCTCAGGACCCTGGGGTATTCTTCTCTGCTTAGGGCCAATGTTTAGATATTCAGGCACTTAACAATGCAATATATTTTAGTTTAATGTACACATTCTTTAAATCAACACTGCCTGCTTAGCACTCATCTGACTGGCTTATGTACATAGTAAAAAACCAACTCTTTTGAATATTAGTATTAGCATACGATGCAAGAAAGCAAACTTATGCAGCATCAGCCAAAAAAAAACCCCTCCCATTTCAACCCTTGAGGAAAGACAGATGTGCAGAAGTTTGCCTTTGGCCAGTGGGTAGTTGGTTGGTGGAACAGACTTCCATCCTTTGTTGTGGAAGTTGATAGCCTAAGATAGGTGGTAGATGTCTTTCATCAACCGGTGAAATACCACCACTTTGCTTATTGGAGGCTTGAATTGGTGAAACCCATGTTTAGTCTCTAGAGCAAAGTTTCCGGCATCTCCCTCCCCCCATACTTCTCCTTCAACCCATGCACGGTACTAAGTACTCTATAGGTTTTGATACCTTTCGTGTTTGGGGTATTCAACTTGCTCAAGCCATTTAAGGCTTTATACACCTCATTCAGATCACCTCGCAGGTGCCTAGTCTCCAAAAGCTGCAACTTGCAGAACTTAAGCCTTTCTTGTTAAGAGCACCCCTTTGTTCCTCTCACCAATCTTGTTGCCCTTCTTTGTACTCATTCTAGCAACTCTACATCCTTCCTAAAATGAGGCCTCCAGACCTGTGCACAGTACTCTAGGTGTGGCCTGACCATTGCCTTGTATAACAGGATAATCACCTCCCTCTCCAGGCTAGCCAAATTTGCTATATGTCATTGACAAGACTGACCTGGTCTGGTAGCCAGTATGGACTGCTCAGAATATGAGCAGTGCAGATGGGCAGCTCTGGAATGTGGGAAAGGATATTCCATATCCTTTCCCACATTCCAGCAGTAATTTACACATTTTGGGACATGATCCTTAACAGATCTTGAAATTTTCTAGTGTTGTGGGGGGAGTAGCAAAAATATTGTATTTCTGTACTAAAAATTATTGTGTTGTACAAGTTTAGTCACCATCCCACCAAGAAAAAGTAATGCACATTACATCAAAAAAGTACAGTTAAAATAAATTATTTCTCCTTCCAAAATGCATTGTTAATGTGTGTAGTAAATTTTAGAAGGGGTAAAAGCAAGAGACCAGATTCCATACTTTTGAGTGCCACAGTTATCTAAACGTTGAAACTATCCACTGCACAGTAAATGTGCTTTGGATATCCTTCCTTCTGTGTAAATCACAAAACAGTATTTTTCACTTAACTAGGCAATTCCATGTCTAACAAACTTCTAAATCTCTCTGGAGTACTAAATAGTTCTTGGAGAGTTCTTTATCCTGCACAATCAGTTCTAACTCACAGCTTTGGCTACTCTCCAATCTGAGAACTAAATTTGTTGATTCTCAAGTGATTTGGCAAGTTTAGCAGTGTACCAACGTCTGATTCAGTTGAACAAAACAGTGTACTCATGCTGCTGGAATTAGCCATTTTGAGCTATTTTAATTAATATTTTAAGTTGATATTTCAGCACCATCCCTATAGTATTTGGCCTTTGTCTTAAATGACCTAAGTTTGATACATAGTTAACAGAAATTGATTTGAATTTTATTGTTATAAGTACTGGCAAATGATCCAAGGAAGCAAGTTTAACAGCATTGGCCAAAAAAATAACCCACCTCATCTGTTCCATTCCTTCTAATAATGTCTAATCCTTAAAATTATACACAGTTAAAAATAGATAGTAGTTAAATTTGCACGTGGTGTTCAAAGTCGTTTAGTTTACGGCTGGAAGCAAATTTGTACATATCTATCCTGCAGCTAGGCCTTTGTCAATTTAAGTTTGTCTCCTTATGTTTGAGAAAGAGAATGACATCATCATGAAGTTTACTCAATTTAAAGCCTTAAACACTTCAATCAGGTTTCCTCAATCAAGTGTCCAAGTGCTGAAATTTGTAGAACTGAAGTCTTTTGTGCTGTTTGCTAATCTGGTTGTTCTTCTCTGCAACCTTCCCAAGAGATCAGTGTTTTTCTTCAAATGAGGCTCCCAGACCTGTATGCAATACTCAAGATGTCCTAGCCAGTGCCTTATACATTGTCCTTGCTGGAAAATTTCCTGCATATCATTGGCAGAACCCCATGGGTTGTTTTAATAGCCTTTCTATACTACTATTAGACTATACATTTAACCTCTAGGTCTGTTTTGTTCTCCACCACCTTACCACCTTTCAATTCTCTAATTTATTTATACCAGCTGGTACTGACAAGCCCTTGAAATAATTACATGCTGATACAAATAAATATAAATGCATTTTATATATATATATATATATTTTTTTTTTTTTTTTTTTTTTTTTTTTTGAGAGTAGTTAAAACATTTGCATGATATGCAAATTTTACTGGGTTGCAACGCTTTCATGCTATCTTGTTCTATATATATATATACACACTGATATGAAAACGCAATAGTGTATTTAATTTTAGATATAAATAATGAGTTATATCAGAACCGATTAATGCTTAGGTCTTCATGTTTGGACAGGTTATGGTGTATCACAGGCTACAATGGGTCTACACCATACCGACCCACTACACCTCACCTTCGAGGTACACTCAACTACTACCATATATATATTAGTGGTAGCAAATAATGAGGAAAAAAAAAAACTTCCTATATCACCTGTCCATTCCCTCTAATAGGTTGGTTAGTTTTTCCTTGAATTTATTCAAACTCCAACATCAGATGATAGTTTATTTGAATAATTAACTACATGTTGAAGTATTTCTGCACATTTATTCTGCAACACCTTCCTTGGTTTCAGTTTGTTCTCCCAAATTTTTGTTTTCTGAGCAAGTGGAAGGGCATTAAGCTTATTTAATAATTAAAATGATTCACCTATGTATGTATATGTGAATAATTTTAAGGAAGGAAACTACTAAATTTTAACTACAGAGTAATGTATCAGACAACATTAGTATTACTGATGAACATTAATCTGTCTTGAATGTACTCATGTTTATTTACCATAAGTTAAAGTAAGGTGGAACTGCTGAGTGAAAAAAACTTCACTCAAGGCCATTTTCACTTGAACTGCATATGTCTAGCCACTTTGCTTTTTAGCTAAAAAAATTTGATGCCTTATAACTTAAATAAATGTGTTAGTCTTTGTTATTTATCACACTGTTAATACAGAGAATGCAGTTTAGTTAAATGAAAGTGAACTGAGATTCATATATGGGATCAAAAAGGTTCATAGGTATAATTAAAAGGGGGGGGGGGAATTGTACTAAAAGATGTAAAGCCTGGATTGAATTACAATATGGGATCACATGTTTCAGAGAATACTGCTGAATTTCCCTTAAATTACTAGGTTTAATGGTAATTCTTAATATTACGAATTACTGGATAAGAAAAAAAAATAAATAAAATAAAATAAGATGAACCTTCAAAGAGAAGCAGGGAGGGACTATAAAATGTTATTATGTTTAAAATTAGTTATGTAGTGATTTTAGAGAGGCATCCAACAAATCTATACCAGTATAGACCAGAAGAAAAGTGAATTACAAAAATAAATAAAACTCATTTATAATTAAAAAATAAATACTATTCTTTTGCATTAAAATCTGGACATGCATATAACTTTGAACTTGTGCTAGGACTATATATACGTGCAAAACTATTATTGCGCACTCGTGTTGTCTGAGTAAGGTAATGTTTTTAAATTAGAAAATATCACAATTTAATAAGTCAGGAAATGTCTTCGAAAATGTCTAACAATGGAAAACAGTTATCACCGGTACATTTTGGTGTCTGACATACATACATACTTGGGCTGAAATCCTGCACAATCATAAAAATTCTAAATAAAATGAAATTAACTTATTCTATTTCAAATATGAAACTGCTGCGCACACATTTTTCTATTGAGTTCTGCTAGAATAATGGAATATTGCAGCTCCTTTTCCTTTGGAATGTTTGTAAATATGTCTTCCTCTCTTTCGATGACCTTTTCATTTTTATCAGATTTTGGAGGTCCTTTAGGACGGCCTCTCTTTTTATGGGTGATTATCACACCGCTTTCTTCGCTGTTAGATCCTTCCCCGTCCATGTCATTAGTACTACTACTAGTACTATTTTCCGTTCTTTGTCTGGTCCTTTGGATAGTTTTAAGTCGTCTTAGTTCATTTTCTATTTCTAGTGCATTGAAGTAATGTGGCCTTTCGCGTCTGATGCGCTCTGTACGTCTCCGTTTCACTTCTCCTTCTTGTGAGCTTCTCCGTACTCCAATTTTGTGAATACTGATTGGTCGCCTTGTCACAAAGAATACGTGTCCACAAGGACAGGCTTTGCAAGCTACAGGTAAGTGTTGCTTACATTTAGGACACGGCTTTGTTACCATCTTGTGTTTAGGCATATCCAGTTGCAAAACCAAAAAAAACTTTCGAATTAAACCCTTCCATTTTTATAATTCGTGGGAGCAAATACTGTTTGGTAAAATAGTAAACTTCCCCGGATTTGATTTATAGGTGGCGTATTAATAGACTTCGGTTAAAGGCTACTACATTGGCTGATTTAGTGTTTAAAGAGTACTCTCGATTCAGGAAACAAACGATAAAATTGGTGAAATAGTAATTAATATTTATTTGCCAGTTTTTGTTAGTTATGCTGCTTGTGTAGTGAAGCGAATTTTATATGAAGAGTACTTTTTATTCTGAATTAGCACACTGATAGTGCTTTTGATTGATATATTAATCATGTTTTGTACTGCTCTGCATTTGTAGAGCTCGTGGAAGAGGTATACGAATTTGATACATGTAATGCTTACTTAACTGTAGACTTTTTTTTTTCTTAAATTAAGTCTTTTTACTGCAACTAGGAAGTGATTGCTGTAGACAGTAAAAAATTAAAATATCACATTACATAGTATAAAGTACGTATTTCACTGTCTCGTGAGAAAAGTGACATAAACAAACGGACATTTTCAAGAAACACTTTTTTTTTTTTTTTTTAAATACGAATATATCTTATATTGCATTGGAATCTTAAATTGATTTAAAGACTAACCATTTCATGGTTTGTAGATCACCCCCCCCCCCGTTTTTTTTTGGTATATTTTTTATTCCTATTCCACTCTAAATCCGATTTATGGATTAAAAAAAAGTTTCAAATTCAAGAGTCACTCAATTTTCCAATTTTTAAACAGTGGCATATTGGAGGTAATCCCCCCCCCCCCAAAAAAAAAAAAAAAAAGAATATTTTTCTCCTTGTTCAGTGGATGATTTTAAAGTTGGCATATGTTGGCATTAGGAAATAAAAAGTACAAATACTTATTATAAATGCAAAAAATATTGTGAACTATAATATGCAACTGCAAGTAATAACTTGGCTTGTAGTGGATTGATTTTAATGAATTTTAAAAATTTTTTGTATTTTGGTCTTTTACAAAGTGTTTTTTTTTTTTTTTGTAAAATTTCATTTAAAATCAGACCAATAGAAATCCAGCAATTATTATTGTTGTTTTTTCTTTATATATACAGGGTGATTCATGAGGAACAGTAAATATTTTGGGAGGTTATAGTATCGATTATTCTGAGTGAAAAAGTTCATGTGTCCAATTTTTCTAATGGGTACAGAGATACAGCTGTTTGAAACTGACATGCAAAGCCATTATGAGAGGTATTAAAGAATGATAAATCACATCATTTGTATTTAATGACTTTCTGAATGATACAAAACACAAATAATTGGCAATTTTTTTTACAGTTCACAATATATATTAGAAAATCCCACTGCCAACCTTAGTGCACTTTGCAACCCTTGTGATAATATGACATGTTGTTCTTCTGAGGTTGTCTTGGCATTCCTTTAAGAGTGCAGTAGTATCCAAAATGCGTGCGAGCAATTCATCTCTTGTATTCATCTTTTCTTTGTATACTGTGCTTTTCATACACCCCACAAACAAAAATCTAACAGAGTGGGGTTTTGGAGAGCTGTGGTCAATGAAGAAAACCACCGTGGCGATCATCATTCAGGGAAAGTTCAATTTAGATGTTGTATTACCAGACTGGGCATAATGTGCAGGAGCTCTGTTATGCTGAAAGTACATACCAATCCTTGTAGCCAAGGGAACATCCTCCAATAGTAGTGGAAGTCTGTTTTGCAGAAATTCTGGGTAAATGAGCCCTGTAAGATGATTTTGTATCACAACAGTCCCAATCAATTAATTGTCGATGAAACGGCACCACATGTTTACAGAAAAGCAATGTTGAAAATTTGTTTATACGGCGGCATTTGGATTTTTGTCTGACCACCTATGAGAGTTACAGGTGTTGATACTGCCACAGGTGAATGTAGCTTCATCGCTGAACAGTATTAATGGACATCGCTGGGAGTCAACTTCTGCTCGAAGGTATTGCACCCGCTGTATGTGAAATGTGAATATACAAGCCGTGCTCGCGTAATGTTCTCCATATTCTTGTCTGTGGAAGACCGATACGTGTAGAAATTCTTCACGTGCTAATAGTACAACTACATTCTACTGACTGAAGAATGTGTTCTGTTTCATCCACATTTTGTTCATTTGTATGTTCAGAAGAAATATGAGTGCTGGGAACTGTACCAGTCTCATGCATTTTGGTATAAACACTCTTGAATCCAGTATTCTGCGGTTAGGAAACCTCCGACAGTATTCTCTACAAGCAGCAGTAGCACTTCACAAAAACTGTAGACTATCAGCATGTGTGAAGATGTGTGGAATTCTTAAAAACACTTCTAACGTCAAACAGCATCAAGTTATAACTGCTTCTTGGTCACATCTGATTCAGGGAGCTGTGTGTGCCAATTTCAAACGGCTGTCTCTCTGTATCCATTGAGAATTGGACACATATTTATATGAACTTTTTTACTCAGAATAATCGATACTATAACCTACAAAAATGTTTACTATTCCTCCTGAATCACCCTGTATATATAGTAAACCCTCGCTAATCTGGATTAAGCGATAATCCAGATTAGTAAAGCAAAAGATGGCCTTAAAAGGCAAAAACACTTGGAACACAAATAAATGGAAAATTTAATGATATCAGTAGAGCCTTCATTTAAAAATTATAAAAAGACAAGGCATCGATAGAAGACTCAGAAGTGTAATTGTTTTTGAACGTAATAATGCAGGTTTGAAGAAACTATCAAGTTTTGTCTGAACATTTGTTGCTGTTCTTTAATTTGGATCTCCCTCAGTTCTGAGGTGTTCATAGTACCCTTGCAGTTTTTGATTTGTTGAAGAGTCCACATAATTGATTACTGCATCAATGTCATCTCTTGCAGAGATAAGAAGTTTCTTAATTGTAGATTCTTGTAGTTCATCTAGTTCATTATCTGATTCTTATTCCATAGCAGAATCCTTAATAGCATCTGCAGCAATTTCTTTCTCTGTCAGAAGCTGAAATCCAGGATCTCCTTCCAGTTCAAGCCAGTCTTGGGTATTTTCTTGCATTGTTTCAGTCTCTCCGGCACCCTAAACACACTGTAAAAGTCTTCTGGCTCTAATCCCTTAAAGTCAGTACAGTTTAATTTTTAGTGTCCCTCCGTCCATTGGTCCCAATTGAAGATAGCACACTTGATATTGTATGATTTGATATATTCAGCATTCTTCTTCCTCTTGTGTTATATTGATCCATTCTGTCTTGCATCACTACCATCTACTCATCAAGCAGCTTGTGCTTGTAGAGAACCTCTTGCAAGCCATAATGATGCTTTCGTCCGTGGTCTGTATAAAGGCAGTTGGTATTTTGCAGCTAAGCACTTTATTTTATTATTATTAAACTACATGATGCAAGGAAGCCTGAGGCTTATGCTGCACCAGGCAAAAAAAAAATTCTCTGAGTTACCCTGAGAGAGAAAAGTAGAAAGGAATCACCAAGAAAGAGAAGAATGATTATATCCAGCTCAGGACCCTGGGTGTGCCAAGCCCATATTCACCAGGGGAATGTGAGCCCCTGGGGTTTTACTATCCTTATTAGACACATTTTCAATATCTGGATGTGTGGGGCATTATCAAGGATTAGAAGTGCTTTAATCTGGTAATCTGAAAAATTGAACACTTCATTCTAGTACCTCTTGGCTTTTGGTATGAAGTGGTAATGGAATTTCTTTGTAATTTCTTGTGTAAACCTAGCATTTTGTGAGTTGCAGTAGACAATAGGCAATATGTGCAGGTAGTCTTTTAATGCCCTTGGATTCTTAGCCTTGCTGACCACAACAGACTTTAGCCGATGAATTCTATCTGCATTAGCACAAAGAAGTGCTGAAAACTTCGTGCTCTTTTTCTGCCCTGGTGTTGAATTGTGAATTGTATGCTCATTTCGTCTGTATCTCATATTGTGATCACTCTTCACAAAGAGTTACCATGTATTGCACTACCTCAAATAAGCAATGTTTCACTAATAGAGAAGTCTATTGTTACTTATTCATGGTGGGTACTACCACCCAGAAGGCAATGTTTCGAGGCTTGTTTGGCATTTCATCAGTGGTTGGACGGGTACCCTGGTATTGCCAACATGACATCCCGGTTGTGAAGTTAATCCCACAATATGAGATATGTCAAAAGGTATACGTGATAATATTATAATCAAAAATGAAATGCAACTAGGCATAATATCATAAGAGTTTGAAATTATCTATTTAATATCGGTGTAAATACACCATATAGCTCTTAAAGAGAAAACTACGAAAGTAGCGTAAAAGGCATCATTTCATCTGTATCTCTTATTGTGATCATCCGTCACTCGTTACCGTGTATTGCACTACCTCAAATAAGCAATGTTTCACTAATAGAGAAGTCTATTGTTACTTATTCACGGTGGTTACTCCCACCCAGATGGCAACGTTTCAAGGCTTGTTGGCATTTCATCGGTGGGTAGGCTGACATGGCAACCCAGTTGTGAATTTAATCACAATACCCTGGTATTGCTGACATGACAACCCAGTTGTGAATTTAATCCTACAATATGAGAGGTGCCAAAATGGTGCTGTCTGAGTGGTGGTACCCACAGAGAATAAGTAACAATAGACTTTTCTATTAGTGAATCGTTGCTTATACGAGGTAGTGCAATGCATTGTAATTCGTGAAGGATGATTATAATATAAGATACAGATGAAGTGTTGCCTTTTATGCTACTTTTCTGTTTTTCTCTTTAAGAACTATCTAGGTGTATTTACACCGATATTAAATAGATAATGTTAAGCTCTTGTGATATTATGCCTAGTTGCATTTAGTTTTTGATTATAAAATACGTTAACTTATGTACATATATATGTATGAAGAAGTACGCAAGCGAAGCGATATAAGGAATAACATCAATCTGACTCAGTCAACAACGATACTGAACAACATGCATGACAATGGAATGTATGTTCCGTCTCTCTCTCTCTCTGCAATCAATCAGTGCACAGTGTGAACAGAATTTTTGATGTTTCGATCCAGATTAGCAAGGGCTTACTGTGTGTGTGTGTGTGTGTACACGAGGTGGTATCAAAAAAGTTCGTACATTTACCTGGAAATAATAGCCCTAGAAAGGTGAAACTTCACAGGAACTTTAATCCTTTTCTATGTGTTCTCCAAGTTGTTTAATGCCTTGATCATAGAAGTCCTCACTTTTTGCATGAAACCACGATTCCACTTTATTGATAACTTCCCGAGATGAATCAGAGCGGTGTCCACACAATGGTTTCTTAATTTCTTGAAACAAGAAATCTGACAATGCTAGGTCAGGAGAATAGGGTGGGTGCTGCAGTAGTTCGAAGCTGAACTGGGCAACAAAATTGGTGGTGGCAACGGCTGCGAGAGCCAGTGCATTGTCTGACAGAAGATGGACACCTTTGGTTAACATTCCATGCCTTTTGATCCGTAGCCAGGTGGGCAGGGCAGCAGTGCGTAGCACACGCTTCTTGATTAGACCGGGGTTCGAACCCGTGACCACCGCATATCCCCTGAGCAATATGGCCTTAGTTGCTAATGCTCCTAAAAACCAAATAACAACAATAAGCCTTTTGATCTTCAAAGCATCGTGTAACTTTTTCAAAAGATTTCTGTAATATTCTTCGGTAAGTGTGGAACCATGAGGTAGGTAATCTGTCGGGATAACCCCTTTTCTGTCCCAAGACACGAACAACATCACCTTCTTCGCAGATGGTGTGGTCTTTGCCTTTTTGGGAGGAGGTGTGCTTCCACTGCTTTGACATGTCTTTAGTCTTCAGATCATACTGGTACACCCAGAATTCGTCATTTGTCACCAACCAATCAAAAAAGTTCTCAACATTCTCATTACACAAATCCAACAGTTGGCAAGGAAATTTCATTCGACATTGCTTCTGCAAAGGCAACCTTGGAACCCATCATGCAGAGACCTTAGACCTGTGCAGATGGTCTTGTAAAATACTGTGGGTAGACCCATAACTAATTCTCACTACATTTGAAATGAAATGAATTGTCACACGCCTGTCACTCAGCACCAGCTGCTGAACCTTTGCAACCATCTCACTGTCTGTAGATGTTCATGGCTCGTCAAAGACACTTGTGTGACCGCACTGCAACTCTCATTTCCACTTTTTTACAGTGTCATAGGATGGACAATGCTGCCTATTTCTTCTTCAATTTCCGGAGCTTTCTTGCCTTGCAAATGCAGGAACTTGATCACTGCTTAATACTCTACTTTGTCAACCGTGGTGTCCTTCCTCAGATTCTTTGTCAACCATAGTCTCCTTCCTCAGATTCCGTGCTCCACCTTTGGTGTACAATCACCTACGGGAATGAAATTTCACATATTAGTTATTGAATATATAGACAACTTATATTAAAAACAGCATCTTCCTACTGATATTTTATCTAAGGCAAGGTAACAACTTTTTGATACCCCCCTCCTATATATATATATAAGCAGAAAAAGCAAAATAACAAAAGTTATTGTATGCTCCAAAACAAGCAGTGCAGCAGTAAAGGAAGCAAAGGGATATAAATAATGTGTAGTTTATAAAATAAATAAAGTATCTGTGAAAATGGAAATGAAAAGTACACACAGTGCCCGAACTAAGAAAAGTTTAAGGAATAGTTGGAAGTGAAGTAGTGGTTAAACAGGTGAAAGAATGTGAAAAACCTAGTACAAAAATTAACTATGACTGGGGAAGCAAACTAAAAAAAATTGTACAAAAATAAAATAATAAATAACAAAAAAAAAAAAAAAAAAAAAGTAAATAACACTGTATTCAGATATGGGAGGGCAATTTTAGCAAGAGGTCAAATCAGGGGATAGCAAATATGAAAAATCTGAATATAGTAGATGAAAATATGATACATAGCCAGGAAATTTATCAGGGGACTACTCCTGACCATGTATCGTTGTTTTGTTGTTGTTTTTGTTTGTTTGTTATTTGGTTTTTAGGAGCATTAGCAACTAAGGCCATATTGCTCCAGGATATGCGGTGGGCATTCTCTGACCTTTCCGCATCCTCCGTATTTGGTGGTGACAGGCTCAAACCCCTGTCTAATCAAGAAGCGTGTGCTACGCACTACTGCTGCTCCTTCCCACCTGGCTATGGAGGCGCCTGACCATGTATCAGGCACTGCGTTTCCATACTTGTCTGTAGTATTAGAAAGTGGGGAGGGAACTAATATGCGGCCTTTCATTTTAATACTAGTATAAGGTAGTCCCTACGCAGTGTAAAAATAAAGTTAATAATGTAAATTAAAAGAAATACAAATTTATTTATACATATTTATTTATTTATTTTAATTTACATTATTAACTTTATATTAACACTGTGTAGGGACTACCTTGTCTACTAGTATTACGATAAAAGGCCGCATATTTGCTCCCCCGTTTTCTAATACTACAGACAAGTATGGAAACGCAGTGCCTTATACATTCCCTGATGAATTTCCTGGCTATGTATCATATTTTCATCCACTAGATTCAGATTTTGCATATTTGCCATCCCCTGATTCAACCTCTTGCTAAAACTGCCCTCTCATATCTGAATACAATGTTATTTACTTATTTATTTGTTGCTTGTTATTTATTACTTTTCACTTTTATTTTTGTACTTTTTTTTTTTTTTCTTTGCTTCCTCAGTCCCAGTTCATTTTTGTACTAGGTTTTTCAAATTCTTTCACCTGTTTAACCACTACTTCACTTCCACTTTTGACTATCTCTTAAACTTCTCTTAGTTCAGGCACCATGTGTACTTTTTATTTTCATATTCACAGACACTTTATTCGTTTTACAAACTACACACACACACACACACACACACGATGAGCCAAAACATTATGACCACCTACCTAATATGATGTTGGTCCTCCACTTGCAGCAAAAACAGCTCGTACCCGGCGAGGCATGGATACTACAAGATTTCTAAATGTATCTTGTGGTCTGTGGCGGATTACCCATTAAGGCAATGAGACACATGCCTAAGGGCCCCAGGCTTTGGGGGGGGGGGTCCCAAGCCAAGACATTTTCCTATAGTGTTCTAAAATAGATTAATGTTTTCAGTAAACATCATAAAAATCTTGATTAATTTAAGCAAAAAATTCAAAAGTACAAAATTTCATTTATTTGCAACCTAACTTTTATTTTTTATCCTTTTTTTTTATTTATTTTTTTATTATTATTTTTTGGGGGGGCCCCCAAATATAATTTGCCTAGGAGCCCCAACTATCCTTAATCCTCCACTGCTTGTGGTATCTTATACCAACACGTAACCAGCACGTCCATTAACTCCTGTAAGGTCTGTGGTTGTGACTCCGCAGATCGGAGTTGCTGTCCCAACACAAAAACCACAGATGCTCGATGGGATTGATGTCTTGGGATTTTGGAGGCCAGCACAAGACCTGGAAGTCTTCTTCTTGTTCCACAAACCAGTCTCGAACAATCCGGGCAGTGTGACATGGCGCATTATCCTGCTGAAAGGCGGCACCGCCAGAGGGGAAGACTGTTGCAATGAAAGGGTGTACCTGGTCAGCAATGATGTTTAGGTAAGTGGTAGATGTCAGAGTGCCCGGCACATGGATGACTGAACCCAGGGTATCCCAGCAGAACATTGCCCAAAGCATGACACTGCCACCACTGCTTGTTTTTGTCCCACTGTGCATCCAGGCGCCAACACTTCCCGGGTAAACAACGCATATACATACCAGGCTGTCCACAGGTGCAACAGAAAACAAGATTCATCAGACCAGACGACCTTCTTCCAATTACTCAAGGTCCAGTTTTGATGCCCGCATGCACATTGTAGGGGCACTGTTAACAGTCAACCGTGGTTAGCATGGGCACTCGGAGCCGAAGTCTGCTGCCTTTCCATCTGAAGACAATAATAACATTGATTAACAGAACTCAGTATCGGGTGTTTTTTTATACCGTGTCTCGACTCGTGCCCGTACCATAGTTCACCTGCAGTTGCTTTGATTTGCATAACGATTCACTGGTCATAATGTTTTGGCTCATCAGTGTGTATGTGTGTGTGTATATATATATATATATATATATATATATATATATATATATATATATATATATATACACTGTGTGTGTATATATATATATATATATATACACACACAGAAATACACCGCACAGCACTGATAATTGGTTTTGTATCATCAAAACCCATCTTGTAAAATTTGCAATATCTTGATATATATGTGTATCGTAAATTTATTTGCGTTAATCATGTATTCTGGTTAATTTTTCTGTTGTCAAAAATATAACGGGATTCAATATGCAGATCTCCATTCATAATCATCTTGCAGGCCATGTCTATCCCCCCAAAAAACTTTCTCCAATTCATATCTTGAAAATTCTTTTGGTGACATTACAGTGTAATCCACTTCAGAATTGTTTTCCTCTTCTTCATATGCAGTTTGTTCATCAATTTCAAGAAAGGTTGCATTGGCTAAGTCAATGCAGTCACGTTCATTGTCTTTGGCAATTTTCTGAATTCGTGATTCAAAAACCAGTGGAATAATTTTCCAAATGGGGCAAAACATGCTGCCAAACAGAACGCACATTGTTGGCAGTGATTGCTAGCCAAGATGCAAATATATTTTTGATCGTATTTAAAGGGGTAAAAAATAAATTGTGAAATAAAAAGCTATCGTGTTGTCTTGTCAGGATGGAGTTACGAATACTGAACACTGTTGCATGTTGCCGGTGACAGCCTGAGGGGAGCTATTGGCACATGTGCATGTGAGTCAATAGAGTTGGTATTGCAACATATATGTACTCGTTCCTAAGCTACAACAATGCAGCATATATGTAGAGCATATATCTAGGCTATTGAATGAGTTTTAATATGTACCGTAAATTTTTGACTTAAACTTAATTGAAAACTGCGTTATAGTGAAACCCATGCTGTGTGAAGCCGTGCTAAGCGAGGTATTGCTGTATATATAAATGAGTTTTTCAATGTAACTCTAATTCTTCAATTCAGCCCATAATTTACTTAATTCATCACAACCTTTAGGATATTAACATTCTTTCACCTTTCACTAATCTTCCATTCTTTTTCTGCTTTCCTCACCCTTATCGTTACTGGCGCCCTATGTAACTTTCACATCCATTTATGCATACTTAGCATTAGTAAAGGCATATGATGCAAGAAAAGAAGCTTATATAGCATCAGTCAAAAAAAAAAAAAAAACTTCTCATTTCACCCATCCACTTGTTCCAAATGTTTAAGCTATCAACATCTACAACGACAGACAGCCGCCTCCGTAGCCAGGTGGGAAGGAGAGCAGTGTAGCACACGCTTCTTGATTAGACCGGGGTTCGAGCCCGTCACCACCAAATACAGAGGATGCGGAAAGGTCAGGGAAGACCACCGCATATCGCAGAGCAATATGGCCTTAGTTGCTAATGCTCCTTAAAACCAAATAACAACAACAACAGACGGAAGTTTGTTCCGACAATCAACCACCCACTGACTAAAGACAAACTTACACGCATCTATCCTACAACTGTCTTTCCTCTATTTGAATTTATGCCCTCTCAGGCGATTATTCTGAGCAAAAGGAAGAATCCCATCAGCATTGAGCATGCTCAAACCATTCAAGGCTTTATACAATTCAATCAGATTACCTTGCAAGTCGAGACGCCTCCGTAGCCAGGTGGGCAGCAGCAGCAGTGCATAGCACACGCTTCTGGGATTAGACCGGGGTTCGAGCCCGTCACCACCAAATACGGAGGATGCGGAAAGGTCAGGGAATGACCACAGCATATCCCGGAGCAATATGGCCTTAGTTGCTAATGCTCTTAAAAACCAAATAACATAATAACAAACACCTCACAGGTGCCTAGTCTCCAGACCTGTAATTTGCAAAACTTAAGCCTTCTCTGTACTCATTCCAACAGCTCTACATCCTTCTTAAAATGAGACCTCCAGACCTGTATACATTACTCAAGGTGTGGCCTGACCATTACCTTATACAAGAGGATAATCACCTTCTTATCCCTGCTACAAAAATTCCTATATATCATTGAAGACACCATGAGCTACTCTTGCAGACCGTC
Organism: Mastigoproctus giganteus; assembly: GCF_048544385.1. NCBI lineage: Eukaryota > Metazoa > Arthropoda > Arachnida > Uropygi > Thelyphonidae > Mastigoproctus > Mastigoproctus giganteus. Next base: position 116,083,105 of record NC_143585.1, read on the forward strand.
TGCACTGCTCAGAAAACTTCATATCTGCCTGCACAATTACCCCTTTCACTCTTTACTACTGTCAGTGTAGTACCACACAGTTGGTACGTTTCTCTTGGGTTACTGCTACCCATATGGAGTACTTTCCATTTGTCAATGTTAAACTTCAGTTGCCACCTCTCAGCCCATCTGCTCAATTTTATAGATCCTGTTGCAGCTGTGTACTGTCATTAACAACCCTGCCAACCTTAGTATCATCTGCGAACCTGGACATTAAGCCTGATATACCTTCATCAATATCATTGATAAATATACAAAACAACAGTGCTCCCAACACCGAACCCTGTGGGCCTCCACTAATAACATTGGTCCGTGTAGAGCAGTGCCCATTGATTACCACCCTCTGTCTTCTCCTACTCAACCATCCTTTTATCCGTTGTAGTGACTTACCCTTAATACCATTCTGCTCCAATTTGTACAGTAGTCTTCCATGTGCAACAGCGTCAAAAGCTTTCTTGAAATCCAAGTATATGATATCAAAATTTTTTTGCATCCAGTTCCTTTATAACGACATCATAGTATCCAATCAAATTTGTCAGATAAGACTTTCCCTTAACAAACCCATGCTGTGTCTGAATTATTGCTGCAATCTTTTCTAGATGATCCTGTATCACCTCTTTAACCAGTGACTCCATTAATTTCCCGGAACAGAAGTTAAACTAACAGTGCTATAATTTTTTGTGTCACCCTTTGTGAATTGCGGATACATTTTCACACCTCCTGTCCATGGGGACCTCCCCGAAATCCAAGGAAGCTCTCATAAGAAATATTGTGGCTTCTCTTTTGTCTGCAAGTCCAACTCTGTTCCTAGACAATTTTCATCATGTTTTTGGGCACCTTTTTCTTTCAAAAAGGTAGATCTGAATCATCACTTATATCATCATTTATCTCATCATCATCATATATCATCATTTATATTCATCAGACATTTATCTTTCGCTTGTTTTCTGTTGGAGTTCATTTCAAAACTTTTTAGAAATAGGTATCTATAAATACGAAATAACATAAATGAAAATTTAAAATATCTAAAGAGTTTACCTCAATCTATAGATTATTGTGATAAACAAAATGCTCTCTACACATGGACATATTTGAAATGAAGTCAATGTGGAGGCAATAACTATTGTCAGAGTATGAACAAATTGGAAAACAATGCTTGTGGCGATACCAGGAAGTAATTTAAGCGTGTGCATTGGAGGCTCACAGGCCGGGGCAAACCACCTGTGGGTCACTATCAAATTTTCACCAAAAACAAATGACAACCCGTTTTTCTTGCGCATACTGTGTTATTTGTCACTTAAATTAACCGAATTATGAAAAAAATACAGTCGTCATTTGGGAAATAAAAGTTGTGAGTCTGTCTCTTAGGCTTCATGTTAAATAAACGCCCCAGCAGGAATGTTTTAATACATGCATATTAAAAGACTACTTACGTGATGCACACAATATGAAGTTTTCAAACTTTGTATGAGTACAGTCAAATATGAAGTTTTCTGAGGAGTGCAGACAGACTGCCAGAGTAGGTAATGGGGTCTTGTCAATGATATACAGGAATATTGCAAGCAGGGATAAGGATCTGATTATCTCCTTGTATAAGGCAATGGTCAGGCCAAACCTCAGTTCACCGGCGATAGCGCCTACAATGGGCACGCGATCATCGAAAATGGACCTTGAGTGATTGAGAAGAAGGTCGTCTGGTCCGATGAACATCATTGCTGACCAGGTACATCCTTTCATGGCAACGGTCTTACCCTCTAGTGGTGCTGTTTATCAGCAGGATAATGCACCATGCTATACCACCTGGATTGTTTGAGACTGGTTCGCGGAACATGAGGAAGACTTCCAGGTATTGCCCTGGCCTCCAAATTCTCGAGACATCAATTCCATTGAGCATCTTTGGTTTGTTTTGGAACAGCAACTCCGATCTGCAGCATCTCAACCACGGACCTTACAGTAGTAAAAGGATCTGCTGGTTAGATGTTGGTACCAGATACCACACAACACATTTAGAAATTTTGTAGTGTCTATGCCTCGCCGGGTACGAGCTGTTTCGGCTGCACGCGGAGGACCAACATGATATTAGGTAGGTGTCATAATGTTTTGGCTCATCGATGTATTTAGCAAGCCTCTATTTAATGCCTAAAGTTTATCCAACTATTAAAAAGAAAATCCTAAAGGTATTATTTCTTTTGATTTAGATTGCAAAGGAATGCAAAATTGGAGTCTGGTGCAAGTTCCCATGTATGTAAAAAGAATTACACCTATCCAGTAAGTAATTATGTTCCATGATATTATTGTGTATATATCCAGTTCAGGCTAAAGTAGTCCAAATAGCTTTATATTATGATTCCATTAGAATTTAATTTATCGTAGGATTTGTTCATAGTACTCTTCTAGTTTTTTTTTTTTTTTTTTTTTCACATTGTCTGCGGAAGTGTTGTGCAGAACACGTGTTATGTTTCAGTGAAATTCTTGCTGAGTTGTTGGTTCAGAATAACAGAAAGCCTTGGCAGTTTCCACAAGTAGGAGAAAGAAACAAAATGATCCAATGATATTTTCATAATACTCCTGTTTCTGGTTGACAGTAATATTTGTCTTCATCCTCATCACATTGGCTACATTTTGGGTTCTGTATTACCCATCTTCACTTCAGTTGGGATACTTGTAGTTCTTAATAACTGTGTGTGTGTGTGTGTGTGTGTGCGTGCATGCATGCATGCCAGTGGACTTAATAAAATTGAGTCGATTGATCCTCTGTCAAATGCCATACCAAATTGTCACATCATGACCTGACTGTTCAAGAGCTGCTCAGCAAGTTAATATAAAATGAATTGTTTGTCTCTTGTGTTATTGTGGATTCATTGTTAAGCTTCACACTTTTTAAGCTGGCCCTTGCCATCTGGTCACCTCCTTTCAAACCTCTCTAGAAGTTTGTGCTTTTTTTAGGTAAGCCTACAGACTTGAATACAATATTTCAAGTGCAGCCTCACTATCATCCTATTTTTGATGACATTTGACCTTAATTGCCATTTCACAAACTATATTTGTGATCATTTCAAGTCATTTTGAAATACCAGAGCTTGCTTCTGGTCATTAATCACCTTTTCAGTCTTCATATCATCAACAAGTTTCTGGTTGCTTCCCATATTCTCTTTCGCTCTCTCATTGTTTTCATTAAACAGGAGATGCTCAATTGCCAAACCTAGAAGCATCACACTTGCTGTGCTGTTCTAATCTGAAGAATTCTATTTTTGACTACTACTTGTCTTCAGAAAATTTTAAAAATACAGCCCTCTCTTTAACAAACTTCCATATAGCGAAATTTTTTTGATTTCCCCCTGGTCATTATATTGAAAATAGTTTATTATTATTATAATGAGGCTTTTGCTGCACCAGCCAAAAAAAAATATATATATATATATATATATATATATATATATATATATATATATATATATATACAGAAATAGAAGGGAATCACCGAGAAAGAGAAGAATGATGATATCCAACTCAGGACCCTGGGGGTAGTTTCCATATAACAAACTAATTTCGAGAAACCTGGGTATGCAGCATTGTTCGCACTTATATATATATATATATATATATATATAGTGGATATGACAAATAGTTAACAGTTATAAACGTACGATAATTAATTATAATGGTGATACAATCAGTGAAAACCTAGACAAGAACCTAACATGGGAGAGAAGAGCTGATTAATGCCATCAATGTCTAGATAAAACATTACATCAGTCTTAATATCTATGAACATAGTGTGAATGAGCAGGTGGTAACTAATGGCTGTGATAGCTGTCATAGCTGTCTCTGGTCCATGGTAATAACCTGTTAGGGAAACATAATTGTTATAAGCAAAAATGAAACATATATATATATAAGGATAATTACTAAATAACTATGTCTAGCCAATTGTAGTAAGGATATGGGAGACACATTGCAAAGGACTTTATCGAGGGCTAACCCTTACAATGTGTCCTCCTACAATTGGCGAGCTATCAGTTTCTGTTATCATCTGCCTGTTATTCCTGACGAATGGAAGATAGATATCATAAGGATATCTGTAAGGGTGACAACTAAGTTAAGCTAAGATTAAACTGGAAAATAGTAGTGGATAGAAGATAATTAGTTAGGGCGGTAAACGAATTTAAGGTGGTTAACAGGCTAGATGACTTTAGCCCGACCGATAGCCCAGACAACGAGATCAAAGTAAAAAGAAAATAATGGTGATAGTAAAGAACCAATAATACTATATAACATGTTATTGGATGACAAAAGATAGTCAGCTGTTGCCAAATAAGGAGAACGGAAATAGGGTGATAGAAAAGTAATAGTACCTCAATCTCCCTCGAATTACTCTTAATAGTTCTTGAGGTATGAAATGTAGAAAAAGATAGCATATAGATAAAGTGAAGGAAGAGTAGTAAAGCAAATTTACGTCGGAACATACCGGGAGCGTAACTTCCCATCCCTTGTAGTAAGAGAACCTGGTATTGTAATAGAATTAAACAGCCAATTTGGAAAGTATAAAATAAAATATATTCTAGAATGAAGAAGAAAGGAATGGCCAGTTCCTGATTACTTACGGCGTAGTATAACGAGTAAGGCAAACTTACCACAAAGACGAGACGCGGGAAAAAACCACGTTGTGGCGTGCGTGTTATAATATATAGGTATAGTGTATGGTGCCAGCGCCCTCTTACTGGCAAAAGGTTGGATGCTAAAATTATATAATATAGTTTAAATCAAGATAGCCCGTGGGCCAACAGTATGTTAGGCTAGTAGTAAAAGGTTCTCATGAAAAATGAAAGAAGAGTAAGGCAAGAAGGAAGCTAAGAATTGATTACTACCTTAGAAGCAATATATATATTGCTTCTAAGCAATATATATATATATATATAGTTATTTCTTTTTGTATTATCATTCTATTGTGGTTTATTTCGTCTTTGTTCATTTTCTTAATCACAGGTATTTTCTACACATAGGTATTATAGTTAATACATTACTGGTCTTTAAGCTAGCCTAATCTCGGTTATCTTAATTTCCCATGGCCTATACATTCAGGATTTTTCAACTTGTTACGTATTGCTAAAAAATTCATATCAATTATTGATGAAAAACTGTAGCAATACTATTTTAAAACAATATGATATAATATTAAACATATTTATACATTTTTGTATTACATCACATGGACGTCAATCCCCTACTTCTTCGGGGGCTTTGAGCGGATTGACGGTCCATTCGATGTAATGCATTTCTTACTTACCCGTTTCTGTTTGCATCTATCACAGCTTTGCTATTTTATCCAATTACTAAATTCTAAGTTTCTATTTTTAATTTATTTTTTGGTCCCATGTTTATCTTAATTGTTATTAGTTAAATCAGTATTATTTATTATGAACCAAATTAATTCCCCATAATTTCTACAGCAACTGTGATAGAATACACGAAGCCCAACGGGTAAGTTTATTTAATATATTGCAATAACATTACTTACTTGATGTGTTTCAATGGAGGTCGTAGATTCGAAGAGTCGAAAAAGGGAAGTTTCCCGCCCTTAACTTGTTTTAAGGATGGCTATTTTTATTGCGCAGTCGCATTGACGTTTCAATGTGTTACTTCCTTTAGGTTTCACTTCCATTAGGTTGTGTGCCGATGGTGTATTGGCCGAAGTCCCCGATCTTCAGGCCAATGTCTATTATGGTGGTTTTGTAGTTGAATTTCGATGAATTTACTTAGTTGTGTATTTACATAATTTTTACATTTATTTTTACATTTATTTTTACATTTATTTTATGCCTTACCTCGGACAGTGCCGGTACCGCTTTTCCAAGGCGTAACAGCACTTGATTGTCCTTACAATGGGTGTGTGGGGGGGTGAATTTTGGCAATAGGTCGTAGTGTAATCAGGCGACGAGCCTCGCCTAAGTGCAATAAACCTAATAAATAAGGGGCTACTCTTCTGAGCAAATACTATTATATTTTTAGCTGGCTTTTGATAAATGCATGTGGGTTTACATTGGGATGGTGTTTTCTACTATTTGCGTATATGGCAGTTTTTATGTGATATCTACTGTATTGTTTGGGAATTTTGTTTCTATCCAGCGTTATAATGAGTTTTTTAATAGCTATAATTACGTTATTTATATTGTTGCATATTTGTAATAGTCTGTTTGTCTGATTTCTTATGGTATTACCATGTACATGCTTTGCTATGTTGCTTTCCCAGTGTGTGAGTTTTATTGTTTCGAAATTAAAATGGTCTCTTTTATCATGGTGATTTGTATATATTTTGTCTGGGTGGATGTCAATTTCGCTGTCTAAGTAGACAGCTTTTTGGTTGTTATCCGGATTTGTACATTCAATTTTAAGGTCTGCTGGGTAATTGTTCTTTGCTACATTTATAAAGTTGTCATGGTTGAACACAATTACGTCATCTATATATCTATAGAATTTTATATCGTCCGTAATGTTACTTTCATAATAGTGCAGATAGAGGTTAGTTAGCCATGGCGCAAGAACTGCTGGATCCCATAGCTATACCCCTGCATTGTATATACGCTTTGCCTCCCATTAGAATGTAGTTCCCTTTTACACTGATTTTAGTAAGGTCATTCCAGTATTGTTTTTTGCATTGTAGTATGCTGTGATATTTTTGGTAATATATCTGTAGTACTTCCATTAGGTTGTCGTGTACTATGCTTGTAAAGAGGTTTTTGAAGTCGTACATGTTTATACTTTTAATATTATTGTTTTGTTTTTTAATAACATCCAAATATTCTTTGTTGTTATTGATAATTCTGGTGTTTTTAATTTCTTTGGTGATGTTTTTTAATTTGTCTTCCATGATCTTACTGGTATACTTGATATAGCTGTTTTTGCCTGAGGTAATGAATCTTTTTCCCGTAGGAATCTTGTGATATTTTGGAATCCAATATATGTAGGGGTATTGTATCTTGTCTATTTTAATTTTAAGCTTTTTATGCATAGCCAATACTTTTTTGCTGATGCTGTTTGGATTGGAGTCTATGTACTTGTATGTTTCATTGTCATTCAATTCCTCTTTGATGGCTTCTATGTAGAATCTTTTGCAAATGATACTGAAATTATTGTTTGCTTTGTCGGTTCTAGTGATAACAAATTTGTTTTGTATTTCTTTGATTTTATTGTAGATATTTTTTAAATTTAATTGATTGTTATTTATATGATGTTTTTTTTTAGTTTTCCTTGAAACGGTCTAGTATGTTTTCAGTATTGGCGTTTATCCAACATTGGAATGATTCTTGGCCTGTTATAACGTACGATCACTCATCGGTGAAGACAGGATATTAGAGCTGGAAAAGGAATTAGAAAATGTGAATTGGAATATCATTGGTTTGGCTGAAACAAAAGAAGAAATGAATCACTTATAAGTTTATCAAGTGGAAATCTGCTGTACACCAATGGAAACAGTGAAAGGAGTGAAGGTGGAGTTGGGTTTCTGGTCCATAAAGATTTTAAAAACAACATTTTGGAAATCAAAAGTACATCACCAAGGGTGTCAAGACTAATACTCAAGATTTCTAAGAGGTACAAGCTAAAGATTATAATGATTTATGCACCAACATCGAGCCATGATGATGAAGAGGTTGAAGAAATGTACACTGAAATTGAGAGTCTTCTAGATGAGCAGAAAACCCACTACACTATTATTATGGGGGACTTCAATGCTAAGGTTGGAAAAAGGCAAAACAGCGCAGAAAGAGGAACTATAGGAAATTTTGGAATTGGTGAAAGAAATAAAAGAGGTGAAAGACTTGTGGAATTTGCAGAATCTCAAGGAATGTCAGTAATGAACACTTTTTTCAAGAAAAGGGTGAACAGAAAGTGGACATGGAAGAGTCCAAATGGATTAACAACTAATGAAATCGACTTCATCCTCACTAACAGAAGATATATTGTGAATGATGTTACCGTCCTGAATAAGGTAAATGTTGGAAGTGATCACAGAATGGTAAGATGTACACTTGATATAGATGTAGGAAAGGAAAGGAAAAAACTGACTCGAGTAAATAATACAAAGGTCTTTGAAATAACAGAGGAGGAGAAAAAGCAGTATGTACTGGAACTTAAGAACAAGTTTGAGCTTCTGCAGACTGCTCAGGACCAAGATATTGATGAGGAATATTACAACTTTCTGAAAGTGATAAAGCCTATAGGGAAACAGAAATCCAAAGAAGAAAAAATTAGTCAAGAAACACTTGTTATGATGAACCAAAGACGACAAATGAAGAGCAAGAAAAACACTGACAGGGAGAAAATTGAGTATACTGAGTTATGCAAAGCCATTAGAAAGAGACTCAGAGAGGACATAAGAAGATTTAACACAAGAAAAGTAGAACAAGCATTAAGGGAAAACAAAGGATTTAAATCAGCAGCCATGAGCAGTAATACAGAAAGACAAATGATACTGAAACTGAAGAATAGCGATGGTGTACTTATAAACAGCAGAGAAGGCGTAATTCAAATAGCAGAAGACTACTATAGAGAACTATACAAGGAGCGAGGGAATGATACCAGCAGTGGGGAAGATGGATTGCAAAGTAGCAACACATACGACATACCCGATATTCTTCCTGATGAGGTAGAACATGCATTGAAGAAAATGAAGAATCGGAAAGCCCCGGGGGAAGATGAAGTTACTGTAGAGTTGTTAAAATTGGGAGGAAGAGACATAACACAAAAACTGGCAAGGCTCTTCACAAAGTGCATTAGAAAAGGTGTGATGCCTAAGCAGTGGAATAATGCAATCATAGTTTTGCTGCATAAGAAAGGAGATAAATCAGAAATTGGCAATTATAGACCAATTAGCTTGTTATCCCATATCTACAAGTTGTTCACAAGGGTCATTACTAACAGATTAGAAAGAATACTTGATGAGAATCAACCGAAAGAGCAAGCTGGCTTTAGGACGGGATTCTCAACTATGGATCACCTTCACGTAATATCACAGCTAATGGAGAAAGCAAATGAATATAAAACACCATTATGCCTGGCATTTGTGGATTATGAAAAGGCATTTGACTCCATACAGCATAAGGCAATGTTTCGGGCACTGGTATTTGATATTATTTGATATTTTGATATTATATATTTGGATCTTAGAAAGGCTTTTGATACTGTTGCACATGGAAGACTGCTGCACAAATTGGAGCAGTGTGGCATTGGAGGCAAATTGCTGCTATGGATAAGGGGATGGTTGAGTGGCAGAAGACAGAGAGTGGTAATCAATGGACACTGCTCAACGTGGACTAATGTTATTAGTGGAGTTCCTCAAGGTTCAGTGTTGGGTCCGTTGTTGTTTTCGTTGTTTATGAATGATATTGATGATGGGATATCAAGTTTAATGTCCAAGTTTGCAGATGATACAAAGGTTGGCAGGGTCGTTAAGGACAATACTGACGCTATGCTGCTGCAACAGGATCTGGAAAGGTTGAACAGATGGGCTGAGAGGTGGCAAATGAGGTTTAACATCGACAAATGTAAAGTGCTGCATATGGGAAACAGTAACCCCAGAGCAACGTATCAACTCTGCGGTACTACACTGACAGTGGTGGAGAATGAAAAGGACCTGGGGGTAATTGTGCAGGCAGATATGAAGTTCTCTGAGCAGTGCAGACGAGCTGCAAGAGTAGCTCATGGTGTCTTGTCAATGATATACAGGAATTTTTCTAGCAGGGATAAGGAGGTGATTATTCCCTTGTATAAGGCAATGGTAAGGCCACATCTTGAGTACTGTATACAGGTCTGGAGGCCTCATTTCAAGAAGGATGTAGAGCTGCTTGAACGGGTACAGAGAAGGGCAACAAGATTAGTAAATGGAACAAAGGGTTGCTCTTACGAAGAAAGGCTTAAGTTTTGCAAATTACAGAGTCTGGAGACTAGGCACCGGCGAGGTGATCTGATAGAGGTGTATAAGGCTTTGAATGGTTTGAGCATGCTCAATGCCAATGGGATTCTTCATCTTTCTCAGAATAATCACCTCAGAGGGCATAAATTCAAATTGAGGAAGGACGGATGTCGGATAGATGTGCGGAAATTTGCCTTTGGCCAGCGGGTGGTTGGTTGGTGGAACCGACTTCCATCACTTGTTGTTGAAGTTGATAGCCTAAACAAATTTAAAGCTCAACTGGACAGGTATTTCGAACGAACGGAGGGGTGAAATGGGAGCGGTTTTTTTTTTTTTTTTGGCTGATGCTGAATAAGCTTGCTTTCTTGCATCATATGCCTCTGCTAATGCTAAGGCATAGATACTCCATATATTATGATTTTGAAGAAAATATATGAGAGTGCTACATCCTTTATTAGACTAGACAAAGACAGTAGGAAATTTAAAATCGAGAAAGGAGTTCGACAAGGAGACACAATATCTCCGAAGCTGTTTACTGCTGCCCTTGAGGAAGCTTTCAGAAGATTAGACTGGTCGCAGAAAGGAGTCAATGTGAACGGAGAGTACCTAAACCATTTACGATTTGCAGATGACATTGTGGTCATAAGCCACGATCCCAAAGAATTAGAGGAAAATCTTAATCAGTTATGCACAGTTAGTAAGGATTTTGGACTAAAGATGAATATGGCTAAAACAAAAGTAATGATGAACAAGTATGCCACGGAAAGGGAAATAATGATTGAAGGAGCAGTAATTGAAAAGGTGGAGTCATATACTTATCTGGGACAAGTTATCAGCTGTAATAATGATAAATGGCTGGAAGTCAAGAGAAGAATAAATTTTGGATGGATAGCATTCAGGAAATATAGTCACATACTGAAGAGCAATATCCCAGTTTGTCTGAAACGTAAAATAATGAATCAATGTATACTCCCCACCATGACTTATGGAAGTGAAACTTGGGCACTCACCAAAAGAATGGAAGAGAAGCTAAGAACTACACAGCGAAGAATGGAACGAATTATATTGGGAATCAGACTGTTAGATAAGAAGAGAAACACATGGATTAGGCAGCAAACTCAAGTAAAGGACATTCTTATCAAAACTAAAGAACTAAAATGGTCTTGGGCAGGACACATAGCTCGAAGACATGATGACAGATGGACTAAGAAATTTGTTATTTGTTAATGTTGTTGTTATTTGGTTTTTAGGAGCATTAGCAACTAAGGCCATATTGCTCCGGGATATGCGGTGGTCATTCCCTGACCTTTCCGCATCCTCCGTATTTGGTGGTGACGGGCTCGAACCCCGGTCTAATCAAGAAGCGTGTGCTACGCACTGCTGCTCCTTCCCACCTGGCTACGGAGGCGCCTGGACTAAGAAAATAACAGAATGGTACCCAAGAGGAGCTAGAAGAAAACCTGGAAGACAAAGGCGGAGATGGATAGATGAAATTCATGAGTTTTTGAGTAGTAAATGGATGGCCAGTGCTCAAAACAGAAGGAACTGGAAAGTTGCTGGAGAGGCCTTCATCCTGCAGTGGATTGAAAATGGCTGATGATGATGATGATGATGGAATGATTCTATGGGTTCATTGTTTTTGTATGCGATTTTGAATGCAAATTGTAACAGATCTGTGTATATTGATTTTTTAATATTTTCCAATCTAATTGGGGTGTTGGGTCTGAATTTTGTACCCTTTTTCATTGTTTCTCTTAGTGTTTTGTCTTCGATGATATTGAGGTCTCCTGTTACTATATGATTGTAATGTGTATTGATGAATTTTTTATATCTACTTTCCTGGCAGTGACAAGGTTGTTCTCCTTCATTCATATTATTAATGGTGTTTTTGTAATTGCAGATGGTTAGTCCTATTGGCTTGGTGTATCTGTATCTAATATTTATTTGTGTGTTTTTAATGGGTAGGTATTTAATCCATTTGTTATTATTTATGATATTACTTATATTAACTGTGTCGTATAAACGGTTTTTGTATTTAATTATGCAGTACTCTTTTTTATTGCGTTCGTTGAAATTTATGCCTATTCTGAATTTAAATATATCTTCAAGTATATTGTTGAGGTGTATATTCTGTCTTTTGCCTTTGGTATATTTTGTTAAGTGCTTTAAGTTTGCTTATTTTAATAGAGAAAAGTATGTTGTGTATATTTTTGATGTTTATGGGGTTTGTGTCCCATTCTGTTAATAGTTTTTCGAAATCATTTATATTTATTGGTATTTTGCTGTTGTTTTTGTTGTATTCATGTAATTTTCCGTTTTTAATCCCGTTATATTGCCAGTTTTTACTGATCTGGAAGATGTTGTAAGTACATGTTTCTGGGCTGGTGAATGCGAAGTTCCTTCCATTGAATCGATTGTTTAATCCATAGGGATTTATATAAAAGAATGAACATATCTTCCATGATTCCTCTTTGTGTGTTGTTATCGATGATGGTTAGAATAGCAATGGATACTTTGGCGAAGTCATGCTTTTTGAAGTGTCTGTATTCGATTTCGTTATTGTATTTGTCTGTCCTGTTTTGAGCGTCTATTGCAGCGTTTTCATCAAATCTGTTTATTTGTGATCTGTGAAGGTTCATACGAAGGTGGAGCTCTGTACTTGTTTGTCCGATGTATTGTATCCCACATATCCCGCATGTAATTAGGTAGATTACATTTTTGGTGTGACAGAATGTTGGTGCTTCTTCAGAATTTAGATGGTGTCTGTGCATGTAGGGACAGGTTTTACAGAGTTTGCTGTTGCATTTTTTGAAATTGAGTTGCTTCATATAAAAGCATATTAAAAATAAAATACAACATGAATTATCATATTACAAAAGAATAATATATATATATATATATATATATATATATATATATATGTATATATATATATTCCTTTAAAATTTGGTATCCTACCAGTAGTGTCAACCACTCTGAAAAACCGTGTTTCGATTTCCCAAACTGTTTGGAGAAACAGGACCCAGTCGAAAGTGTGCAAAATTATGCCTGTATGAAAATGTAGGTGAAGCCGATTTTAAGTGGGTGAAGTTGATTAGAGACCAAAACATGCCGATATCAAGGCCATCAATAAAAGAAAATGCTATGGAATATGCATCTTTTCTGTGGCATAAAACATTCCAAGCCAGTTCTGGTTGGCTGGACAAATTTAAACTGTGCCATGGCTTACTCTAAAAAGTTACTTCTGGTGAAAATGGAGTTGTAATTGAAGAAGACTTGTACTCATTGGAAAGAAACAATTTGGAAAAAAAATATGGAGGACTAAGAGCCCAAAGACATATTTAATCTCTTGATGAAACAGGTTTATTTTTTAAATGTTTGGCAAACAAGACACTGACCTTTAAAGGTGATAAATGTTTAGGTGATAAAATAGTAAGGACTGAATTAGTCTTGGTTGGTGCAAATATCGCTGGTAATGAAAACTGAAGCTTTTAGTAATAGGCAAAAGTAAACAACCCCGATGTTTAAAGAAGTAAAGTTGTTAGGGTTGGACTACAACAAAAAAGCTTAGGTGATAAGTGACATTTTTGAACAGTGGATTTTAAATTTCGATTGGAAGATGATGAAAGAAAACAGAAAAATCATTTGATTGTTGACAACTGCCCTGCCCACCTTCACTTGGTAATTTCAAAACTTACAGGTGTGTGAAGCTTGTTTTCTTCCCTCCGAATACCTCGTCTAAACCGAACCAATGGACAGGGCATTATCAAGAATGTGAAAATGCACTACCGAGGGTACATACTGAAAAAAATTATACTGAGAATAGAAACCAACCAACATATAGGTTCTGTTATAGATTTGCATATCAGAGTTGCCGAAAGTGTGAAGTTGAGATGTGACAGAAACAATGATTAAGAATTGTTTTGCAAAAGTAAGTTTTGCTAAAATGCTAGTTAACACCAATGAGAAGAATGACCTACTAGAAGATATTCAGCAGTCTTGAGAACTCCAAGTGAGAGGGTTTTATCAGTGCAGAAATAGTTCTTGATGAATTTTTAGGGTTTGATAATGATATCATAGTAGCTGAATGTCCGAGTGACTAACATTTTGGAGAGTATTCAAAGAACTAGTAACAATATCACAATGAGTTGGATGAAAATGAGGGTAATATTAAACTTACCAACCATCAAATGTTTGTAGCATTTGAAACTTTGCATCATGGCTTTCAATGTGAAGAAAATGTTCCAGAAAATATATCAGTGTTTAAACAAATACAAACATTTTCATGAATGATGTACAGTAAAATCCAGTGTACAACAAAAAATAACCAAAAATTTTGCAAAATAATTCTTAAAAGTGCACATCATGTGAGTAGCCATTTCTTAATAAGTATGTATTAATAAATAAATTGTTTTAAAATGTTAGAGAATTTATTCATTCCCACTTATTTTTGATTTATTTCCCATCTTTTAGTATATTTCTGAATGTTTAATTACAGTATTTTTCATTGTTCAAAGAAAGAAGATCATATAGTGGACTTTTGAAATAACGGCACCTTCGGGGATTCAAGGTGCCGTTATTTTGATTTTTCCATTATCTAGAATGTTTTATTTTTAATGTATTAAATGCAGTAATAATGAGACCAAATAAGAAATAGAGAGTAATATTAAGAATGCAATTTTATTAACTGCACATAAAAAAACATAAACATGTTGACGATCCAATCTTATATTCTGCCATTAATCTTGTGTCCCATTCTATTTTCTTTATTGTATCAAGTTTAGCCTGCATGGGTAGCACAGTGGTATCGTCACCGTCTCCCTACACTGTGGGGGAGGGGACCGGGTTTGAATCCCATTGATGACGCGAAGAACTCTTATAGCCTTTTTTCACTCTGTGGCTGAGTTATTGGGTCTCAGGCATAGGCAGCAAGGTTCCCCCCCCCAGAAACTGGGGATTTCCATCCAGCAAAACAGACAAATTAAACAGAGAACACATGCAATTTACAGACACAATATACATGGGTATATGAAGTTACATTCCGGATGACTTATTTGGGGAAGGTCTTTACATGGTTGTATGAATTTACATTCCGAATGATATGGGGAAGGACTTTACATAGTTGTTATCCATTAAGAATTATTAATATGTAAAATTAACCACTCTTTTACCATGTGGAGTTTTTAATATATATTTTATTAAGCATATCCTAAACTAATATATACAATAGTGTGATGTTTCGGGTATCTTGCCGCTACCCATCATCAGACCGTGCTGTTTGGGAATAGAGATAAAATTAAAAAGGTGAAAGTTACTAATTAGATTTACATTGAGCAGTTCTAAATGTAAATTGGTCATTTCTAATTTTCAATAATGCCAGTGAGTAGATAAATAATTCTAAGTTATAATAACAAATTGAGCATCTCTCTAAGATTATAGTTACGACATAAAGGAGCAATTCTCTGTTACTAATACACATTTATATGAACAGAACTTTGTTACACTGGGCAATTTTTTTAAGTTACTTTACTTTTAGCCTATTTTATAAGATGAATTAAGACAAACAAAACAAATCTTACCTGCTGACCGCCCTCAGACCTGAAGATAAATGGGAAAGAGGATCAGCTAGAAGTGCCTTTTATAGGCCAGGGATTTTTATAATTAGCCAATAGGAATAGTGTTAGGTTATCCTAGATCCAGGGAGCTTGAAAGCTGACCTTTGACCTCCTGCTCTGTTCCGGGTTGCTGTTGACCATTGATCATCCATCATGTTGTGCGGGCTGGTTCTGGGGGTCTGGAGGGGGTTGTATGCGATTTGCACCTCTGGATGCCTTGTTTCTTATTCTTTCCTGGGTCCTTATTTCTTCACTTATTTTCTCATTGAAGAGATGAAAATACTGTGGGTTGAACTCAGCTACCTGTTTTCTATTAATTGCTGAAGATCCAAATAATTTGATAAGA
Organism: Mastigoproctus giganteus; assembly: GCF_048544385.1. Lineage (NCBI taxonomy): Eukaryota > Metazoa > Arthropoda > Arachnida > Uropygi > Thelyphonidae > Mastigoproctus > Mastigoproctus giganteus. Next base: position 116,099,015 of record NC_143585.1, read on the forward strand.
AATGCTTCTTTGAATTTTCTTCTGTTGTACTGACTATCTGTGGAAATAATATTTGTGTTATGGAAGTTCCAGGTGTCCTCTACAAACAATAACCTTTGATAAATATATCAAAGACTTTACAACACCAGACAATCTGGAAAGAATGGGAAGCCTTCCGGCAGAAGACCAAGCTACTGCCTTCCACCACATGGCAACATTTGTCTGCAACACCTTAATGCCTCGACGTAAGAGGAGAGCACACTGCATACCATGGTGGACCACACAACTCACTGACGCGCCTCCGTAGCCAGGTGGGAAGGAGCAACAGTGCGTACCACGTGCTTCTTGATTAGACCAGGGTTCGAGCCTGTCACCACCAAATACGGAGGATGCGGAAAGGTCAGAGAATGACCACCGCATATCCCGGAGCAATATGGCCTTAGTTGCTAATGCTCCTAAAAACCAAATAACAAACAACTCACTGGCCTAAGGAATGCAATGAGAACAGCCAGGAGGGATAGAAGACCGGCTAGAGATGTGGAAAGACTACAGGAAGCATGCAAAGAGGCTAGAAGAGTGTTCCATACAGCCATCTACCATGAGAAATGCAAATCGTGGGAAAGACTTGTAGAACAAACCGGAAGTGAAGACCCATGGGGTCAGATCTACAAACTTTTGATGGACAAGGTTATTCTGGGAGATTGTACTACTCAAACCAGACAGAGCCAGCAACCTGGACTGAATCAATAGAAGCCATCCTTGATGCTATAGTCCATCATGAGCAGGTAAGCGTGAATGTCTTATTATAGGTGATTTTAATTTGCTTCTAATTGATTGGAGCAAATGGGAAGGAAACTGCACATGGGGGACAAAATTTTTAAATCCCCAAGATGATTGTTATTTGTATCAACATGTTAGGGAAAAGAATACTCTAGACCTCATAATCATCCATGAACCAAATGACATAATAGGGCTCACAGTAGAGGAACCAGTATCAGGAAGTGATCACAATAGTTAAAGCAGTAACAGTAGTTAAAGGCAAAGAAATGGGTTATAATTTCAGGAAAAGAAATTACGACAACTTAAGATGCTACATGGCCTCTATTAACTGGGTAGATATCTGTGAGAAAGTGAATACAATTGAATTATGGTATACCTTTAAAATATGAATCACAGAAGCCTTGAATGCTTATATACCATACCATTAAAAAAAAAACACGAAGAGGGTTCCAATTTGGATGAATAATTAAGTTGCCTTACTTGAGCAGAAAAAGACTGCATGGAAAAGTTACAGAGCAATAAAAAGTATTGAACCTTATAACAGCTTCAAATTGATCTGTAATGGTGCCACAGAAAAGGTTAGGCTGGCAAAGTCAGATTATGAGAAATTGCTGGCAATGAGAGCAAAAGAAGGGAGATAAGGAATCCTTCACATATATAAATGCAAAGAGAAGGACAAACCAGATTGGACCATTATGTAATGGATGTGGGATAGCATTAGATACCCCAGCTGAAGTTGCAGATGAACTCAACAGTTACTTTGCATCGATATTTACAGAAGAAAAACCCTTTACGTCAATGAGAAATTATGGGAGTGAAGTTGAAAAAAAATGTAATTAATGATGTTGAAATTTCACATGTTTATTTAATGAAAAAATTTGCAAGTGTACAGGCCAATAAGATTCGTAGGGTTGATGGCATAAACCCTATAATCTTAAGGGAGGTGGCAAGTGAATGCATTGAGGCTAATTAGGAGAGTATCACTGGACTCGGGAGTGATTCCGTTGGATTGGAAAAGTGGCAATGTATCTCCAATACATAAGGGCAGTTCTAAAACTGAAGTGGGAAATTACCGGCCAGTTAGTCTAACGTCATTAGTAGGAAAAATCATGGAGACAGTGATCAAGGGTGGAATTCAAGGTCATTTAGACAGAAATGGAATTCTGAAGGATACTCTGCATGGTTTTGTAAAGGAAAATCATGTTTAACTAATCTCGTTAGCTGTTTTGACCAGATCACTCAGATCTGGACTTGGGGAATAATTTCAACATTGTTTATTTGGATTTCAGTAAAGCATTTAACTCAGTCCCACATGAGCGTTTACTTTATAAGCTGGAACAGGTTGGAATCGCAGGCAAAATCCATAGATAGATAGCTGGATGGCCTCAGGGCAGGAGGCAGAGGGTTGTGATAAATGGTTATTCTTCAGATTGGGTTGACATAAGAAGTGGGGTTACCCAAAGATCAGTATTAGGACCACTGTTGTTTCTGATAAATGACATCAATGAAGGGATAGTGCGCCTGAGGTCTAAATTTGCAGATGATGATGTAAAGGTTGGTAGAGTAGTTAATGATCACTGCCAAGCAAGCTTCTTCAGAGTGACCTAGATAGACTTTGGGGATTGTCAGAAAAATGGTAGCTATACTTTAATCCAGCAAAGTGTAAGGTTTTAAACCTGAGGAACAGTAACCCCAAAATAACTTATACACTCGGTGGAGTTGAACTAAAGCAAGTAGCGGAGGAAAGAGACTTGGGTCTTAGGATACAGTCACTCATGAAGTTCTCCGAGCATTGTAGACAAGTTTCAAGGAAGGCCCAATGTGTCCTATTGATGATTAATCAAACAATTGCGAGTAGAGATAAGGATGTCATAATCCCATTATATAAGGCTATTGTTAGACTAGTTGTGTTCAAGTATAGAGACCACAACTAAAGAAAGACATTGTGCTTCTTGAAAGGATCTGAAGACAGGTAACTCACCTGGCGAGATCGCCAAAAGGGCGTCCATATGAGGAAAGACTGAAAGTGTCTGCACAATTGCAGACACTTTCAGTTTCAGTCCTAACTCACTACTTTTTCTCAGCCTTGCCCTGTACTTGTTAATTATATCCTCAGATTTCTTACTCTTAATTCAATGTGTACAAAATGTCACCTTTTATTAGTCTTTTTTTTTTCTTTTTTTTCCAACCCCAATTTATAAAATTGTCACCAAGCTGCAAAAATTGTACATATACAAATATTTCTGCTTATTATTATTATTAGTCATATAGTGCAAGGAAGCCTGATAATAGGCTGGATAGTCACTGCAGTGGAAAACAAGAATCCGAATTGCAGGTTTTTGTCACAGCGATTCCTTTGAAGTAGTAACAAGTTGAAACCGTGACCCAAAAAATCAATGTATGGTATTTCCCAACCCAGCTCAACGTGCACTGTTCTTGCAGATATGAAAGGCAGTTCTTGGTTTAGTTTCGGTTTCGTTAGCGCTTGCCTTAGTAGTCATTTCTAGGTGTTATTTTTTGGTTATGAGTATGTGTGACATAATCTTTGCTAAGTATTTCATGGCAGGTAACTGTGCACTTTATTGTGACAAGTAAGCATTTATTCTTTTGCATACCCACAAAATTAAATATTCACTTCTGTCGAGGAAATTGTAACAATGCCATTACTGTTGGTTCAGGGCCTTTAAAAGCATGTGCGAAAAGGCTCCAGATGTGGGTGCCGGCAGGATATTTTACAAGGTAGTGCCTGTGGGAATAACTTTTTTCTGTCTGGATCTATATACAAACCAGTCTCTGGTATCAACATAAATCTGCAACCACTATATTCAAAGATATTTACAAACTTAGGGCTCCTGTTACGTAAGAACACCAAAAACCAGCCAGGAACAGTTGCTGCAGACAAATGGGGCAAAAATCCTTCATTATATGTACATATACACAAAACTGACTGTTGTTGATAAACAACACTCCTGGACTGTCAGTTCCAAATAAAGTGAAATGCAGGTAACGGTTTACTCAAGAAAGTCCAGGAGTCGAAACTGAATCTTTGAATGAAACTTTGTCACAACAGGGCTCTGTCAAAAGTTAATTCATGAATAGAATTAAGTTATCACGACGTTAACTTCTCAGTTAGCCTGAGAGAGAGAGAGAGAGAGAGAGAGAGAGAGAGAGTCAAAAGTAGGAGGGAATCACCAAGAAAGAGAAAATTTATGATATCCAACTCAGGACCCTGGGTGTGCCAAGCCCACACGTGGACATCCTTTAAATATAAAGGATGTCCACAAACCTCTAAGAAACCACTTGGAAAAAAAAAAAGAAGTTTGGATGGGGTTCAATAAATTCAAGGAAAAACTAGACAAATTCTTGGAGGGTATAGGTGGGGAACTGTGTATGTTTTTTTTTTGCTGATACTATATAAGCTTGCTTTCTTGAATCATTTTCTATTACTACTACTACAACTTGAGCTGGTTTCAATTCTGTAGTTCTGTAGATCTTCCTAGTTGATATGCTGAGCCTTTTTGATTGCTAATTAGCATTAGTAAAGACATATAAAGCATGAAAGCAAGCTTATATAGAATAAACAACAACAAAAAAAAAAAAAACCTCATTTCACCCATCCACTTGCTCCAAATGTTTGTCTAGTTCTGCTTTGAATCTATTTAAGCTATATACTTACACAACAACAGATGGAAGTTTGTTCCAGCAATCAACCACCCACTGGCTAAAGGCAAATTTCTGCACATCTATCCTACAACTGTCTTTCCTCAATTTAAATTTGTCCTCTCAGGCAATTACTCTGAGCAAGAGTAAGAATCCCATCAGCATGCCCAAACCATTCAAGGCTTTGTGCACCTCAGTCAGATCACTTTGCAGGTGCCTAGTCTCCAGACACTGTAATTTGCAAAACTGAAGCCTTTCTACATAAGAGCAACCCTTTGTTCCATTCACTACTCTTGTTGTCCTTCTCTGTACTCGTTCCAGCAGCTCAATATCCTTCTTAAAATGAGGCCTCCAGACCTATATACAACCATCCACAGTGAGTACTTAAAAACAAGTGCAAGCTGAGAAGCACAGGTTTCAGAACAAGTGGAGAAAGGTCAATGTGTTGCCTTACCATTGCCTTGTACAAGGGGATAATCACCTCCTTATCTCTGCTAGAAAAATTCTTGTATATCATTTACAAGACACCATGAGCTACTCTTGCAAACCATCTGCACTGCTCAGAAAACTTCATATCTGAGTGCAAAATTACCCCCAGGTCCTTTTAATTCTCTACCACTGTCAATTTGGTACTTTCATTCTCTACCACTGTCAACTGTGGGGGACAACACAGTCCCCCACAGTTGATATGTTAGTCTGGAGTTACTGCTTCCCATATGCAGTACTTTACATTTGTCAGTGTTAAACTTCAGTTGCCACCTCTCAGCCCGTCTGCTGAACTTTTCCAGATCCTCTTGCAGCAGCGAACTCTCATTAGTGTCATTAACAACCCTGCTGACCTTCCTGTCATCTGCAAACTTGGACATTAAGCCTGTTATACCATCATCAATATCATTAATAAACACAGAAAACAACACTGGACCCAACATTTGAACCTTAGGGGGACTCCACTAATAACATTAGTCCACGAAGAGCAGTGTCCATCGATTACCACTCTGTCATCTCACACTCAACCAACCCTTTATCCTTTGCAGCATTTTGCCACACTGCTCCAATTTGTGCAGCAGTCTTCCATGTGCAATAGTATCAAAAGCCTTTCTAAGATTCAAATATATGATATCAAAATTATTCTTTGCATTCAGTTCCTTTGTGACCCCATCATAGTATCCAATCAAATTTGTCAGACTTCCCCTTAACAAACCCATGCAATATCCAAGCTATAACTGAATTCTTATCTAGATGACCTTGCAGTGCTTCTTTAACCAGTGCCTCCATTAATTTCACTGGAACAGACATTAAACTAATAGGTCTGTAATTACTTGTCTCACTTTATCCTCCTTTGTGAATTGGAGTCACATTTGCACATCTCCAGTCTATGGGTACCTTCCCTGAGTCCAAGGAAGCTCGCATAATTATGGCTAAGGGTTTGCTTACTTCCTTTGCTGCCTCCTTTAATATAACTGGATAGATGTCATCCACCCCAGGTGTCTTTCTTATGTTTATCTTCAACCATTTCTCCTCCACTTTGCTCTCAGTTATTATAAAATCATCTAGCTCACTGCCAGAGTTTAATTCACCTCTGGCATTCCCCTCCCTGAATAACTCCTGATGTGTGAATGTAGATGCAAAATACTCATTTAGTTTGTTAGCTACCTGAGCAGGAACATCAACAGTTGAACCATCAATATCAAGTAGACCAATGTGATTCATCCACTTCCTTCTAGACTTTACATTATAGTAAAGAATTCTTTGCATCCTTTGCCAAGGATTTCTCGTAATCTGCCTTGGCCTGCCTGACCTCCTCTGTGACTTGGTTACAGACCTGCTTATATCTATCATAGGCTTTCTTGTCACCTATTAATTTATATGTATCTAATGCATTTTTCTTATCTGCCACATGTCTCATTAGTTCATCTGACATTCATTTAGGCCTAAACGTTGAACAATATTTCTTAGTTGGTATGAAAAGCCTACTAGCTTCCAAGATAAGATTAATTCTTTGAATGCTTCCCATTTTGAATTTGCTGTTGGTAACATCATCAGTTGGTCCCACCGTATAGAATCTAAAAACTGTCTCAGACCACCGAAGTCACCTATACGAAAGCAAAAACCCTTCCCTTTATCCCTGATGGTAGTTACTTTGAGTAAATCCCACTTAAGTACACTGTGATAACTGGCACTTAGTTGTTCCTTTATCTGCAGATTTTTATTGCATGAAAAATTACAACGATCAAAAGTATTACTACCTCTAGTTGCCTCCCGAACATGCTGCTGTAGACAACAATCTTCCAGTAAATCCACAAAAGCCTTGCTTGTGTGTGTGTGTGTGTGTGTGTGTGTGTGTGTGTGTGTGTGTGTGTGTGTGTGTGTGTGTGTGTGTGTGTGTGTGTGTGTCCAACCCACTAGTTCCAGTCAATATCTGGGAAATTAAAATCCCCCATTATATGACACTCTGATGATTTACTGGCCAGACCACCATAGTTACATATACGAAAGCAAAAACCCTTCTCTTTATACTCCCGATGGTAGTTACCTCTTTGTTTATTATACTCATCAGAGTCATTAGGCCTATAACACACTCCTATTCTCAATTTTGCTTTCCGAGTGCTTATGTGACACCAAACTGATTCGACACTGCACTGTCCAGCCATGTTGACTGACTGCACTTTCTTGGATTTTGTATTTCTTAATTAATATCATAACCTCTCCTCCTTTCCAATCCTTTCTGTACGCATTGTACTCCCCAATTTCCACTTCTGCATTCCTTATATCTGTGTGACGCCACATCTCTGATATCCCAACAATATCTACCTTTGATGTTTTGACCAATTAAGTGTACCCATCCCTATAGAAGAAGTCTCTTCTGTTAACAATCACAGACCAGGCTGAGAAAAATTCTACCCATTGAGCTTTGCACACTCTCTCCAGGGCTGAATTGATCGACAAGGCTCTCATCACATACTCCCTCCTATCATGCCTGGGCAGAATTGAAGACACTTTCAAATTCAACCCTAACTCATGGGCTTTTTTTCAACATTGACCTGTGCTTGTTAAGTAATTCTGTCAACACTGTACAACAATATCACCTTTTGTGCCCTTAAAAGATGATATGTGCTCTACAACATCATTAACCTTTGCCCCTGGCAGACATACCCTGGCCCTGTTCCACCTATCCTTTTTGCACAATATGTTTCCCTGACAGTAGTCACTGATTTCAATAGTACCTTTGCAACCAGCGCATTCTGCCTTGGGTGATTGCCGCTGTGTTGCATGATGTTGAAGTGCAAGCTCTGGCATTGAAGTGGGCCCCTCAGATTAAATCCTTTGAGGGCATCCATCCTGTCCTTCAAGCTATCATATAGGCCCATAACAGCATTGAGTTGCTGCCTGATTTCTCTCACCTCCTTACATTGTGCACACACAAAGACATTCCCCTTCACAATATCATGTCCTATTCTTGGTTGCTCATCAAACAAGCACTACATTTCAAGAGGATGCGATTCAGAGGATAACCGCACCCTCAGTTCTCCCCTGAGCCACAGCACTCCCATTAGCTTGAGCCTTTTGCTTTGCTGCTCTGGTCTGAGTCATGATTTTGATTCAATTTCAATACAAAAATATACCCCTAAACTTATATCCCAATGCAGTTATATCACAATATATATATATTTCAGTATCGTGTATTATCTCCGAGTTACATTATGTGACTTTCGTATCTCCTTTCAAGTTATATGTATTAATTTATAATGTTACGTTTGTAAAATCTAGGTCAGTATATGTATTTAATTAAAAAAAATGCAATTTAATTGACAATGAAATTTAATAAGATTAATAAGTTTTACTGATTAATTGATAATACTATACTATACTAATCTAACAGATTTCTAATTCAGTGCTAAGTGTTTTGCTTTCTAGTTTTACGTTAAACCTTACCTTATCTAGTTCTGGGTATAAGTTGTATCATATAACAATGGTGGCAAGTTACGAACGGTAAATCTATGGACACTAAATATTAATTAACTTTCAAAATTGCTATCTAAATTCAAAATAAACCAAGGAACTTGACTAGGTCTATAAGCTACTTATAGAAAATAATTTACTATAACAATTAAGTCAATAAAATGGCTAAATATAATTGAAAACTTGGCATTCGCCAGAGCTGCTAAATCTTGTCTAATACGTGGATTGAATACCCTTACCAGTACTACGTAATAACCTACAAAATCTCTCTATCTAAGTTCAAATTAAACTAAGTATCATAACTAGGAATATAAATCTACTTCTGGAAAATAAATTAATATGCCAATTTAAGTCAATAAAACAGCAAAAATTTAAGAAAAACTACTTTTATTAGCTGGAGTTGTAAAAACTTCGCCCGCACGCAGCTACTCTCGTACACCCTTTTTTCCCGTCCACAGGTTTGTTTATCTACCAACATTCCAGACAGGCGTAAGCACACATGTTTAATCTTTTTCTCATCAACACCCCTTCAATATTTGTAGTCAATTTTAGTGGTCCTTTAGGGACCTCAGATCATAAGTTGCTATCTGAGGTACCTAGAGGTTTCTTCTCCAACTTAGTTTAAGCATTCTCAGCCTCATGTCATTTGACATTACAAGAATGCAAAATTGGATGATCCACCAGATTTCTATTCGTAATTTTCTTGTTTGGCTTGCTGTTTTAAATCTTCCAATCCAAATGTTTGCTGCTCAGATTGTGTCACTGAAATAGTTCTTGTTGGGTTGAAATCTTTTATTCTAATTTCTATCATAAAATTTCATCCGTTATCTAAATTTTTGTTTTTAACTTAGCATTTCATTAAATTCCTTAAATGTGTTTGAAGATAAGAAAGTATCTGTCACAATTTGCTTGTATTCTAATCTCAAGCTTCATTTTGTATCGTTCTAAAGCCCACAATAATTGTGAAATATTTATCAGTCAATCCAGAGTTAATATTGAATAGGTTAAGAGTAGAAAAATCTTCTTCCAAATGGTAATTTCTCATTCTGGTCTTTTTCTAAAGCCACTGGATACAACTTCTCTCTTTCAGTATTCTGATCTCTCTCTTACAACCTGATGCTTTGTTTGTATTCTTGATAACTGGTAAATCCCCCATGATATCAAATACACTCCACTCAGTGCCTCCTGTGGTCTTCCAACATTCTGGTGTTATAATAATTTTGAACAATCTTGATGCCAAGGAAGCTCCAGCTCTTGATGGCATTTCTCCACTTGTTCTGAAAATCTGTGCTTCTCAGCTTGCACTTGTTTTTAAGTACTCACTGTGGATGGTTGTATATGGCTCTGTCTTCTAACTTTTCTGATAATGCTGGTGTTCTCCAAAGTTCAGTTCTTTTTTCCATGTTTTTCTTCCTGTATATTAATTATTTCGAGTCCGTGGAATGGAAATTCTATCCATAATTTTCCTGATGATAGACACTGCATTCCACCTTCCTGTTTTAAAACTCCATACCCCTGTCTTACTTCCTGCAAAAAAGAGTCCACTGCTGGTTATGCTCACCTGTGATAATACTCTGTGATAATTTCTCTAGTAGCATTAACATTCCATGTCATTAATCAAATCTGAACTCTCCCCGATGTTGAAATAAATGCAAATGGTGATTTGCTTGAAAATTACATTTCCAATCAATTATAAAGTGTCCAGTTTTTGTGCTCCTTACACTATTACTTCCTCTTTCTTGCATTAACATCAGTAACAAGTGGCTTGGCAATAGTGGCTTTGCCAAAAATTTCAGCTTTATGAAGTACTTGCTGAACTATTTTGTTAGAAACTGGACTGTTAAGACCTGAATTAAATTCTGCAGTTTTTTTGAGGTAGTAGTGTTATGTTTTCAGGGTTCAATCCTTTTCATTGTCTGGCAGTCTCTTTAAGTCTGCCTGAGTTTTTCTGATACAGTTACTCTAGATACATTAAACAAATCAGCAATTTTAGTCACTGATGCTCCTGCTAAACATGCACCAACAAATTGACCTCTTTGTAATTCAGACAAGTTGTTCATTTTCTTAAATGTCATACAGCCATTACAAAATCTGCTACTTTGATATTAGGTGTTTCAATTATTTTGTCCATGTTTATATAGAGTGAAATAGATATTAAAGTAATATAGTTTACATCACTTATTAATCATTGGAAAGCTAAAAGAAAGAATATCAACAACAAACAGGCCACACAAGAAGAACTGCTCCACTAAAATGCAATGAAATAAGCTTAACTTTCAAAGAAATTTAGAAAATTAAATTACTAGTCAAGCAGAGAAACATGAGTTTAACGAAGAGAGCAACAAAACAAGAAGTGCACTATTACACGATGAAGATGTTTTTTTTTTAGACGGCATCAAAGATAAAGATTATCAATTTTTTTCACTCAACAGTGGCGAAAAGAATTTGAGAGAGTTAAGAACGTGGCTAGAATATTAAATAGCAACAGCATTTCAAGGAGAAAAATCTAGGGAAACGTAAAGAAAAATATGAGAATAAGTAGATAAGAAAAAAGTTTAAATGCACTAAGGCAGACGCTGCCTCACCATACACACTTGGAAATACATAAAGGATGCTGTTCTGGAATCGGCAAAAGACACTCTGGGATTAGAACCTTAGACAGTAAGGAATTGTGTGATGGGAAATGTGCACAAAAGGTGGAGCAAAGAAGATCCAAATGATTAGATTGGCAAAGGAATCCCAACCATGAGCAGTGTGAACAGTACAAACAATGTTACAAGGAAACAGGGAATAAGGCAGTTGTACAAGGGAATTAACCAGTGGAAGAACAGTTATCAACCAACATACTTTGTCCAAGACAAGAACCAAAACCTAACATCCAAAGATGAGATCCTTAAACGATAGAAGGAATATTCAGTGAATTTATGAATGTAAAAATGGATGAAGAGGACGGACAAAGAGAAGAAATCAAGACTGCAGTGCCAGAAATAGAGAAACCCACACTAGAAGAAGTAAAATCCACTATCCTCAAAATGAAAAATCACAAAGCACCCAAAAGCAATAATATACTTGCTGAACTCATCAGTAAGTACGTAGGAGGTGAAAACCTGCATGAATCCATTCAAAACCTAATAACACAAATGTGGAGAAAAGTAGCATACAATTAGATCAGTCCCATTCACAAGAAAGGATCGAGAGCAGACTGTAATAAATATAGAGGGATTTCTCTTTTAAACACTTTATGCAAAATTCTGTCAAATATCATACTATGGGGGCTAAGTATAGGGGAATACCAATGTAGTTTTAAGAAAACTGTTCCACAACTTATCAAATCTTTACAGTCAGACAACATGTGGAGAAAAAATACAAATATGACTAGGACATGCATGATGTTAATTTTAACATCATATTCCAGATGAGCTCTGGAATATGTGTTAAAATTTAGAATCCCCAAGAAACTAGTCACCATAACAAAAATGCATGTTAGAATCAATAAACAAAGGAACCCCTTTGAAATCATAACAGGATTGAAACAGTGATGCACTTTCACCCCTACTCTAATTTGGCTTTGCAAAAAAAAAAAGTGATAAGAAAAGTGGAAGAGACAGGGAAAGTAGTACACCTGAAAGGACTGTGCTAGGCCTTCACATATGCAGATGACATAGCCTGGTCAGTGGTGATATACCGAGCCTCATCTCTAACTTAATAGTGTTGGAAAAAAGCTAATCTTACTGGCCTAAAAATAAACAGCAATAAAACAAAATACCTTAAATTTAGTAGAAATAAGAATAATGAAGTCCCCCAACATCAACATTGGAAATCAAATGGTCAAGAGAAAGTGTCAAGCTTCAAATACTTGGGAAGAATTCTGAATGATTGCAGTAATATCTCAGAAGAAAATTCTAGGATTCAAAGTGGAAATATATGCTTTTATGCAGATCAAAAAATCCTAACTTCAAAACAGGTATCTAGTAACTTGAAAATAAAGATTTATAAAACAGTAATACTACCTACTGTAACCTATGGATGCGAAACCTGGCCACTCCTAAATATTCAGAGAACAGATTATAGTTATTTGAAAATAGAATTCTAAGAACAATCTTTGAACCAACACAAGATGAAATCACTGCAGAATGGAGAAGGCTATTTAACAATAAACTAAAGGAGAAATATAAAAGTGAAAGTATAATTCAAATCATTAAGGTTAGAAAACTGAGATGGGCTGGACCTGCTATCAGTATGATGATGGGAGACAACATCCACCAAATCATCACAGGAAACCAATCTGGGAAAAGAAAGCTGGCAGACCATCCCGGAGGTGAGAGGATGGTATAAAGAAAGATATTAATGTAATTTTCAGAGGAGAGGTGAGCTGGAGAGAGAGAGAGAGAGAGAGCTTTCACAAATAGAGTTCTGGAATTTAGCAGTCAAGGAACCTCTTGGCCCAGGCACCATGGAGTGAGTGAGTGAGTAAGTAAGTAAGTTATTAAAGGAGATTTTATGGGAACTTTAGAGGTTTTCTAAAGATTGGCTGAGACACTTAACACAGGTGGTAAATAAATCTTTCTTTCATTAAATTGACTGCGTAAAAGGTGATAAACCATGCCAATTACTAATTTTTAGTTGTAATTAATTTTCTAGTTTGAGTAATCTTTGATGAACCCCTGGCATACTCTCCTGAGAATTCTCCATCAGGAGAGTGTAATTGTGACCTGTTAGGTGGTTTGCCTCGTTGTTGAAATATTACTCATTCTCGCTGTTTGGTTGTGAGCTATTAGGCAGGTGCCCCAGGGATTCCATTTGTTTAACATGTTGGTAACACATCTGCTTAATTTTTAGGATCATGTTATTATTCTGTTTTGTTTTGGAATTAAAATTTTTTTTGGTATTAATGTCAGCATTAGAATGGCAAAGTGATGAAAAGAAGTGGACTCTTTCTGCATCTGCCAAAATAAGTAAATAATAAATAAATCCTAATTCATTTATACTTTTCCTATTACCTAACAGTGACCATCAGATTCTGCGTTGAATGGAACAAAAGCTGTTCTTTATCCACCCTGGGGAATAACTTATCCAGTGCTTTACAACACACTGGATAAGGAAAAAATAAGGAAAGTTAATGGTGAAACTAGAGATTCTAGGCTCTCTATGAAATTCTTAGATGTCTTTACCCTCCCCAACCAGACCTGTTGCCTTCCATCCTTGGTGGTAGACCATGCAGGGTTGGTAGTTTTACCATTGCTGAAATTAAACCTACCTCATTCATTTTTCTTATGAAAAACTACTGAAGAATAGATGTATGATATCAAAGGTGGTATTTTTTTTGCATGAAGATGTTTGACTTGTTACAGTTGTTAACCAGATGGTGAATAATTTTTTTTAAAAAATTTTACAGATTTGATAGTGTAATAGTTTTAATTACATTATTAAATTTGATGTCTATATTAATTGCTGTTCTCCTCTTGTTTTTCAAGGCTCATATTCATAAAGGCAAGGAAAATATTCCAATTAATTTTGCTGCAGAAAATTTTACAAATAATGATACCATTATAAAGAATATTATTTCTTGTGAAGGATATAGTGATTCAGATTCCCAAGACAGTGGCTATTGTGGTTGTATTTGTGGTATCCAAAATAAGGTAAGGTAATTAATTTAGTTTAGTTAGCTAAAATGCCAAAATAACTTTTATTTGGTGTGCTTCTTGAAAATATAGAACAACTCAGATATGATAAACCAAAAAGAAAGTGAAAAATGAAAATAAAAAAAATAAATAATAAAAATGATTTGAATCCTTCATTGATCAGATTTTGTTTCACAATTTTTTCAAAAGACTTTTTTTTTTTTTTTTCGCTATTATACAACCAGTAGATGATAAGTTAAATTTCATCATTTAATATCGTACAGGCAGTTCTTACTTTACGAAGTTTTTTTTTCCCCCAAAGTATAAAAAATGAATGCTAAACATTCATAAATACCACATTTCAAACCACATGTGTAGCTATACAATATATTGTACCCAGCTTTACGATATTAATCCGTTCCAGAGACACCATCGTATCGTGAAAATATCGTAATTTGAACCCAATAACACATTGTTTTTTCGGTAATTCGTTCCACGACCTCGGAAGTTGAAATTTTCGCTATGTAACTCTCTAAAAGGTCATTTTTATAATGTATATTGTATTAGTTACCAATTTAAATCATTAAAATGCATTACACTTTCATTGTTATCATGTGTTCTGTTATAAGAACTAATTTTGAATGCCTTTGTGACATTTTTCTAAAGCACATTTCTGAAGATCATAAAACAATAAAAACAATTTGCATTTTCCGGTTTATTGGGCTTTTCTGTTACTGCAAGCAGTTATAAACGGGTAGCAAACTCCATGTTATTGCATTTGCGAAAATACCAATAGCTGGAATTTAGTGGTTTTTTATGTTATTATGGTGAAATGTGTTTCCCCTTTACTGAAATTTTCAGTCGTATAAAAAACTTAAATAAATTTCCAGAATCTTCTCTTCATTCTTTTGTAAACTTGTTACTCCGTGCAAATTAGGTTAGTTGCAATTTATGCTTTCCGTTAAAAAATGCTTATGCATCTATTAAAATTTATAAAGAAAATAGAAGATTAGCTTGGAAACAAACACCTCTTGAAGCATTTTTGAAGAAGACGACTCCTTTTGCAACAAACCAATGAGTGCCGAGCCAATAATAAGTGATCAACGAGTGTGCATTTAGTCAATGGTGAAGAATAAACATTCTTTAAAATTTGTAAGTCATAAATAATTTCTTTATTATTATAATATTTGCCTGATTTTACAGGCTATATTTTAATTTCTTTGGATAAATCAATCATTGTTTAAACATAAACTAATTAGCTAACTAATTTCATTGTTGAGAATGTAACCCCTATTTTTAACATTGTCTGTGGGATTTAATTCTTGCTTTACGAGCGCATGCTAGGAATGAATCAACTCTTAAAGTCGAGAACTACCTGTAATAGTATTACCTGCATAGTGCAAGAAAACCTGTCTTCCACCAGCCAAAAAAAGTAGATAAGAAAATACAAATTATGGGCTCTCCTCCTCACATAGATAACTATCCAGTTGATCTTCGAATTTATTCAAACTGTCAGACTCAACTACTTGCGAAGGCAGTTTGTTCGCACAATCAGTGACTTGCTGGCTAAAAGAAAACTTCCTGTAATTTGTATTTATGGCCCCTAGTTCTGGAATGTATTATTGTGTTAGTGAAAATTCCACCTTCGTTCACTTTACTAACACATCTCAGAACTTTATAAACCGCAATCAGGTCACTCCTAAGGTGCCTGGTTGCCAGGCTGTGTAGGTGCCACGATAGGGGCTTTCCTCTAACATCTGCCCTTTCGCTGATCTCACCATGCGAGTTGCCCACCTTTGTCAATTTTCAAGAAGCTCAATGTCTTTTTTTCATATGTGGTCAGATTTTATCCTCCCTATCTCTACACTGCTCAGAAAGCTTCATATCTGCCCATATGGTAACTCCCAGATCCCTTTCTTCCACTATTTTTAATTCAATTCCACCAAACCAAGTGTATAATTTGTTTTAGTGTAGCTATTCTCCAAATATAAAATCTTGCATTTTGCTGAATAAAAACAGGGCTGCCTCTTTTCTGACTGTTTTTGAAGTCTGTTGTGTCATCCTGAAGGAGAGCTGCTTGGCACTGATAACTAACAACTCTACCAATCTTTATGTCAGCTGCAAATTTTGACATCACACTTTCTATCCTTTCATTCAATGTTGTTCATGAAAATCAAAAACAACAATGGTCCAAGAATTTGATACCTTGGAGAACCCCACTCCTGATGTTACACTGATCTGAAGAGTATCCATTGATCATTACCTTCTGCCCTTCAGCACCCTACAATCCATCTTAGAATCTTTCCAGTATGTCCAACATGTTACAGTTTATATGGTAACTCTCATGAGGGACTGAGTCAAATATTTTGCTAAAATCCAAATAAACTATATTGAATTATTCCCTACATCCAGCTCGTGAGTAACTGTGTGTCAAAATAGCCTAATTTAGTTAAACATGATTTTCCCTTAACAAAACTGTGTTTTAGATACTTCAAAGTACTATATCTATGTAGATGTTCCCAGATTGCATTCTCAATTATTGCTTCTAAGATTTTACCTACCAGTGAAGTCAGACTAACCAGTCTGTAGTTACCAACTTCACTCTTAGAATCACCTTTATGTATTGGCAATATATTGTCACTTATCCAATCCATAAGAATCTCTTCCAACTCCAGAGATGCCTCATAATTAACCTTGATGGTTTAATACACTCCCTGGCAGCATCCCTCAAAATTACTGGGTATAAGCTATCTTACTTGCTTTTTTTTAGAGATGACTGTTTATTACAAAAGTTTTTCTAATAAACAGTCATCTCTAATTTTGAAATCGCTAATATCATATGGGCTCAGGCTCACTTGCACAGCGCTTTTCAGAATGAAGGGTGTTTGTCAGTAAAAACAGATGCAAAGATGTTCATCCACAACATCAGCTGGATTATTTAAGACTTTCCCACACCCAGTCCACAGTCTGATTTGCTTTCTTCTTCATTGTATTCACATACATGAAAACTTCCTTGTCCCCACTCTTTGCTTTCTTAGCCAGTGCTTTCTCATTTGGAGCCTTAACCTCCCTAACCTTATTTGTGGTAATATTACAGATCCACTTGTACTTGTTGTAGCCTTCAGTCTACAAGTACAAGCAAAATATTGCTTGTATTTACATAATAATCTTTTTCTGTTCTATTTTACCAGCAAGCTCTGCATCCATCCATTTCAGCATCCTCCTCCTACAATATTTTCTTAATAGTATGTATGGTTCATGGCTTCTGTAATTTTTGCTTTAAAAGTATGTCATAATTCAAATGTATTGCCTCACTCTGCACTCTGGCCAGTTAATAAATGCAATGTGACACCTTAAGCTAGGCGCCTCCGTAGCCAGGTGGGGAGGAGCAGCAGTGCATAGCACACGCTTCTTGATTAGACCGGGGTTCGAGCCCGTCACCACCAAATATGGAGGATGCGGAAAGGTCAGGGAATGACCACCGCATATCCCGGAGCAATATGGCCTTAGTTGCTAATGCTCCTAAAAACCAAAAAAACAACAAACAACAACAACAACACCTTAAGCTGTCAGTGTACCCTCATCTGAAATTTAAACCATGCCTTTAACTGTTGTAACATCTTTCTTCATTTTCCAACTGATGATTTTGTGATCACTGCTTGACAAGTTTTCCTGTACTTTAAACCCTGTGGTGTTATATGATTTGTTAGTAAGGATAAGGGCAAGAATATTCTCACCTGTAGTATTCTCTCTAACATGCTGGTACAAATAATAATCTTCTTCTTCTTGGATTTCTTCGTTCTATCAACAGTTATCCTCAACCTAATTTTTTTATATATATATATATATATATATATATATATATATATATATATATATATATATAATTTAATTTTGTTCCTACACTCTTTTCTATCCTCCCAGTCTCCATTCTTCAATTTCCTCTTTTCCATAGCTGCCCTCACTCCCTCCATCCATATCCTTCTAGGGGGGGTGTCCATTCCATTGTTTTTTTAGGTAATCTCTCTTCCCCTATTCTCATAACAACAAATAATAATCACTTAGTTTAATTTAAAAAATTTTTCCCCGTGCTGAGTTTCCCTCCTATTTATTCCAATCAATCTGGGGCAGATTGAAGTCACCCACAATAAGACTCTCCTGCTTGCTTGCCCTTTCCATCTGTCTGTAGACATTCTCATCATGCTGTTCACAATCATCTAGTCTGTAGATTTTTCCTACTCTCATTATTCCTTTGCTTCCAACTACTCACGCCATACAGATTCTATGCTGGGAAACATAACTTCAGACTCAGCAAAAGCTGTTTTCGTGCTCAGGCTGCTTTTAATAAGAAGCATGACCTCACCACCCCTTCTCTCTCTTCCCTAAATAAAATTATACATACCACAGTGGAACTTGGTATCCCCAATTTCCAGGTGGCTCCACATATCTATTATGTGCTATTATATAAGCATTAGTTGTCTGATCCAGGACACTCTTGTCATTGCTGTAGATACAGTTAAGACTAAGTATTCTTAAACTACTGAAGAGGTAGTAAACTACTTCTTCAGTAGTTTACTACCTTGATACATCCATTGAAGTTATTTAGGCTTGTTTCCCTAGTTTTACCTTCCTACTCATTTGAAATGCAACAAAGTAGAATTGTTGAGGTGAGTGCAAGCATTACTTTGAGACCCTGTTGTCAGGTAAACACAGATCTATATTATCCTTTTACCCCCCCCCTAACTACCAGTTTCCTGAACCCTTAAAATTATCTTCAAAGACACTGGCAAAAATCCTTGCATATTTTTTTTTTTTTTTTTCAAAAATACCATCTCTGCAATATAGATTCATTCTACCTACAGGTATGTGCCACACTGATAAAAATCCCCCCCCCCTTCCCCAGAGCCTTTCAGATTCTCTCAAGCCTTGAGTTAATCCACTAGGCTTTCAGCATAGGCTTCCAGGATGTGTAATTGCATACCCATACACATCCTGGCCTAACTCGCAGCATTTTTTCATCATGGTCCTATATTTATCCAACAAATTGTCAGGTCACGTACATTTAATATCATTAGTCCCCATGTGAATAATAATTCTCTATTCCCTTAAAATCTGACAATCTGTTGGTAACATCATCAACTGTTGCTCCTGGCAAACATACTCTGGTCCTGGTTGATCTATCTTTATTACAAAAAATGTTACTGTTTCCCTGACAATAGTCTCCCAATAACATTAGATCACCTTCAACCAGATCAATATGCACTTGACTGTTCTTTTCTGGGGCCGAATGGGGTGCATCACTTCAGGTTGCAATGGGGTGCATCACTTCGGCGCCTCCGTAGCCAGGTGGGAAGGAGCAGCAGTGCGTAGCACACGCTTCTTGATTATACCGGGGTTCGAGCCCATCACCACCAAATACGGAGGATGCGGAAAGGTCAAGGGAATGACCACCGCATATTCCCCGAGCAATATGGCCTTAGTTGCTAATACTCCTAAAAACCAAATAACAAACAGCAAGATACTTGCATCCCCCGACAAGCCCCCAGATGCATTTGTTTGTAGGGCAAGCACTAGTTTCTTCAGTGACTCAAATTCTTCTTGTAATGCACCAAGTTCTAATTTTATGTCAATATACTCCTTACAATGAGTGCAAAGAAAAGAATTGTCAGTTTGTCACTAGACCAACTTTACAATACGTGCACAGGCTACATAAACGACAAAGTCATGATGCGCACGTCTTTGCTTCTTTCAAATACAGTCAGACCTCCATATAATGAAATCGATTGTTCACTTAAAAATTTGTTATACAGAAATTTAGTTAAAGAAATATGACCTTTTCAACAATGAAAAATACTATAATTCAACATTCAGAAATACAGTAAAATATGGGAAATAAATCAGAAATAAGTAGGAATGAATAAATTTTCTAACATTTTAAAACAATTAATATCACATATTAAGAAATGACTACTTACATGATGCACGCAGTATATTGGCGCCTCCGTAGCCAGGTGGGCAGGAGCAGCAGTGCGTAGCACACACTTCTTGATTAGACCGGGGTTCAAGCCCGTGACCACCAAATACGGAGGATGCAGAAAGGTCAGGGAATGACCACCGCATATCTCCTGAGCAATATGGCCTTAGCTGCTAATGCTCCTAAAAACCAAATAACAAACAACAAACAAACGCAGTATATTAGTACACTTTTAAAAATAATGTCGTAAAATATTTGGTTGTTTTTTGTTGTACACGGGATTTTACTATATAATATCAGTGTAGATACATCATAGTTAACCCATAAAATTAAACTATGTACATATTTTAAAGGCATTGTTTTAATTATCTCATATTGTGGCTACCTTTACAACGAGATACCAGGTATTGCACCTACCATGAATAAGTAATGCTTCTCTAGTAGAGAAGACTACTGTTACTTATTCTCAGTGGGCACCACCTAGACTTTAACTTCACAACTGTGATATCATGTTTGCATTTACCAGGGTACCTGCCCGCCCACCGATGATAGGCCAACAAGCCTTGAAACGGTGCCGTCTGGGTGGTGGTGGTGCCCACTGAGAATAAGTTACACTGTATATGTATATGAATTGCCGCCTCCGTAGCCAGGTGGGAAGGAGCAGCAGTGCGTAGCACACGCTTCTTGATTAGACCGGGGTTCGAGCCCGTGACCACCAAATACGGAGGATGCGGAAAGGTCAGGGAATGACCACCGCATATCCCGGAGCAATTTGGCCTTAGTTGCTAATGCTCCTAAAAATCAAACAAACAACAAATATGTATATGAATTCATGTCTAAGGCGGCTCCTGGACTTATATTCATCTCCGTCTGTGTAGTTTGTCTTAATTATACTGTTGTCTTTAAAATTCCTGGTATCTGTTCCTAGTCAAGTGGAGCCGGGCCTGTGTCTATTACACTGTCTGTGCTAGCCGCACTAAAATTCCTTCACCCTCTGGTAGAACTGCTAGACCAATGGGTGCCAGCAATTCCACTCCCAGGCTGCCCAAAACCTGAGAGCCAGCAAAAAAATAAATAAATAAAAAAATAATAATAAATAAATTAATTAATTTGAAAAAAAAAAAAAAACAGCAATCATGCCTGGGGAACAAGGCACGAGCACCGGCAAAAAAAAAGTGTACAGCAATTCGCACTATGCAGATAATGATAGCATAGACATTTGACGCCGTTTCTTAAAAACAGCCTTGTCAAAGTCCTGAAAAGCATTATATCTATCCCCAATGCTTCTTTTGTAAAAAAAAAATAGGTGCCGGTACTCATTCTTTGCTATCAGGAAAAATTGAAAATTAAAAGGATATGAAAAAGTACTCAATTTTTTTTCCTGATATTGTTACTTTAGTTGTAATGTTTTTGGAAAAAGAACAACAAATGTAGTATATTAAGCATAAATTTATTATTCAAGTATATAAAAAAATAAGTAAATAAATCGGTCAACTATTGAGTGCCGGTCACTCATGATGAAGGGTCCGTAATCACGGTCATTAGTGTAGTATCTCAAATAGAGAGTTTTATGGTAACTGAAAAAAGTTTCTAGTACCTCGGCTTGGCCAACACTGAGATACTAACGAAAACGTCTATCTTGAGCCTTTCCAGTTGTGAATGACAAGGGTGGGAGAAGCGACCCTGACTTCTTCCTGAAGAAGCGATTAAAGTCTTGGGGAAAGCGACTGGCAGGTGAGAGCCATGCAAGACTCCGCACAGGCGCCTCAACACTGGCTCTCCGAGTACCTCCTTGCCGGGACAACTCCAGCTTTGAAAATTGTTAAAAAAATACTTCTCGCAAAATTTATAAATGACCTTTATAAAATTATTAACTAACTATTTAGCAACCTTTTTGTCACCAAAAGGAGGTTACTTAGTACAAAGAATCGAAGTGCAAAAAAAAAAAGTTTTTTAATTTTAACGCAAAAACTAAATGATACATTTCAATTGTAATAGTTTTCCCTTGATAAACATTGAATAAAGCTAATGTGATTTTTAAATTTTTAGCACCATTAGCAATGGAAATAGAGGGGGAACACGAAAATTACTCAAATTTTTAAACCTACTAGTTGAGCTCTTTCCAGCAATGTGTAATAAGCTATAAGTTGTCAACATTTTATGCGCCCCCCACATTTTACCCCCATTTCTCAGACAAATTTTTGTCGAGAATGATCAATATGGCGTTATGTTGGCCCACATGATGTATAAACCCATGCAAAATTTCAAGGCAATAGGTTGAGTGGTTCCAGAGATAGAATGCTGTGACGGACGGATGGACAGACAGACAACCGAGTGACATTCTAAGGGTCCTTCATCAGACTACAGACCCTAAAAATAATAAGTAAAAATAAATAACAAGTAAAAATAATTTCATAATGAAGTTTTTGTAGAATATTCCAAAATTTTATTAATTTTTCCTCCGACACGCTATACCGACTTCTTTTCTTGCTCTTTGTGTGGGTCTGTTGCTGAATGACGTTTCCAAAGCACCCACGAATTGACATATTTTGCTGGATCAAAGCGGATCAGCGGTGGGCCTACAACTTTAAGAAACAGTAGTGAAGAAACTGTTTTTGTCATCAACGAAGCTCTGGTTGGGCTGGCAATCAGATTCATTTGTGAAAATCCTCATTCACAGTCACTCGATGAAATTGGTATCATACTTAGAGCTTCCATGAAATGGTTCAATTCTTCCGAAACCATCTTTTCAATTAGGTATTCCCGAAATCCACGAATTGTATCTCTTTCATTTAACTGTAATTTTCTAACTTTATTTTCACCAAATGCCAACAATTCATGTTTAGAAGGTTTTAATACCTTCGTTGTCCTCGTTTTCCTTCTCTTGTCATCGCTATTCTCACTAGTTCTTAAATTTGATATTTTTGTGTTTTTTTTTTTTTTTTTTTTGAACTGTCCAAAATGGCAGTGTCATTCGGATATTCAGGTACTATGGCCATGTAAACAGAGATAGGGAAAATTTATGGAAAAATGTGGATAACGCACTTCCGCGAAACAACATATGATTATTTGTCAGGGCAAAAGAAAATTGCTCTCTCCTAATTCTCGAACGGGGCAATTACACTTGATTCACAGTGGTGTCCAACCTTGGCTCGCCTGGAAAGTGAACTAAAACAGCATTTTAAATTTTGTTGATTATCAAAAAAATTTTCATTAAATGTTTTGTTCAGTAAATGTAATTGTGTATTGTACTTAATGAAATTTTCGAATATTTTCAATTTTACTTTTACAAGCATCAAGATATGGAAAATGTAACACACTAAAGAAATCTAACTTTGAATTTTTTTTTAATATGGCCCCTGTATGGGATAAGTTTGGACACCATCACAATAGAAGGTGGAGCACAGCCCATTGGGAATACCCCTTAA
The DNA here is from genome assembly GCF_048544385.1 of Mastigoproctus giganteus. Lineage (NCBI taxonomy): Eukaryota > Metazoa > Arthropoda > Arachnida > Uropygi > Thelyphonidae > Mastigoproctus > Mastigoproctus giganteus. The sequence goes on from NC_143585.1 coordinate 116,122,417, forward strand.
TCTGCTCACTGTTGACCAGTACAACTTCTCTGTATGTGGGACAAGTGGTCATATAGGTTTTACCAGGTACCACTAAGTTGTAGAATGGTAAACCCTTTACCTCTCTTAATTCGCACAGCAGCACAAATTGCCTGAAGGCCAGAAATGCGAACAGTGCGCACCGAGTTAATTCTGTCCTAATCCGTTCACTATTTGTTATAAAAGGGCTTCGTTAAACAGAGGTCCGACTGAGTAATTTAGAATTATAAAAATGGTTATACAGTTTTATAGAGAAAATATCTTAACAACAGGCAGTGAAAAATGCAAATTTAAATAATTTTAAACTTATTTAAATAGTAGATAAACATTTGAAAAAAATTTACGGAATATTACAAATTTCGAGCGCACTGCATCCAAATGTCACTGTTAATAAAGTGCCTGTACGCCGTACCGTTGCGTACCTTTCCAAAAAAAGCACTGTCTATCCCTATCTAAAAGACATATTCATTTCCATTTCTCAATTCTGGTATAACCTGTTTTAAACGTGTTCTATATTGCTCATAAATTAAACAATCTTGTAAAATGTGACTCCAAGACTCTTCACATGAACAGAAGCAATGAAGATCTGCTACCAGGCCAAAATAATTCAGTTTTAAATTGAAGGAACCATGTCCAGTAAGAAATCTCCATCTCTGGAAAAAATCATTTGTTAATCTTTTTGTCCATTGCAAAAGATACTGCAAGTATAAAGAGTCCGGTCACTAAACCAGTGTCACTCATGTCCCATCTGTTCTGCCAAACTTCTAACAAATAATTCATTATTTTATTTTTTTCCTTATAACATTCTACCGTAACATCAGTTTTAATGCCCGTAAAGTCAAGTGTAATACCCTTCCTTAAATAATAACAAAAAGCTCTATAAACTACATATAAATCAAGTGGTAAGAAGCCTGACAGAACCTGTATGGAATTAGTAGACACAGTTCTACAAATTTGAAATGACAAAATCATTTGCCTTTGAATTGACAACAACTTTTGTTTAAATTCAACATTTACAGTTTTTACATACCAGACATTAGCTTCATACACTACAACGGGAAGAAAGACTGCTTTGTAATGAAGCAACAGAGCCATCTTTCTTAAACCCCATTCTCATCTTGTTATACGAATAATTGCTGAGTAAAACTTTCTCTGCCTTCGCCCATGATCTCTTCACCAGAAGAAGCTCACTGGTGCAACATGCTGGAAGTGATGCACATTGATCAACAACCTTTTCTCATATACTGAACATCTTCATCTAGATTATGACCACTTCTAGCTACTAAACTTGACACTCAGGTTGCTTGAATTGTTTGATACGTGACTGTCTTCCTGACCTCTCGAGGGCCCTCTTCTTCAACATCTGCTTAGGTGGGAGAATTCCCACCCAACCTGCGGAGGATGCCTTCCCTTAGTTGCTCTGTCTATACCTCCTGTCCTTTACCCTCTCCGGTACATCCTGTACTCCCTGTACCCTATATTTATTTTTTTTTTTACTTGGTCTCTTTCCAGGAAGATCAGGCGACCTGGAGGAGACTAGCCAGAGAATTATGGGCAGCCTGGCTACCTCCTAGTGGTGTGTGCGGGCAACATGGGGTCCCACCAGGGGCCCTGCGGCCAAAAGCCAGGACACCCAACAGAACCCAGCACAATACTTCATTTACAACACAAATTTTTTCTGGCTTTCACAGTGATATTGTTTGTCTCCACAGAGTTCACATGGCGCAGATGTGGGAAACCACCGGGAGGTGCCTTTCCCCCCAACATTATGCACACTATCTCCATTAGCTGCAGTTTAGACAGGTATTCGGAGGGAAGAAAACAAACTTCACACTTGTATGTTTCGAAATTACCGAGTGAAGGTGGGCAGGGCAGTTGTCGACAGTCAAAGTGATTTTTCTGTTTTCTTTCGTCATCTTTCTATCAAAATTTAAAATCCACTGTTCAAAAATTTCACTTGTCATCCAAGCTTTTTTTGACTTTACTCCAACTCCAATGACTTTACTAATTTGAAACATCAGAGTTGTTTACTTTTGCCTATTACCATAAGCTTCAGTTTTTCATTACCAGCCCTATTTGTGCCAACGAAGACTAATTCTCTCATTACTATTTTTACCATCTACACATTTATCACCTTTAAAAGTCAATGCCTTGTTTGGCAAACATTTAAAAAATAGACGTGTTTCATCAACATTGAATATGTCTTTGGGCTCATAGTCCTCCACAATTTTTTTTAGAACTGTTTCTTTCCAATGAGTACAGTCTTCTACAATTACAACCCCACTTTCACCAGAAATAACTTTTTCGAATCATGACACTTTTTAAATTTGTCCAGCCAACCAGAACTGGCTTGGAATGTTTTATGCCCCAGAAAAGATGAATTCTCCATAGTCTTTTCTTTTATTAATGATATCGGCATGTTTTGATTTCGAATCAACTTCGCCCACTTAAAAACGGCTTTATCTGCATCTTGATACAGACATATTTTTGCACTCTTCCAACTGGGTCCCGTTTCCTCAAACAGTTTGAGAATCAAAACATGGTTTTTCAGACTGGTTGATACACTGCTGGCAGGGATAGCATATTTTAAAGCAATTTCTTTTTTTTTTTTAATGCCCCAATCTACACTATTAAGCACTTCCTTTTTTTTCTCACTGCACTCAGGGACTTCCTCTTAGACATTGTACGGTTACTTGCACAGCAGCTAAAACAAAACTGATATATGGACCTCTTGCACATACCATGTAAACAGAGACGGGTGTAAATTTAGTGGATCTATTTCTGCAAAACAAATGAGTTTCTGGGATGAAGGAAAATCACTCTCTCCTAATTATCTAATAGGGTGCTTATAATAGAAAACAGGTTGACCAGAGCCAATGTACGAGTTGGGAATATGCCTTAATCTTTGCCAGTGACTGTGGACACATAGATAGCAGTTGACCAGTGCAACTTCTTGGTACATTAAAGGCTTTATGGGCAACAGTAAATTGTGGAATGCTCTTAAGAATTAAACCCTTTAGCTATTAAAAGCTAAAGTTATTAATTCTTAATCCATTTAGCTCTTAATTCTTGATTTCTACAGCGCCAGCTCTGTTGCCTAAAGGCCAGAGGTGCCAACAATGTGCACCCAGGTCTCTCGAAATCAGTTCATTATATGGAAATTTTCTTTGTTATACGAAAACTGTTTTCAATGTAATGACCAAGGAGAAATCAGAAAAGTTCGCCACATAGAAAAATTCACTATATGGAAGTTCGTTAAAGAGAGGTCCGACTGTACTTACCTAAATACAAAAAAAAAAATCTGAAAGCAAATCTCAAAAAAAAAAAAGTGGATACTTTTTATGTACAAATTTCAGTAATTTTTAACAAGAGCAAGCATTTAAAGTAGAGTATAGGAGAGAGAGCATTGTGCTTCTCCTGTTGCAGAATAACCTGTTCCTTTGTTCACATACAAGGAGATTCTCAGATATTATTCAAAATATCTTAACATTTTTTCCCTCCCAGTAATGAAATAAACTGTCATCACTGTTCATTGACTGACAGAAACAGTTTTGCACTTTTACTTGTGGTAAAATTGAAAATTATTTTGTAAACTTCATTCCTATGGTAATATTTCTAATCTCATTGATTGAAACTATAAGATAGCACTTGCATAGTGTCCAGATATGGAGACCACTCCTAAAAGAAGACTGAGCATCTTGAAAGAGTGCAAAGATGGGCAGTCTTACTTGGTGAGATCTGTAAAGGGGCACCCATATAAGGAAAGGTTTTGAATATGTGAGCAATGGTGTTTAGCGACCAGGCATCTTAGAATGGTCTGGGGATCTTGATTGAATTCTATAAGGCTCTGAGAGAAGATAGTAAAATGAATGAATGAAGGCAATTTTTTTACTGTTATTAAGTGATTAGAGAACCAGAGCTCATAAATTCAAATTATAGAGAAAGAGATTCAAACTGTATTGGAGGAAGTTTTTTTTTTTTAGCTAGTGAGTTGTGAAAGTTTTTTTTAGCTAGTAAGCTAGTGCAAACACTGAAACAGGGGAAGCTATCAGCTTCCCCTGTTTCAGTGTTTTTTTTTTTTTTTTTATTAATATTTATTTTTTTTTGTAGATTTTTTTTTAATTTCTGTTATTAATTTTTATTTTAATTTTTTGTAGATTTTTTTTTTTTTTTTTAATTTCTGTTATTAATTTTTATTATTTTTATCCAGTGTAGCAAAAGCTGATAGCTAATACTATTCAGTAGAATAGCATTGATATGTTTTCTGACCAGTATTGTAATTTAACATTGATAACATTGGACCACCCACTGGTATTTGTCATGAGAATATGGTTCTTGTTTTGTTTTCAAAAAATAAAAATAAGGTTAAATTATTTTTTGTTGAGTTAGATTTCAGCATGCTTTGCATTATGAAATGTACAGTACTTATCCATTTCATCATAACTGCTAAGTTAAAAGAGTGATTAATAGCTGACTATTAATTTGGTATTTGAAGTGGAAAAGATATATGTACATTTATTAATTTGTTTTCCCACAGTCTGAATTCAAAGGTAATTGCATTTTCTCTATGACAAATCCAGTTTCAGACAATGTCACAAATTAGACTACGAATATTTACCTTTTTTTTCTTTATTTTATGCATAAAATAATTGATTTTTCTTCATCACTTGATTTAATAACTATAAAACCTTTAAAATGTTCTATCATCATATAAAATGATAATTTATATAACATTTTATAAATGTATAAATGAATTATATTACAGGACAGAAAGTCATCTTGTTTCTTGTTACCTCATGGCATTCCACTACACAGACCTAACTTTTATAAAAGTTGCGATTCACCAGAAAACAAGCATAAGGTAAATATCTAGGGGTTGGGGGGGGGGATTTTATTTACCTTTTAGTTAAATTTCCTCTTGTTCCCTTTGTGGAATAGAACTTGAAAATTATAAACTAGCTAATTCTATTTGGCCTTTAAAAAAATTATGAAAAGGAGATAGATTTTCTTGTCCTCTCTTGTGTTTTTCTGCCTCATGGGGGTTCCAACTGCCTAATAAAGTAATCTTTATGCTCACTTCACAAGAAAAATTAAATGATGAGACACTATTATGGCAGCCTGTTATGAGAGTTACTGGTCCTTCATCAGACAGCAAGTGGGCTCTAGTGAGAATTCAATCACAAAACATTGAATTGTAATCTAGTCACACTTCTCAGTGTGCATTTGTTTTTATTTGCTATATCAACTGATCTTTTAATTATATATAAGATTGGTATTGCTAAAGGCAAAGGATCTTGCAAGCCAGGCTTTAACTGGATCAGCCATAAAAAATACCTTCTGTGTCTACTGTAACCCATATACTCTTCCTGCTGCTGGAAGGTATTTATCTATCTGTCCTTAAGATTTGGCCATGCTGCAGTTTTGACCACTCAGTTTAGCACTTGTCAGTCATGATATAAACGTCTTGAGTTCAGTATGTTTTTCTCCATTAGTTTGCATTCGTGCCCCTTGATTTATTTTTTTTTTTAGTGCTCAATCTTTAATGTGAGACTTTGTGGTAATTGTGCACTATGATATGTAGTTCTTTGAGTAGTGCAGGCAGGAAGCCAGGACAGCCCTTGAGGTTTTGTCAATGATGTACAGAAATTTTGCTAGCAGTGATAAGGAGGTGATTATCCCATTGAACAAGGTCAGGCCACATCTTACTGCATACACATCTGGAGGTTGCATTATAGCCACAGCAGCTTATATGCCATTAAACCCTCATAACGCGCACACATCTGGAGGCCTAATTTTAGGAAGGATATAGTTGCTTGAGGTGTACAGAGAAGGGCAACAAGATTGGTGAGGGGAATGACGGGGATCCTCTTACCAAGAAAGGCTAATTGTTCTTAACTTAAGCTAAAAGGCATAAGTTCTGCAAATTGCAGTGGCTGGAGACTAGACACCTGCAATGTGATCTGATTGAGATGTATAAGTCCTTGAATGGGTTGAGCATGCTGAATTGTGATGTAATTCTTCTGCTTGCACGGATTATGAACCTTAGGGGGCATAAATTCAAATTGAGGAAAGACAGTTGTAGAATAGATATACAGAAATTTGCCTTTAGCCAGCGGCTGGTTAATTACTGGAACAAACTTCCTTCTGTCGTTGTGGAAGTTGATAGCTTAAATAAATTCAAGGAAGAATTGGACAAACTATTAGAAAAATGGTTGTGTGAAATTGTGGGTTTTTTTTTTTTTTTTTTTGGCTGATGCTACGTAAGCTGCTTGCTTTCTTGCATCACATGCCTCTATTACTACTACTACTACTACTCTTTATACTGCCATGACCTGATAGTAAATAAATACCCTGTAATCCAGGAGAAAATCACAAGTTTTCTTTCTTCCTAAACTCTCTAACGGCAGGAAGAAATTCTTTTGTCACCTTTCCTAAATCCGAAGCCTTCCAATCAACTTGACATTTACTTTTAAGTGGAACCAAATCACTTCTCCGATGTAATGGAAACACTTAAATCTAGTTATACATCTTCTTGGGAAACAGGAAGTGCTTTTTTTCAAATGATACTTCAAGTAATAAAACTGAACTTTTATACTGTATAGGCCTTTTTCCAGTCAGTATCTGCAAGGCCACTGTTGAAGTGGTCCTGCAGGCCCTTGACATCATTAAGAGGGCTGCATACTGAACCTGTTGCAGCTCTTTAATTAAAACATACTTGATGACCCTGTAACCCCAAGTGCCAGAACCATACTTGAGGATAAAAAGGAATACACAATTAAAGTACAATTTTAAGGAGTTACCCTTCAAACTCCACTCCTGCTTTGTTACCTGTCTTAATCTTAAAGGATTTACATTTTTCCTTAACATGCTTTGTGTAAAAAATAAAGCTCAAGGTATCATCTAGTATTATTCCCAAATACTTAGTCATCGAGTTATATTTAATTGATTGACCTTTATACTTAATCAAGGGAGGATGACCTCTAGGTAACTTACCTTTAAGCAACATCTGTGAAGTCTTACATGTTGTGACTTGAAGACTGTCTGTTTTTGTACAGAAAGGACAAGGTATTCAAAGTACGTTTTGCAGGCAGTCTCCAGGGTTTCATCTGTAAGGCATATGCCAAAGCTGGTGGTGTATCGTGTGTGGTTCTGTTGAATGTTGAGTGCCAGCACTGGCAAATTGTGACATTACAGGCAGGGGATATCTGGTCCCCCTGCCACGAGGAGGCACTCCAGGGAATGTACATAGCACTGTTATTAGAGCTTTCGGGGATTAACTGAAAACCCCGAGAGTACTTTTGAAAACTGAAACAAATGGGTGCTCTTACCAAGAAGGGCTTCAGTTCTGCATATTGCAGCATCTGTTGACTAGGCACCTGCAAGGTGATCTGATTGACATGTTTAAGGCTTTGATTGGTTTTGAACAAGCTCAGTGCTGATGGGATTGTTCCTTTTGCTCAGATTGCGCACTTGAGGGGGGCATAAATTCAAATCGAGGAAAGACAGTTGCAGAATAGATATGCAGAAAATTGCCTTGAGCCAGTGAGTGCTTGGTTGCTGGAACAAACTTCAATCTGTCATCGTGGAAGTTGATAGTTTAAATAAATTCAAATAAGAACTAGACGAACTTTTGGAGGGAATGTATAGGTAATGCTAAAGCATCTCTTCTCACCATCCTACTGAATAGCTCCTAATTTCTCACTTTATATCCGTCTCAGATCAATAAATTACAACACTCCATACTAGATCTTACCGATCTTTTCCTTAAACCAATTCCTATTCTTCTTCCAATCTCAGAAGCTTTTTTTCAATCCAGTGCTATTCTGATTATTATTTCTCTGCCGCTCTTTTCTTATTCTGTCATTAGACTTCCCAAAGTACCTGTACTTGCTGACCATTCTCCCTTCTCCTATTTCAGTACTTACCTCTTTCTGTTCCCACTCTCACAACCTTTGTCTTTTCAATATTTCTCCTCATTGCAGACTTACTACTATTTCCTCTTAGTCTATTAAGTGCTTTGTAGATATTTTCACAACCTCTGTTCGTCATATTTTTTTTTTAACTTCATTGATCATTTATAAGCTTATTGCTTTGAAGATATATAGCATACTCTTATACATGTTTTATAAATCCTTTTTTATGCATACAATTATATCACAAAGAACTTATTTTTTCAAATGTGTTACTTTTATCGAGGGTAATAAAGCAACTTCATCACTTCACTAGTCTGTAATTGGAAATTGTAACTTACTTAGACTAAAATATGTGAGATGCCACCCAGAATTTATAAGAATGTATTCAAAGACAAAAATTTATGGCCGGGTGCATCCGCAGCCTGGTGGGCAGGAGCAGCAGTGCATAGCACATGCTTCTTGATTAGACCGGGGTTCAAGCCCGTGACCACCAAATATGGAGGATGCAGAAAGGTCAGGGAATGACCACTGCATATCCCCGGAGCAATATGGCCTTAGTTGCTAATGCTCCTAAAAACCAAATAACAAACAAACAAACAAAAATTTATTTAATTTACCTAATTTGGCATCAAAGAATTCTGATGCAATTGTGAAGAATTCTTTGGAAAACAGCACATCAGTTTCCTTGGGGATTGGTACACTGATCTTATAATTCTGTCATTACTGGAAGCACTCTGAAATGCCTCTTTTCTGTTACTGTTAAGTATCCCCCATGATTGTTTTAAATTTTTAAGTCATCTTGAAATCATTTTCCTTTAAAGATCTATTTAGTCTTTTGAAAAAAGTAACTGGAAACAAGGTTCAAAAAGTAAGGAGTGGATTGAGAGGAGTGACCATAGGCATTTAGTCCTTGGTCAACAACTGTTGGCAGGCAGATGTGATTCTTTATCAGAAACACCACCATAGGATCCATGCATTTGATATCTTTGGCAAAGTCTGTTCCTAGCATATTGTGCTGTTTTTGAAACTTTTACTCATCTTGAAACAAAACTTAATAAAACTTTTTATTCTTTTCGATTGCCTCTTGTCACAAAGTTGCAGAATAGCCAGTGTGTTGTAGATGCCTTCCCTAAACAGCTTCATACAATATGTAACCAGCACAACTTAGAAATGACAAGAGTGAGGTAAATTATTGAAAAATATACTCTGTGATCCTGCAAACTCTATCTGCCCCCCCTTCCCCCCAAAAAACAGATATCTGGAAAAATTTATGATGTTATTGGTAGCATAATTATTACCTAATCATTCTCATAATATTAGGTAGGTTTTTGTGCATGTGTGTTTGGTTAAAAAAATGAATAATAAATGAATTTATCTCTACTTTCTCAGTCTTCATATGGTATTGGCTAGCATTATATTGTTTGCTGTATCTTAGATAAATAAAGGGCAGTAAAATAAATAAAAGAATACAAATAAACAAATGTTTTATTTCATTTTAAAATGAAAATCAATGTGTTACTGTTTAATTAGAAAGATGTGTTATGGAAATGAAATTTGTGTCTTTTGTGATAAGCCAGTTGTTTCCTACTTTATTATTTTCGTCTGACTTACAGAGATCCTCTTTTTCTACTTCATTTTCCTCCCAGGATCTACAAAAATTTAAGGTTCGCAGTAGTTTGTTTTCTGACGAGGATACTAAGGATGATGGCTTCTTGGATGTTTTTGATAAAATAGTGAGTGTTGCGTTAATTAATTCATTCATTTATTGAAATGATTTAACTTTTATTACTGCTTTTTTTATAGTAATGTGAAGTATATCAAAAGATACTTAACTGTACTTTTGTTATAAATAATCTGTTCATAAAGTTCAAGTGTCTTATCTGCTAGAAATATTCTGTTCTTTAAAATCGCAGTACTTTCTCATGAATGCCTTCTAACTTTATATGTATATTGGCAAACATGCACTCACAGAATTAATGTAACATGTTTTATAGCTTCATCAAAGCGAATAAGATTTTCAGTGAATAGGACATTCCTCTTTTAAAAATTTAGGAAGTTTTTGTAGTGTTTTATTTCTGATCATTTAGTTGGGTTTGTTTTGTTTTCCTATTAGACAGATAGTTCAAAGTTACACTGAAATTAAAATTTGTACCTCAGCTTTGGACTGTTATTGGCAGTGTATTTGTCTGAAATAGCAGGTAAGCATTTCCTTGAAAGTTAAGTGAAATTATAAAAATAGCAATGATTCAATGTTGAACTGGACTTTTTTTTTTTTTAAACAGAAAATGTGTGCTACTCAGCGTCGAACTGCACTGCATCACAAAATTCTGTTTAAAAAAAAGAGAGAAACTAGCTGAAATTCTCTGCAAGTGGGTGATAATGTGGTGGAACTAATCGTATACAAGTGTATGATTCATGCAACAATTTATTTTATGTTATTTTTTGTTAGTGCAGCATCAGCAAAAGCCTTGTGGTTCCTTTGCATCCAATGATTGGTAAGGAGCTGTTAATGGTAAATGACCACTGTGTCCTAAAGTGGAAGACAACAAATAAGATTTCAGGATGGTGAGAAGCCAGGTTTAATTTAACAATAGGGTTTGTTGTGAACTATGACTATGGAGGTTTTTGGTCTCTGTCAGTTTTAATCTGATAAAGGAGAGGGAGATTGGCTAGTGAAATTGGAGTACTTTTGAGGTATTCGTTATTGAAAGCAGAAGTGCATTCATTTCATTTAGGAAGCACTACGCAAGAAGAATTCTATTATGGTAATCCATAACTTAATTAAAGGGATTTAGCAAGTGTGATAGGGCAGTTACAAAGTAAGGTGAGACTCAGAATTGTATAATAATTAAAGTTGAACAGATGAGTTTAAGCAGGTGAACTATAAGTATGAGAAATATAGACAAAACTATGGACAGGGAGTTTTATTTATGTATAATGCAAAGAGAAGGAGGAGTCCTTCCACATTTGAGACATCACATTCATCATGATATCCAGTTGAGCTAGCATTGTAAGATATAAATAGCATTGGTATTACTGTCGAATCTCTTTATAGCTACCCTCTTTTTAATGCCCAAATGCATTTTATAACATATGTGGTTGATCATCCCTAACAATTTCTCCTTAATGTAATGCTATTTTACATTCAGTATAACGACATTGAAAATAAAAAAAATTGTCTATAACGACCATAAATTTCTTCCACTTAATCTGAATGCTTCAAATATATATTGAAGTAATTGATGAGCTTGAAGGATGACTGTGAGAAATCACTTGTTAAGATTTCCCACGCTCTTTTCTGGCAGAGCAGTAATGAAATGAACATCGGCGAGAAGTTAATTTCATTAGTTAGAGTGTATGTGTATTGGTATGGCTCCAAAAAAGTGGATTACTTTTTTTGGAGCCATACCAATAAACATATCGCAGGTAAAACTCAGATTTTGCAACCTGTAGATAATGCTGTGCATTCTAGGAATTACATCACCAAACAGTTTGGCATTCCTAAGGGTACTCTGTTTACTATTTTGAAAGTTTACAGAAATCTACTGCACTGTTTAGGATTCAAGCACGAAAGGCGAAGTATCCAGATCTTGAAAAGTTACTTTTTGAATGGCTAGTGATGATGTGTGCAAAAAATGTTCCCGTGGATGGTAATATTTTAAAAGCTAAGGCTGAATTGTCTGAGCATTGAATGGATATTGAAGATTTTAAAAGTTCAGATGGATGGTCTGAACTTTCAAAAAAGTGTGTGGCAAAAGTGCAGCCATGGACATTGACGCTACAAAAGAATAAAAGGAAAATCATTTAAAAAATGTTTTGCTGACATACAACCACAATGACATCTTCAATTCTGATTAAATTTAACTCTGTTAAATTGCTACCAGATAAAACACATTTGAAGCGAGAAATATGACAGAAAAAAGGCCAAACAATGGATTACCATTCTCCTAGCAGCAAACATTTCTGGCACAGAAAAGCTTCCTCATTTAATCATTGGGAAAGCCCAGAAGCCTTGATGCTTTAAAGGTCTGAAGACATTACCAATTATGTATCAAGCAAACCAAAAGGCATGAATGATGTGCCTTTTTGGAAAGGAGGTGATTGTCCCTCTGTATAAGGCAATGGTCAGGCCATGCCTTGAGTACTGTGTACAGGTCTGGAGGCCTCATTTTAGGAAGGATGTAGATTTGCTTGAGCGTGTACAGAGAAGGGCAACAAGATTGGTGAGGAGAATGAAGGGATCCTCTTACCAAGAGAGGCTTAAGTTCTGCAAATTGCAATGGCTGGAGACTAGGCACCGGCACTGTGATCTGATTGAGGTGTATAAGGCCTTGAATGGATTGAGCACTCTGAATTCTCATGGGATTCTTCCACTTGTTTAGATTACGAACCTAAGGGGGCATCAATTCAAATTAAGGAAAAATTCAAATTCAAATTACAGATGTAGAATAGATGTGCGGAAATATACCTTTATTCAGCAGGTGGTTAATTGCTGGAACAAACTTCCATCTGTCATCGCGGAAGTTGATAGGTTAAATAAATTTAAGGAGGAACTGGACATTTAGAGGGAATGGTTGTGTGGATTTTTTTTTTTTTTTTTTTTGACTGATGCTGCATAAGCTCATACACTGCTTTCTTGCATCACATGCCACTATTACATCTTCACAAATATATAAAGAATGGATCAGAGACTTAGATGGCAAGATGAGTGAGAAGGATAGAAAAATTTTGCTGTTTGTGGATAACTGCACCCCTCATTGTCAAGTAAACGATGTATGTGCAATCACTGTCAAGTAAAAAGTAAAAAAAGTAAAGTGCAGCCATTATCAACCCACTGCAGGATGGAAGCCTCCTCGGCAATTCATGCTGAGGGAAATGGACCATAATCTGCCACGCTGGTCCAGTGCGGGTTGGCAGATCGACCGTATTCAGCAGTCAGGGGCTTGAACCCCGGTCTACTCAAAGAGCGTGTGCTACTGCACTCCCGCTCCTGCCCACTCAAGTACCTACCACTAAATATGACATCAGTTCTTCAGCTACACGATCAAGGTGTAATCCAGTTTTTTAAGAAAATCTACCAAAGAATGCTATTAAGCAAAATTGTGCTATGTCTTGAAAGCAAAATTCAATGGGAAACAATTGTCCTGCAGGCAATATATTTGTGTTTCAACATGGGATAAAGTTGATGAAAAAGTGATGACCGACCACTTCAAACATGCTGGATTTATTGCCTTGAATGATACTTACTATGTTTGAAGTTTCGCATGCTTCTTCCTCTATTAATTGCAAAAAACTGTTTGAAAATGGATGCGGGTACTGAATGTTTCTGTTTTAGCACAATGAAGAGGAACTCATTGCAGACATAATGGAAAAAGATGAAGAACCTACTGTGGTGGAACAAGACGTTGCGGTGAAAGATGCTCATCAAGGATTAACTTGTACATTGATTTTTTTTTTTTTCAAGTGCAGCCTAACTGTGAAAGTGAAATAACTGCTATTGCGCACCTTCGTAACATTGTTTTTTAAACATGATCTACATTGAAGCAGCTTGTTTTTACAGATTGTTTTAAAATACGGAACAATTCTCTTGTTGGGTCTTGATAGGTATATAACCTATGTAGCGAAATTTACAATTTATTTGTAATCTTACTGCACTTTACAATCAATGCAAAATTTAACATCCTAATTTTTTTGTTTAATACTGTAGTACATATTATAATTAAGATTATACTATATTGTATTAGTAGAATTACATTAAATGTTCTAGCTTTTACTTGTTTTATTGCTGATTTTATGAACGATCAATATAACATCCTGATATAATGACTGTTTTTCTCATTCTCATGGAGGGGGGGGGGATCTATATATAGAGTAGGTGAAAAGTAGCTTTGCATGTTTGGCTCATTATAACTTTTTATTATGGTTACATTGAAGGAACACTGTATATAGGAGAAACACCTAGTTTACAGTTTGTAATTATAATGTAAAGGAAACAGAGCATATATATATAACAAATGTAACAAAGCGAATAATAACTATGATACAAGATAAGAACTCTTGTGAGAGCTCATCGGTCTTTTTCATAATATCAATATCACTAACAAAGTGAGTATTTTAACAACTGAAAGTTTAGCTAAGCATAAAGATTCAGCACAGTGCAAACTTTTTTTTTTTGCAATGCAAATTAGTGTCCTAAAATTACTTATCTAATTCTTCATAATACAGTATTATCATATAAGCTTTGTCTGCTTGAAGATTTTGTTTTGTGAATAAGGTATATTAGAACCAAAGTTTGTTGCTTTGTGGAAGCCAGAGTTTGTTTCTGTTGGTTTAAAAGGGAACTGTTTTAAACCAACAGATTTATGATCATCTCCATCCTTTTATTAATTAATGGCAGCTATGGTTTTACTGGAGGCATCACAAAAGGTGAAAAATGGCATATCAATCCTGGGATGAATTATGATGAGTTCCAAGGAGACTCTCTCTCCTTCATTTATTTGTAGGAAAAGTCATGCTCCTTATTCCAAGCACTTATTAGTGTTTTTGGTAGGTTGGTGATAGGAAATATAATTTCTGAATAGTTAGGTATATATCTGTTCTAGAAATTTACCATACCATGGAAGTTTAAGATTCCTTGGAGGTAGACACCTCTTAATTGCCTGTACATTCTGATCCATTGGAAGTATTCCACCTTGAGTGATGCAGTGCCCCACATAGGGAACTTTGGTAAGAAAAATTTGCATTTACTACCTTTTATCCTAGGATTTATTCTTGCCAAGCGGAAGACTTCCTTCAAGATCTGTTCATATTGCTCACAAATGTAGAGTAGATGAGAAAGTCATGGAAGCAGTGTGGTACCCTCTCCCAGTAAGTTTCATTTCATGAAGAAATGGAAATTTTTTAAATTCCTTGTGTCATGTGGAACAACTGGTACTTTTTTTTTCATCGTAGATTTCTTTGTAGCAAGCAAGCATATTCATTCATTCACTGTCAGAATCCATCTTCAACCTTGCCATTGCCAATGCAATTTCACAAAATGCCACTGCCGTCTCTCTCTCTTATGATGAAGCATCTCGGCTCCTCATTTGGTTCGTCTTGAGCTTCATCAGCATTTTCTTCTTTTACTATAATTGCCTGTAAGTCAATAAGTTCTTCGTTAGATAATTACTTCTCTTCTCTTCTTCCTCTATTAACTTCTCCACGTCTTTGGCAGCAACCTTTACATTCTTATCTGTAACCTCCTCATATGATTTGTCTTTTTCAAATCCTTCGAAGCCTTTTACGTGCTGCTGTGGGCATATTTTCTTCCATTCACAATTTAAACAGCTTTTATTAATTTATGCACAGGCCTCATTAATGTTTAAGGTGGTAAATATTGTAAGATTTCCAAGTCACTAAACGTAATTTTTTTCTCATCTACTGCAGACATTGCCTGAGAAAATGTTGTGCATAAATAGTATGCTTTTAAATTCGAAATAACACCCTGATCCATAGGTTGGATGAGTGAAGTCATGTTTGGCAATAGAAATATGACTCTCGTGTTCAAATTAAAATCATCTAGATGCGTAGGATGTCCAGGAGCATTATCTAATAGAAGCAAAATCTTGAAAGGAATTTCGTTATCTTTACAATATTTTTCAACCTCAGGAATGAAGCAGCATTTAAACCAATCCTCAAAGAGAGATATTGTTATCCATGCTCTCTGGTTTGATCGGAAATGCACAGGTAGGGTGACTTTATTGATGCTCTTAAATGCACAAGGATTTCCAGAATGGTACACAAGGTGTGGTTTTAATCTGTAATATCCTGCTGCATTGGCCCCAAGCAAGAGCGTGGCCCTATCTTTTGACGCCTTGAAACCTGGCAATGTACGTCCAATCTGGCATTTTTTTTTTTTTTTTTTTTTTTTCCCAATACAGAGCAGTCTCATCAGTGTAAAAAATTTGCTGCATTGAATAGCCGCCTTCATCAATAATTTTTTCCAACACATCATAAAATTTCTCTGCAGCTGCAGAATTGGTACTAGTGACTTCACCGCATACTTTAACATTGTGGAAGCCAGGACGATGCTTGAACCTATTAAACCACCCATTGCTTGCCATGAACTTGGGTTGAGGTTCACCGTACTTATCCTTAATATCTTTATAAATACTTGTTGCTTTTGCTTGAATGGTCATTAGACTCAGGGAAATTCAATAATATGGATGGGAAATCAGATTCAGAAGCACTCGCTTCTGAATCTGATTTTCCATCCATATTATTAACGGCTGTTCTATCTTCGATATAGGACCTGAATGCTGTTTTGTGATCACTGTTTATCTTAAGTGCGTTGATCCTTTAACATGTTCTTTTATACGCACATTGTCCCTTAAAATAGTATTCACTGTTGAAGCAGCAAGACCTAATTTCCTTGCAATACATGACAAACTTTGTCCTGCTTCGTACTTCTTAATCATTTTCATCTTCATTTCTAAATTAATTTTGTTTCATTTCCTGGCACTACCACCACTTGCACTTTTCATTGGTCGCTTTCCCTTCAGCATTGTAATACATAAATAGTAATGAAGAGAAGTTTCTAAAAATTAGTTTTTTATATGATTGAAGATTTCAATGAAGGGGATAACATTTCACCATAATAGCATAAAAACCCACACAATTGCAGTTATCCGTATTATCGCAAATGGAATAGATTGAGTTTGCTACCCATTTATAATTTGATGCATTAATAGTAAAGCCCAATAAACCAGAAAGTGTAAATTGTTTTTATTGTTTTATGTTTTGTGATCTTCAGAAACAAGCTTTAGAAAAATATCATAAAGGCATTCAAAATTGATTCTTATAACGGGAACATATGATAACGATGAAAGGGTAGTGCAATTTCCATTATAAATATGACCTTTTAGCGGGGTTCGATCCCATGACTACCAAATATGGAGGATGCGGAAAGGTCAGGGAATGACCACCGCATATCCCCGGAGCAATATGGCCTTAGTTGCTAATGCTCCTAAAGACCAAATAACAAACCTTTTAAAGAGATAAATAGCTAAGTAATATAGCGAAATTTTAAACTTCCAAGAACTTAAAACAAATTTCAAAAAAAAAATATATGTTATTGGGTTCCCATTACGATATTTTCACGATACCCCCATTTATTCCTATGAGATTAAAATACGTTTCTACAATTTTTTTAAGTTTGCACCGGCCTGCAAAAACTTGCGTAAAGTCGAATTTCCGTAAGTCGCGGAGTTTCTGTATTTTTATTGCAAACCACTAAGCCTATATTTTCTGAAATTGTATAATAGTTCTGAATTTTTAATTATATAGTATCGGTGTAAATACACCATTAGTTAATCCATAAATTTGAACTACGTAAGTACGTAAGAAGGCATTGTTTTAATTGTATCTCATATTGTGGTTTCCTTCACAAAGAGATAGCAGTATTGCACTACTTCAAATAAATAACGCTGATCTAGTAGAAAAGACTACTGTTATTTATTTTCAGAGGATACCACCACCCAGATGATCGTTTTGAAGCTATTGGGCTTCATCATCAGTGGGCAGGCAGGTACCCAGGTAATACAACAAGCCATCACAGTTGCGAAGTTATATCAACAATAACAATAACAACTTAAATTATTTAGATTTCTGTATTAAATTTATTGTACTTATGGCAAATAACTGAATTTGGAATAAAATCCTGAAACATACCTTTGTTATGTAAATATATTTTGATGTGAAATAAAGTTTACTCATGATAACTTAAAAACTAAATGAATTTCATAAATATTCTGAATAGTATTTTTTAAGTTACCAGTAGTACGGAATTCAAAGTTCCTTTCAACTTGATTTTGGTACTACTGTTAACTTAAAAAATAATGTAAACCATTCATATAATAAAACAGTCTGTTGAACATGTGGCATCCTAAGTTTTCACAACTCTACAAATGAACAATAAACATGTGTCATGTGGAATAGGAAAGGTCTGTTAATTCATTAATGCAGGACTTTTAGAAAAAAAAGTAAGAAAAGCAGAAAAAAATAATAAAATGGTAACAATTATTAAAATCAAAAATATCCATTAAAGTGACCCTGTTGAGAATTTTAGCATAGAGCACAGAGGAGGGCAATGAGATTGGGGGAGGAACATAGGGGTGCTCTTATCAAAGTCTTCAGTTCTGCAAATTGCACCATCTGTAGACTACCTGAGAGGTGATCTGATTGAGATGTTTAAGGCTTTGAATGAATTTAGCAAGTTCAGTGCTGATGGGATTCTTACTCTTGCTCAGGCTATGCACATGAGGGAACACAAATTCAAATTGAGAAAGGCCGGTTGCATCGTCTGGAGAGACTATACGCACCTGTGAGGTGATCTGATTGAGGTGTACAAGGCCTTGAATGGTTTGAGCAGGCTCAATGCTAATGGGATTCTTCCCCTTACTCAGATTACGAACCTACGGGGGCATAGATTCAAATTGAGGAAAGACAGTTGTAGAATAGATGTACAGAAGTTTGCCTTTAGCCAGCAGGTGGTTGATTGCTGTAACAAACTTCCATCTGTTATAGTGGAAGTTGATAGCGTAAATAAATTCTAGGAAGAACTAGACAAACTAGTGTATGGAATGGATATGTGAAATCGGAAGGTGTTTTTTTTTTTTTTTTTTTTTGCTGATGCTGTATAAGCTTTCTTTCTTTCATCATTTGTCACTGCTACTGCTAATTTGTAATTGTAATTTCTGTTATTATTATGTAAAAATAAATTTATCATTACTTAGTGCATATTTTAAAACTATATTTCTTGTCTATATTACAAATGCTGATTGGCATACAGAACTTGTTTGGCCTGTGTACTGCCTTTAAAATTTTTAATGGTATCAAATGGAGAGTTAAACTAGTTCTGCATGGTCTTGATATTGTCTGTTCAAATTTTGAGTTCTGTGTGATTAATGATTTTCAGCCTACAGCTTCCTTTTTTTTTTTTTATGCAAAATTTTAGACTATTCTAAATAGTTATTAAATATTTACAAAATAAGAATTTTATGTATTTCTGATTTAATTTTTTTTTTAATATTAGGACAACCCTGATACAGAATTTCCCTCCAGTTTTAATAATTTGTTTAATAAACCATTAAATCAAAACAGTAAAAGTGAGCTGAGTGATGTATTTTGGAATTTTGTTGATGGAAGCTGTCATAGGATATCAGTCAGGAGATGTCTTTCAATGGATGAGGTTTGTTTTACTTTTATATCAGTGGCTTGATATTTATAAAAATAAAAAAGAATTTTTAAATAGTATATCCAAAACTATGGCCAATGAGCTGTGTATTCCTTTTGTCACTTAAAAGTGCAACTCAAAAAAGAAATATGGGTTTTAAATAATTGATGTCCTGTATAGTTTATATTAATACACAGTTGCTTCTCTGACCATATATGTTTTAATATGGATTGTTTAAAATACTTCTACAATGAAATTTGAGATCTTAATTGGATTCGGCGACCTTGTGAAGTGTCTCTAATTCTAAAAGTGCTAAAACTAATTACTGACAAACATTTTTATAATGAAATTCAGTGGAGCTATAACAAAAATTTGATAAAATACTCAATTGTGCAGTATATGAGCTTGAAGTGCTAGTCAAGACATCAAAGGCAGATAATCTTGGGATATTAGAGACATGGTGTGACGCAGACATAAGCAGTGCAGAACTGGAATTTAGGGAGTATGATGTGTACAGAAAGGGAGGAGGAGTTATGCTATTAGTTAACAAACACTTAAAATCTAAGGAAGTGCATCCAATTGATGTTGGTGGACAATGCAAAGTTGAATTTGTTTGGTGTGACATAAGCACTGGGAAAGGAAAAATTAGAGTAGGTGTGTGTTATAGGCCAAATGAATCTGATGATTATAATGAGCAATTGTGCAGAGAAATAGTGGGCCAGTAAATCAGTGTGTCTTATAATGGGGGATTTTAATTTCCCAGATATTGACTGGATTTTGGGGGCTGGTCACTCACACAGTAGCAAGGCTTTTGTGGATTTATTGGATGATTGTTTTCTACATCAGCATGTTCGGGAGGCAACTAGAGGGAGTAATACTCTTGATTTGATTATCAGTAGTGATTCTTCATGCATTAAGAATCTGCAGATAAAGGAACCACTAGGTGGCAGTGATCACAGTGTGCTGAAGTGGGATTTACTCAAAGAGGTAACTACCATCAAGGGTAAAGGGAAGGGTTTTTGCTTTCGTAAAGGTGACTACAGTGGTCTGAGACAGTATTTAAATTCTATACGGTGGGACCAACTGATGATGTTACCAACAGCAAATTCAAAATTGGAAGCATTCAAAGAATTAATCTTGGAAGCTACTAGGCTTTTCATACCAACAAAGAAATATTGTTCGGGATTTAGGCGTAAATGGATATCAGATGAACTAATTAGACATGTGACAGAGAAGAAAAATGCATGGGATACATATGAATTAACATGTGACACAGAAGCCTATGATAGATATAAGCTGGTCTGTAACCAAGTTACAAAGGAGGTTAGGCAGGCAAAGGCAGATTACGAGAAATCTTTGGCAAAGGATGCAAAGAAAAACAGCAAAGAGTTCTTTACTTATGTAAACTCTAGAAGGAAAGGGATGAATCAGATTCACTTGATATTGATGGTTCAACTGTTGATGATCCTGCTCAGGTAGCTAACAAACTAAATGAATATTTTGCACCTACATTCACACATGAGGAGTTATTCGGGAAGGGTAATGCCAGAAGTGTATTCATCTCTAGCAGTAAGCTAGATAATCTTGTAATAACTGAGAGTAAATTGGAGGAGAAATTGTTGAATGGGGTGGATGCAATCTATCCAGTTATATTAAAGGAGGCAGCAAAGGAAGTAAGTAAACCCTTAGCCATAATTATGAGAGCTTCCCTGTACTCGGGAGAGGTACCCATGGACTGGAGATGTGCAAATGTGACCCCAATCCACGAAGGAGAATCAAAGGGAGACAGGTAATTACAGACCTGTTAGTTTAACTTCTGTTCCAAGGAAATTAATGGAGGCACTGGTTAAAGAAGCAGTGCAGGATCATCTAGACAAGACTTCAGTTTTAGCTCGGACACAGTTAAGGGGAAGTCTTGTCTGACTAATTTGGTTGGATACTATGATGTAGTCACAAAGGAACTGGATGCAAATAATACCTTTGATATCATATATTTGGATCTTTGAAAAGCCTTTGATACTGTTGCACATGGAAGACTGCTGCACAAATTGGAGCAGTGCAGCATTGGAGGCAAATTGCTGCTATGGATAATGGGATGGTTGAGTGGGAGAAGACAGAGAGGGTAATCAATGGACACTGATCTTCGTGGACTAATGTTATTAGTGGAGTCCCTGAGGGTTCAGTGTTGGGTCCATTGGTGTTTTCTGTATTTATAAGTGATATTAATGATGGTATATCAGGCTTAATGTCCAAGTTTGCAGACGATACAAAGGTTGGGAGGGTTGTTAATGACACTAATGACAGTACACTGCTGCATCTGCATCTAGAAAAGTTGAGCAGATGGTCTGAGAGCTGGCAAATGAAGTTTAACATTGACAAATGTAAAGTACTGCATATATGAAGCAGTAATTCCAGAGCAATATCAACTCTGTGGTACCACACTGACAGTGGTAGAGAATGAAAAGAACTTGGGGGTAATTGTGCAGGCAGATTTGAAGTTTTCTGAGTAGTGCAGATGGTCTGCAAGAGTAGCTCATGGTGTCTTGTCAATGATATTCAGGAATTTTTCTTACAGGGATAAGGAGGTGATTATCCCCTTGTATAAGGCAATGGTCAGGCCACACCTTGAGTACAGTCAGTCCTCGTATAGCACGATAGTTGTATTCCTAGAAACCCTCGTGCAATATAAACAACAGGCCCTATGGGAAAAATAGGGTTAGGTGCCGACCACCCAAGATGGAACACAATTTGTAACCAAAACATTACCAAACACGATAAATAATCGTAATAAAATATTGCTAATGCTTTTGCTTCTATCGTAAGCAAACTTGTTTTTTATTTGATTTTCGATCCAAACAGATGACAGCCGTTCCATCTCTTCCAATTCTTTGTTTCTTAATCTAATGGATTTTAATTACACTTTGAGTTGTTCCTGCTATGAAAGTTTTTTATTTTCTCTGCATTCTTTGTAATTCCCGCTGTTGCCTCATTTAAGTGGGAGACAGGTAATTACAGACCTGTCTCCCACTTAAATGTAGCACGTGCAATATCACATGGTTTTTCATTTCGCTCAAAGCGTTTCACAATTTCATATTTTTCTCTATCGACAGAGGCGGACTGGCCATAAGCCTTACCGGGAAAACCCCGGTGGACCGTAGGCCGGTGTGATTTTGGCCATAAACCATTGTATGAGGCCACTATAAATTTTCCCAAGTAAGAATTTTTGACCCAGTCCCCCTCTGTTTATCGATATTGCTTTTCTTTTTCTCTCTGAATCTGCAGTGTCTTCACCAGGACGCTTCCTTTTCACACCTTTTAAGTATTTTACTCATTTTTAGGGAATAAAGCACAATTACAAAACGAGGAGGCACGCTTGATACACATAAACAAAGCTGCGTGCGTGTAGCAACTGAATAAACAACACCGTAAAGGCAGAGATACACTATTAACACCTCACATTTTACTAAATCGCATTTCTAGGGGTTACTACCATAAAACAAGTTGCAGTTGCGTTTCTGTTAGTGGAATCTGTTATAAACTGGTAGTAACTCGATCTAATTGCATTTGCGATTATACCGATAGCTGGAATTGTGTTGGTTTTTACATTATTATGATGAAATGTGTTTCCCCTTCACTGATATAAAAAACAAATACATTTTCAGAATCTTCTCTTCATTCCTATCGTGTTGCGTTCGACTGCCATTTCTTGTAAACACAAAGGCGAATCGTGCATAAGCGAATTCGGTTCGTGTTATATAAAATATTGTTCCCCTATTTATAAATCATCTATGATCGAATTCGTGTAATGTAAACACGTGTTATACGAGGACTGACTGTACTGTATACAGGTCTGGAGGCCTCATTTTAAGAAGGATGTAGAGCTGTTGGAACAAGTACAAAGAAGGGCAACGTGATTAGTAAATAGAAACAGCAACGAACGGTTGCTGTTTCAAAGAAAGACTAAGTTTTGCAAATTACAGTGTCTGAAGACTAGGCACCTGCGAGGTGATCTGATTGAGGTGTATAAAGCTGGTTTGAGCATGCTCAGTGTGATGGGATTCTTCCTCTTGCTCAGAATAATTGCCTGAGAGGGCATAAATTGAAATTATGGAAAGACGGTTGTAGGATAGATGTGCAGAAGTTTGTCTTTAGCCAGTGGGTGGTTGATTGATTGCTGGAACAAACTTCCATCTGTCGTTGTAGAAGTTGATAGCTTAAATAGATTCAAGGTGCATCTTGACAAACATGTGGAGTGAGGGGATGGGTGAAATGAGGGTGTTTTTTTTTTTTTTTTTTTTTTGTCTGATGCTGTATAAGCTTGCTTTCTTGCATCATATACCCTTGCTAATGTAATAAATCTGTAATGCTAATATGGCATCTCTGAATTTTATATTTTTATTCTTCCTCGAGAATCACGGTGTTGTTGTTGTTGTTGTTGTTTGGTTTTTAGGAGCATTAGCAACTAAGGCCATATTGCTCCAGGATATGCGGCGGTCATTCCTTAACCTTTCCGCATCCTCCGTATTTGGTGGTGACGGGCTCGAACCCCGGTCTAATCAAGAAGCGTGTGCTACGCACTGCTGCTCCTTCCCACCTGGCTACGGAGGCGCCGAATCACGGTGTGAATTATGGAGAATTCGTGTAAAAATAATTCATTGTGGTTGTAAATGAAATCCATTTTGCTTACACTGCAGGAGTGATAAATAAATAGTGATCATAACAATGCAAAACACTTGATTTCCTAATGCAGGTGCTCTGCAACTTCAAGTCACTATGTGTACTCGCTCAATTTGAGAGAGAGAGAGAGAGAGAGAGAATGATAATGAATGTGTGCATCAGAGAAAAAAAATACTTTCTCCTTGGAGAATTAAAAAATAAATAAATAACTTGGAATACACAACAACGAATGTGAAATCTTTAGTTTCTTGCAAATAATGCCCACGATTGCAAGTTTCATTTTGGCCACCATAATTGTTATGCAGCTCAGTGTATATTAGCTCTACATTAATAAAGTTGCTGTGTTGTTGATTATTATGTGTAACTGGGCATACCTTCTGAAAAGTCCATACTGTGGGATATTATTTGGTACTTAATCCACACATTTATTTTCATTTTCACTACTGACATATGACCCCACCTAAAAGTTTGTAATCACAGCATATGGCAACAGTTTTTCATTAGTTTTTTTTTAATTCACTAAGACAATGTAAGGTTCAATATATAAAAAACACACACACAACAAAATATCATTCAGGCAATTAAATTTATAATAGTGTCTTGACTAACGTTATTCCAAATGATCTGCAAGGTTCCCCATAAATTTCTTCAGGTGGGCAAACTTCACAGATTTGACAGTCTACTTGTTTCCATAAGAGTTATATTGGGTTTAAGTCAGGTAATTTGGATGGCCACACCATGATTTGCAATAATCCCTCCAGTTGTTTAGTTTGCCATAAAATCCCTGCATAGCTTAGAGCTGTGCTTTGGCTATTGTCTTGTTGTGATATAAAATTTCTTCCACAAAGTCGAATTCCAGGGGCTGTTGCATTATGTTCAAGATGGCTTGACAACTATCAAGAATGTTTTTATAGTCTTCTTTTTTTAAAATTCCTTCAATTCTGATGTCTCCACTCCAGAAAAACAGAAGCAACCCAACATCATGATGGAACCACCACTGTGCTTGACCATAGGTACTAAACAATGTGGCACCATTTTTCTTCAGTTGATCATCTCACATAAACACTACGTGTGGATTCAAAAATTTCAAATTTGGATTCATCCGTGAAAAGTATATTTTTCCAACCTTCAGTTGTCATGTGTTGATGGCTCTTAGCCCAAGTGAACCGTTTCTTTTGATTTTCTGTCTTTAATATGGGGTTTTTGGACTGCTACATGACCATGAAATCCTGCTTGTTTAAGATGGTTTTACAGTGGATGTAGACATGGGAGTTTCTCTGTTCCTATTGAACTTAGCTTGTATTTCAGGTGCAGTAAGTCCTCAATTGCATTTAGAAATTGGTGTTCTTACCTTGTTCCGTTGTTATTCATGGTCATCGTGGTCCTGGTTTGTTATTTATACTGCTTGTCTCCTTAATTCATCAAATGGTAGATTGTACTCATTTAAACGAAACACCTAGTTTTTTTGCCAGTACTTCTTGTGAAAAATAGCACTTCATTTTTCAACACTCAGTTCTCAAAACCTGTGCTCCTGAACTTGTTCCTGTTCTGTGCATCTATAAAACTGGGTTTTCTCTTTCGCTCTCAGCATTACTTTTCTTCCAAACAGCTGATAAAGTATTCCATGGTAGGGCAGATTTAAAATTTGTACAGCTGTGCGTTACTACACACGAGCTGGCATAAATTCAAATTTAAGAAGGATGATTGCAGGATAAATGTATGGAGATTTTCCTTAAGACACTAGGTGCTTGATTGTTGGAACAAAGTTGTTGCTTTGGAAGTGGGTAATTTGAATAAATTTAAAGAACTAAACAAATTGTTGGAAGTGATGGAGAGGTGACATGAGAGGTTGTTTTTTATTTATTTTATTTTATTTTATTTTTTGATGTTGCCTTACTTTCTTGTAATGCAATTCCACTACTATTAATAATAATATTTCGATTAAATATGGACATTGATGAGAAATCAGATATGCATGTACCATCTTCCTACTTCATTTTGATGTTGGTCGTCCAGTATTTCCAAAATGAGATGAGTCTAAACAGGATAGAGGGAAAACAAAACATTTGAACCACCCTTTCAAATCTCGAACCATACACAGCATCGTGTACAACAAAACTTCACAATTTATTTAATCAGCCATCATTCCACGGCGCCTCCGTAGCCAGGTGGGAAGGAGCAGCAGTGCGTAGCATACACTTCTTGATTAGACTGGGGTTCAACCCCATCACCACCAAATACGGAGGATGCGGAAAGGTCAGGGAATAACCACTGCATTTTCCCTGGAGCAATATGACCTTAGTTGTTAATGCTCCTAAAAAAAAACAAATAACAAATAGCATCATTCCATGTGCTATCTAATTGACTGAAATTCACCCCCCTCCAATGTATGTGTTCTCTGAACATAGATTGTAGAGGGCAAATGTTTGAAACCATGCTTGACAACCATCAGCCAATACTACTGAACATAGCTATGTGTATATTGGTATCCCACTGGACTTATCAATGTGTTCCTCATCTATTTTTCCTAGTATGGAGTGTGCGATGCTAACTGACCTTCACAGCATCACCCAGTTTTCCCCTAACTTGCAAAATACATACAGGCATAGAATATCATAGTGATATTCTATGAATAAAATATAGTGAATAAAATATCCCTGATGTGCCATAAAACCATAAAACAAACAAGCAATCATGGTAACCAATGAATTACCTGAAATTTTCATAGTACCACTGGGAACAATTTTCTAATCTAATCCAAATGTCATAATCACTTGAACCTTACTGCTACCATTATAATGATGCCACTGCGCATATAGTAGAACATATACTGGGGGTTACTACCAATACATTATAATAACGAAATCGAACGATGCCAGACAGTGCTATGATTAATGGTAGACAGGACTTTCTCCTTGCCAAGAGTAAGCAAAATAAAGCATGGAACATTTTTTGCCAAAATGCCACAATAGAGTATCTTCTTAACTATAAACAACTCTGAGCTGAAGCTCGACAGATTCATAGGAATGCAAAACAGGATTAGGGAATACATTTCAACCATTTGAAGACACACTGATTTCAGAATAACCTGAAGAAAAACCCATACATTAAGTGTAAAGTATGAACAAACTTCTTTTCCTATTGACTTTGCGGATCCATTAGCTGAAACCTTTGTTTCCACATCATCCTCTCCTTCTGTGTTAATTGGATCCTGCTGATCCAATTAACACAGAATGAAGTCTGTGGAACAGTGTAAGATTATCTTTGCCACTACTTAACCATATTCCTATTGAACTCAAGAAAACTATCCAAAATTTCTAAAATAGAGCTGTTGAACCAGGTGGCATTTATTGCACAATGCTCTTCAACCTTAACTCCAATTCCACATCCACGTTATTGCAATTTTACAACAGAATATTTGAAGAATGTTTATCCTGTTATATGGTATCAGGAAATAGTTAATAGTGGTAGCTATAGCAAAACCAATGAAAATGCCTCCTTCCCAACTAGCTGTCATCCTATATTTCTCACCAGCTGTCTAGGAAAAATGCTAGAAAATATGGATCACAAAAGAAACGTTTTGATTCTTGAAATCAAGTGTTATATCACACAGTTAGTTTTGGTTGTTTTGTAACAGGTCTGCAATGGATATTCGCACCCACATTCAAAATGATTTTTATTAAAAAACAACACATGGTAGTGATAATTTCTGATATTGATCAAAGTATTTGATACCTAGAAATATGGAATCTTCAATCTTGAAACTGAGATGGCTGCCTTGATCCATTTAGAATTATCTCTATGTCAGGATCTGTTGAGTAAGATTCCAAAATGCATTATCTGCAACTCAGAAAAAGAAATCATAATTTAAGTGCAACCTTTTTTTTTTTTTTTTTGCATTAGGTACAGTCAGTCCTCGTATAGCACAATAGTTGTGTTCCTAGAAACCCTCGTGCAATGCAAAATCGTGCAATATAAACAACAGGCCCTACGGGAAAAATAGGGTTAGGTGCCAACGACCCAAGATTGAACACACACATTTGTAACCAAAACATTACTAAACACAATAAATAATCGTAATAAAATATGTAAGTATTTTATTGCGACTATTACATAATAAAATATTGCAAATGCTTTTGCTTCTATCGTAGTAGTAGTAGTGGCATGTGATGCAAGAAAGCAAATGTATGAGCTTATGCAGCATCAGCCAAAAAAAAAAAAAAAAAAAAAATCACACCATTCCCTCCAAATGCCTGTCCAGTTCCTCCTTAAATTTATTCAACCTATCAACTTCCACAACGACAGATGGAAGTTTGTTCCAGCAATTAACCACCCGCTGGCTAAAGGCAAATTTCTGCACATCTATTCTACATCTGTCCTTTCCTGATTTGAATTTATGCCCCCTTAGGTTCGTAATCTGAACAAGTGGAAGGATCCCCATCAGAATTCAGCATGCACAACCCATTCAAGGCCTTATACACCTCAATCAGATCACCGCGCAGGTGCCTAGTCTCCAGCCACTGCAATTTGCAGAACTTAAGCCTCTCTTGATAAGAGGATCCCTTCATTCCCCTCACCAATCTTGTTACCCTTCTCTGTACACGCTCAAGTAAATTACATCCTTCCTAAAATGAGGCCTCCAGACCTGTATGCAGTACTCAAGGCGTGGCCTGACCATTGCCTTATACAGAGGGATAATCACCTCCTTTTCCCTGCTAGCAAAATTCCTATGTATCATTGACAAAACGCCATGACCTGCCCTGGCAGCCTGTCTGCATTGCTCTGAAAACTTCATATCTGCCTGCACAATTACTCCCAGGTCTTTTTCATTTTCTACCACCTTAAGTGTAGTACCACACAGTTGGTACATTTCTCTGGGGTTACTTCTACCCATATGCAGTACTTTGCATTTGTCAAGGTTAAACTTCAGTTGCCACTTCTTAGCCCATCTGCCCAAATTATCTAGATCCTGTTGCAGTAGCACACTGCCACTGCTGTCATTAACAACCCTGCCAACCTTTGTATCATCTGCAAACTTCGACACTAAGCCTGATATACCTTCATCAATATCATTGATAAATATACAAACAACAGTGGACCCAACACCGAACCCTGTGGGACTCCAATAATAACATTAGTCCAAGAAGAGCAGCACCCATTGATTACCACCCTCTGTCTTCTTGCACTTAACCATCCTTTTATCCATTGTAGCAACTTACCCTTAATACCATTCTGCTCCAATTTGTACAATAGTCTTCCATGCGCAATAGTGTCAAAAGCTTTCCTGAAATCCAAATATATGATATCAAAATTATTTTTTGCATCCAGTTCCTTTGTAAGCAAACTTGTTTTTTGTTTAATTTTCTATCCAAACAGACGACAGCCATTCCATCTCTTCCAATTCTTTGTGTCTTAATCTAATGGATTTTAATTACACTTTGAGTTGTTCCTGCTATGAAAGTTGTTTTTATTTTCTCTGCATTCTTTGTAATTCTCGGCGTTGCCTCATTTAGGCCTGTAGCAAGTGCAATATCACACGGTCTTTCATTTCACTCAAAGTGTTTCACAATTTCATATTTTTTTTCTCTATCGACAGAGACGGACTGGCCATAAGCCTTACCGGGGAAACCCCGGTGGGCCAGAGGCCGATGTGATTTTGGCCATAAACCATAGTATGAAGCCACTATAAATTTTTCCGGGTAAGAATTTTTGATCCAGTCCGCCTCTGTTTATCGATATTGCTTTTCTTTTTCAATCTGAATCTGCATTGTCTTCACCAGGACACTTCCTTTTCACACCTTTTAAGTATTTTACTCATTTTTAGGGAATTAAACACAATTACAAAATGAGGAGGCATGCTTGATACACATAAACAAAGCTGCACGCGTGTAGCAACTGAATAAACAACACCGTAAAGGCAGAGATACACTATTAACACCTCACATTTTACTAAATCGCATTTCTATGGGTTACTACAATTAAAACAATTTCCAGTTGCGTTTCTGTTAGTGGAATCTGTTATAAACTGGTAGTAACTCGATCTAATTGCATTTGCGATTATACCGATAGCTGGAATTGTGTTGGTTTTTACATTATTATGATGAAATGTGTTTCCCCTTCACTGATATAAAAAACAAATACATTTTCAGAATCTTCTCTTCATTCCTATCGTGTTGCGTTCAGTTGGGGTGATTCTGCGTTCAACTGCCATTTCTTGTAAACACTAAGGCGAATCGTGCATAAGCGAATTCGGTTCGTGTTATATGAGATATCGTTCCCCTATTTATACATCGTGTATGATCGAATTCGTGTAGTGTAAACACGTGTTATACGAGGACTGACACCTATAACAGCTTGACATACCAGGTGTGGTGGAAATTTATGTGTACATGGTCTGTCTTGCCATTTCCTGTTGATCATTGAGTATAGCTGCCATTGAAAGATAGCTACAATTTGCTAATATTGAAAAAAAAAAAAAAAATTAAAAATTAAAGTTTGTGTATATCCTGTATGCACGAAAGATATTTTACTGTAAAACATCCTTGGCTTGGAAGAGGTTAATGAAATCCAAGCCAAGGAATATAACAGAAGTGTAATGAAAATGCAAATATTTGTTTGTTGTGGTTAAATATTTGTATCACAATCATGCTTCCTGCAGTTACTACTGCGGTAAGTATGATTGCGACGTCACAGTCATACTATTCTACAAACATGCTTCCTTACTATGATTGCAACAATACAAATATTTGACCACAACATTTGCATTTCCCTTACATTGTTAAGTGCTGCTATAGATGTTTTCACATCAAAACTTGGACAAAATGTAATGGCTATCAATAAATTGCAGAAAAAAGTACATCAGTACACTTCTGTAGATTGCAGTTTCTTTATTCAAAACCTCGTAAAACTGAAAGGCATAGAAATGCCCATTTATGTGCTTCAGCTTCCGCTTTAATGTGTAAAAATACCATTGAACACAGTCTTGTTCAATCCGCACTGGGCACATACAGAACCTCATAAATTCTAAGCCTGTACATTGAAATGCATGATTTCTTGCTTTATCTCAGAAGACACAGTGTACACTATTTGTGTATTTACATAGATGTCGAAGCATTGGCAACATGGCTACCACCCCCGATCATTATCATGGTAGACATAAATGGGCACCATCCCCTGTGGGGGTCTCAACACCAAGACAAACGTGGAAGATTGGTCGAAAAATTATTAGAAGAATAGAATCTCTCACTCCTTAACACTGGAGTAGGTTGTTTCCACAGGAATAACCTCAGCCATTAACATTTCCATATGTTCACCAGCCCTATACCCATGTATTGAGTGATCGATCTTGAACAACCCACTTAACAGCGACCATCTCCCTGTGGTCTGCAAAATATTAACGAAAGAAGCTACCGTAGCCGAGTGGGCAGGAGCGGGAGTGCAGTAGCACACGCTCTTTGAGTAGACCGGGGTTCAAGCCCCTGACTGCTGAATACGGTCGATCTGCCAACCCGCATTGGACCAGCATGGCAGATTATGGTCCATTTCCCTCAACATGAATTGTTGAGGAGGCTTCCATCCTGCAGTGGGTTGATAATGGCTGCACTTTACTTTTTTACTTTATTACACATTACGATGGCCAAAAAAGATGGAGATTTCATAAGCTTTCATAAAGCTTACAGCTCATGCGACAATGGATGAACAAATAATCACTACTCAGCCAATAGACAACTCATTCAAAAACCAGATATTAATTGCAGCCAAAGTTACAATCCCTCGTTCTTCTGGAAAGTATTATAAACATACCACAACATGGTGGAATGATGAATGCAGTTTGGCCAAGAGAGAGAAGGACAAGGCTTGGAATCTCTTCCAAAAGTATCCACCTCCACCAATCTCATAAATTTTAAAAAAGCAAGAGCTAGAGCCAGATATATCCGGCGTAGGAGTAGAAAGGAATTGCGATACGTTTCACGTCCACAATTAACAGAAATACAGATACTCGTGTTATATGGAACAAAATCAAAAAACTTGATGGGAAATATCTTTCAGTATCAACTCCACTTATAAACTTGAATGGACAGGAGATCACTAACTCCAAGGAAATCGCAAACATAATTGCAGCTACTTTTGCAAGTATATAAGCAGTATCAGCATATATCCCATACTTTCAGAAAACAAAATCTGTAGCGGAAAAATACAAACTAAACTACAGTACTAACAAACATCTTCCATGCAACCGGCCTTTCAATATAGAAGAAATGCAGAAAGCTCTGGCTAAGTCAAGGAGGAGTGCAGCAGGACCCGATGGTATTCACTATCAAATGATACAGCAACTTAGTCAAAAATCTCTAAATACATTACTTAAATTATACAAGAGAAAACTTACTAAACACAAATCAGTATGGTTTCCTCAAAAAAAAAGATCATCTCTGTACCCCATGATAAAAGCAGATGCAAATATTCACAATGCTTTTCTAAAGAATGAGCATCTAATCATGATCAGTCTCCACATAGAAAAGGCTTTTGATACTACCTGGCGATACAGCATTCTGAATGAGAGAGAACATGACCTTGGTTTGTGAGGACACCTACCAATCTTAATAAAAATATTTTCTGAAGCTCAGAACCTTCCAAGTAAAATATCTAAACAATCTATCACAAACATGTACTCAGGAAGAAGTTCCTCAGGGTTCAGTGCTTGAGTGCAATTTTGTTTGCAGTCAAAATAAATTCCATTACAAAAGATCTACCATAAACAGTTGAAACATTCCTTTATGCAGATGACGTTACCATTTCATGCCATTCACAAAACATGAACATGATTGAAAAGCAATTACAAAGCGCAGTTAAAAAAAATAGAATTGTGACAAAAAAACAATGGCCACACATTTCTGTATAAAGCGAAAAATGCACCCAGATCCAGAAACAAAACTAGAAAACCAGCTGATACCTCTAGCAAATAGTAAACGTTTCCTTGGCCTGATTCTCGATAAAAAAACTTAACTTATTGGAACATATCAAATGCCTCCAAACAACCTGTCTAAAAAAACAAAATATTCTCAGAGTTCTTTCTGCAATGATGTGGGGAGCTAATCGGTTCACGCTAATTCACCTGCTCTATAATCAGATCAATACTAGACTATGGAGCCCCCCCCCCCTTTACAGTTCGTGTAGACCAAGTTTCATCAAATGGCTTGGTTCCATATATCACAGTGCCTTACAAATTTCCTTAGAACATTACCTGTACAAAGATTATATGTAGAGGCTCATGAGCCTTCACTATATTTCCAGAGGCACATGCTGCTATTAAACTATCCTATTAAAATCTGAAGTATTCCTCATCATCCTACTTGGTAGTATCTTTTCAGTCCACAGTGGGAGAACCTCTACAGAAATAAACACACAATAAACCAGCAATATGACTAAAAGAACTAGTTTCAGAATGGGGCCTAAGCTTTGACAGCATGTATGAGGATAATAGCATAACTACTTCACCATGGCACACTTTCAAGCCTAACTGTGACACTTAATTTCAACAGTGGGGAAAAAGCATTCTGGCAAATTTCAACAAAACAAATGCATGCAGCCCACTTATCACAGTTCTCTAATATCTTCAAATATATACAGGTGGCTCTGAAAGAGATACTCGAGTGGTGCTGCAATGGTCCTTCCACACACTGTCATCTCACAGCAACTCCCAAACCAATGCAGTAACTATTCTGCTGAATTATTTGCCCTACTTAAAATATGTTGCATCCTCTCCTCTTCTGAAACATTTCATATACACAGATTCATTAAGTGCAATACATGCTCTCCAATGAAAGCAGACTCCAACGCCAGGGCTCACTCCTTGGTAATCTCCAAGGCAGAATGTGTTGGTCCCAAAGGAACTAGTTATTGTTGGTGCCTCTGTTGTCAGGGAGACTGGGAATATATTGTGTAAAAAGGATAGATAGAACAGGACCAGGGGTATGTCTGCCAGGGGCAAAATTTGATGACGATCTAAAGCATATATCATCTTTTAAGGGCACAAAAGGTGATAGTGTTGTACACGTTGTCACCAATAACATTAAGAGTAGTAGATCTGCAGATTTACTTAACAAGTATAGGTCAATGTTGCAAAAAAGTCGTGAGTCAGGGTTAAATTTGAAAGTGACTGCAATTCTGCCCAGAACGATAGGAGGGAATACATGTTGAGAGCCTTGTCAATCAATTTGGCCCTGGAGGGAATGTGCAAGGCTCAAGGGGTAGAATTTTTTCAGCGTGATCTGTGCTTGTTAACAGGAGAGACTGCTTCTACAGGGATGCGATACACTTAAATAGAAAGAGTGCAAGAATATTTGCTGATGCTATCGAGGCAGTGTTAGGTGGTTGGAAAACTGCTAGATTGGGTGGGGGGAATTCACAGATTAAAAGGTTTAAAGTAGCCGCAGACAGAGGTGAAGGTGGTTCTTGCACAACTTCTATTAAAATAAGTAGCGACCTGGAGCGAGGGGCGCTGAGGGTTTCAGGGACTGATGGCAGTCGTCGTGAAACAGGTGGGTATATGGGATGTGTTAGGGTAACTAATAATAAGGATAAGTACATGTATATCAATGCTAGAAGTATAGTAAAGTAAATAAATTCAATGAATTTGAAGTGTTGGTCAAGACATCAAAGGCGGATATTGTTGGAATAACAGAGATGTGGTGTCACACAGATATAAGGAATGCAGAACTGGAATTTGGGGAGTATGATGTGTACAGAAAGGATAGGAAGGGAGGAGGTGTTATGCTGTTAATTAAGAAAAACATAAAATCAAAAGAAGTGCATCCAGTTGATATAGATGAACAGTGCACTGTTGAGTCAGTTTGGTGTGACATAAGCACTGCGAAAGCAAAAATAAGAGTAGGAGTGTGTTATAGGCCTAATGAGTACAATGAACAATTGTACAGAGAAATAAGGCTAGTAAATCAGAATGTCTTGTATTGGGGAATTTTAACTTCCCAGATATTGACTGGAACTTGTGGGTTGGTCACTCACGCACTAGTAAGACTTTGGTGGATTTATTGGATGATTGTTTTCTGCAGCAGCATGTTCGAGAGGCAACCAGAGAGGGTAATACTCTTGATCTGGTTATCAGCAGTGATCATTTGTGTATTAAGAATTTGCAGATAAAGGAACCACTAGGTGGCAGTGATCACAGTGTACTGATGTGGGATTTACTTAAACATATAATTATCATCAGGGGTAAAGGAAAGGGTTTTTGCTTCCATAAAGGTGAGTACAGTGGTCTCAGACCGTTTTTAAATTCTGTACAGTGGGATCAACTGACGATGTTACCAACAGTAAATTCTAATTGGGAAGCATTCAAGGAATTAATCGTGGATGCTACTAAAAGTTTCATACCTATTACGAAATATTGTTCAAGGTTTAGACCTGAATGGTTATCAAATGAACTAATGAGACTCTTGACTGAGAATAAAAATGCATGGAATGCATATAAATTATCAAACGACTCAGAAGCCTATGGCAGATATAAACTAATCAGGTCACAAAAGAGCTTAGGCAGATTACGAGAAATCTTTGGCAAAAGATGCTAAGAAAAGGATTTCTTTACTTATATAAACTAAAAGTAAGGGGATGAATCTGATTGGTCCACTTGATTTCGATGGTTCAACTGTTGATGATCCTACTCAGAACGAAAACAAACTGAATGAGTATTTTGCATCTACATTCACACATGAGGAGTTATTAAGGTTTGAAAATGGCAGAAGGTTATCAAATTTTAGCAGGGTGCTTAATGATTTTGTAATAACTGAGAGCAAAGTGGAAGAGAAATTGTTGAAGTTAAACATAAGAAAGGCACCTGGGGTAGATGGAATCTGTCCAGTTATATTAAAGGAGGCGGCAAAGCAACTAAGCAAACCCTTAGGCATAATTATGAGAGCATCCTTGGACCCAGTGGAGGTCCCTATGGACTGGAGATGTGCAAATTATCCCCAATTCACAAAGGGGGGGGGGGTAGAGGGGTGACACGAATAATTATAGACCAGTTAGTTTAACTTCTATTCCGGGTAAAATAATGGAGTCACTGTTTAAACATGCATTGCAGGATCATCTAGATAAGACTGTAGAAATAATTCAGACACAGCATGGGTTTGTTGAGGTAAAGTCTTGTCTGACAAATTTGATAGGATATTATGATGTGATTACAAAGGAACTGGATGCAAAAAATAATTTTGATATCATATATTTGGATTTCAGGAAAGCTTTTGACACTGTTGTGCATGGAAGACTATTGTACAAATTGGAGCAGAATGGTATTAAGGGTAAGTTGCTACAATGGATAAAAGGATGATTGAGTGGGAGAAGACAGAGGGTGGTAATTAATGGGTGCTGCTCTTCTTGGACTAATGTTATTAGAGGAGTCCCACAGAGTTTGGTGTTGGGTCCTCTGATGTTTTGTATATTTATCAATGATATTGATGAAGGTATATCAGGCTTAGTAGTAGTGGTGGCATGTGATGCAAGAAAGCAAGTGTATGAACTTATGCAGCATCAGCCAAAAAAAAAAAAAAAAAAAAATCACACCATTCCCTCCAAATGCCTGTCCAGTTCCTCCTTAAATTTATTTAAGCTATCAACTTCCACTATAACAGATGGAAGTTTGTTCCAGCAATTAACCACCCGCTGGCTAAAGGCAAATTTCTGCACATCTATTCTACATCTGCCTTTTCTTAATTTGAATTTATACCCCCCTTAGGTTCGTGATCTGAAAAAGTGAAGGATCCCATCAGAATTCAGCGTGCTCAACCCATTCAAGACCTTATACACCTCAATCAGATCACCACGCAGGTGCCTAGTCTCCAGCCAGTGCAATGTGCAGAACTTAAGCCTCTCTTGGTAAGAGAATCCCTTCATTCCCCTCACCGATCTTGTTGCCCTTCTCTGTACACACTCAAGCAAATCTACATCCTTCCTAAAATGAGACATCCAGACCTGTACGCAGTACTCAACTTGTGACTTGACCATTGCCTTATACAGAGAGACAATCACCTCCTTTTCCCTGCTAGCAAAATTCCTATATATCATTGACAAAATGCCATGACCTGCCCTGGGAGCCTTTCTGCATTGCTCAGAAAACTTCATATCTGACTGTACAATTACTCCCAGGTCTTTTTCATTTTCTACCACCTTAAGTGTAGTACCACACAGTTGGTACGTTTCTCTGGGATTACTTCTACCCATATGCAGTACTTTGCATTTGTCAAGGTTAAACTTCAGTTGCCACTTCTTAGCCCATCTGCCCAAATTATCTAGATCCTGTTGCAGTAGCACACTGCCATTGCTGTCATTAACAACCCTGCCAACCTTTGTATCATCTGCAAACTTCGACACTAAGCCTGATATACCTTCATCAATATCATTGATAAATATACAAACAACAGTGGACCCAACACCGAACCCTCGGGACTCCACTAATAACATTAGTCCATAAAGAGCAGCACCCATTGATTACCACCCTCTGTCTTCTCCCACTTAACCATCCTTTTATCCATTGTAGCAACTTACCCTTAATACCATTCTGCTCCAATTTGTACAATAGTCTTCTATGTGCAACAGTGTCAAAAGCATTCCTGAAATCCAAATATATATCAAAATTATTTTTTGCATCCAGTTCCTTTGTAACCACATCATAATAACCAATCAAATTTGTCAGACAAGACTTTCACTTAACAAACCCATGCTGTGTCTGAATTATTGCTGCAGTCTTGTCTACATGATCCTGCATTGCATCTTTAACCTTTGACTCCATTATTTTACCCAGAACAGAAGTTAAACTAACTAGTCTGTAATCACTCGTGTCACCCAAGTGTCGAAGTTTGCAGATGATACAAAGGTTCGCAGGGTTGTTAATGACAGTAATGGCTGTGTGCTACTGCAATAGGATCTAGATAATTTGGACAGATGGGCTAAGAAGGAGCAACTGAAGTTTAACCTTAACAAATGCAAAGTACTGCATATGGGTAGAAGTAACCCCAGAGAAAGTTTACCTTAACAAATGCAAGTACTGCATATGGTAAGAGTAACCCCAGAGAAACTTACCAACTGTGTGGTACTTCACAATTAGGTGGTAGAAAATGAAAAGACGTGGAGTAATTGTGCAGCCAGTATGAAGTTTCTGAGCATGCAGACGTGCCCAGGGCAGGTCATGGCGTTT
The DNA here is from genome assembly GCF_048544385.1 of Mastigoproctus giganteus. Classification (NCBI taxonomy): domain Eukaryota; kingdom Metazoa; phylum Arthropoda; class Arachnida; order Uropygi; family Thelyphonidae; genus Mastigoproctus; species Mastigoproctus giganteus. The sequence goes on from NC_143585.1 coordinate 116,160,440, forward strand.
TGTCAATGATATATAGGAATTTTGCTAGCAGGAAAGGAGGTGATGTCTCTCTGTATAAGGCAATGTCAGGCCTACACTTGTGTACTGCATACAGGTATGGAGGCCTCATTTCAGGAAGGAGTAGATTTGCTGTGAGCTGTACAGAGAAGGGCAACAAGATTGATGATGGAATGAAGGGATCTTACAAGAGAGGCTTTAGTCTGCCATGCACTGGCTGGAGACTAGACACTGCGTGGTGATCTGATTGAGGTGTATAAGGTCTTGAATGATTGTGCATGCTGAATTCTGATGGGATCCTTCACTTGTTCAGATTACGAACCTATGGGGCATAAATTCAATTAAAGAATAGACATGTGAGATAGATGTGCAGAAATTTGCCTTTAGCCAGCGGGTGTTAATTGCTGGAACAAACTTCCATCTGTCATTGTGGAAGCTGATAGTTAAATAATTTAAGAGGAACTGACAGGCTTTGGAGGGAATGGTGTGGGTTTTTTTTATTTTTATTGGCTGATGCTGCAAAAGCTCAAGCACTTGCTTTCTTGCATCACATGCCAGAAAGCAAGCGTATGATACAAGATACAAGCTATGGATACAAGCTCATCTTGTGAACTCAAAAGCAAAAGAAGTCAAGTAAATTTCTGTTGGATCCCTGACATTCAGCTATGATGTAATGAAAGGCTGAGATCGATAGCAAGAATGCCTACAAATACAGACCTATCATAAAATAGATTTTCAACACTCAATGGTCACAATATGGCAAAATGACTAATAAACTGTTTCAAATAAAACATGAACTCAGCCATGAATTCGAGCCCTGTAATAATCGGCATGAAGAAGTCAGTTAACCAGACTGTGCATTTGGACATACCCATCTCGCACTCTTACTTACTCACAAAAGCAATCCTCAAGAATGTCTTCACTGTTCTTGTTAACTCACTGTGAACTATTTCCTAATAGAATGTCCATAGTACTACATGGTGTAACAATCAGCCTTCCATCTCCCTAGAAATATTCAGGATTCACTGACTTTATCTCAAACCCTAGGCGATAACTCAACATTCAAAATATATTATTTATCTAAAACTAATAGTATATTTTAGCCGGATATAAACCATAATTAAGAAACATCACCGTCATTGTCACATAATACTAATAGATAAGCACAATATGGCCAAAGTTGCTTTTGCACCAAAAAAAAAATTCAACAGCAACCAACCAACAAACCAAAATTGGCCACACATCTTACACACTATTATCTTTTAATGAGTGAAAATGTCCTTCAAGAGATACTAGGTGACTTTGCAAACCTAGATTAGACATTTCTTGGCCTTTAATGCCAACTTGTCATAAAATCTTTTAAGTACAATGAGTGCGTCCGTTAGCATTGTGTGTCTAACTTTAGGTATAGAGTCATCGCTGGTAATCAGATCAAGAGTATTTCTTTCTCTTATTGCCTGTATAACATGCTGCTGTAGAAAGCAGTTATCCAATAAATCCATAAAATATTTACTACTATGTGAGTGCACAACCCAATAAGTCAGTTCCAGTTAGTATCTGAAAAGTTAGTCTCTCATTATTAGACATTCTGATCTACTGCCCAATTCTGTTTGTCTATGTATTGTTCATTTTGCTTATCACAGTCACTTGGCCTATAACAGACTTCTCCTCTCATTTTAATTTCTTTGTGCTGCTTTAAACGAGCATAACTCCTCCTATCCTGCTCGTTCTTCCTGTCACATTGGTTGCACAATTACCCCTCCAGGTCTTTTTCATTTTCCACTACTCGGAGTGTAGTACCACACAAATGTTATGTTACTCGGGGTCACTACTACCCATATGCAGTACTTCGCATTTATCAATGTTTAACTTCAATTGCCATTTCTCAGCCCATCGCCCCCAACAATTTTAGACCCCATTGCAATAGCATACTGTCATTAATTACCCTGCCAACCTTTGTATCATCACCAGACTTGGACATTAAGCCCGATACACCATCATCAATATCACTGATAAATGCAGAAAACAACAATGGGCAAAGCACCAAATTCTGGAGAACTCCACTAATATCATTAGTCCATGAAGAGTAATGTCCATTTATTACTGCTCTCTATCTTTTCCCACTCAATCATTCCTTTAACCTTAGCAGCAACTTGCCTTAATGCCATGCTGCTCCAATTTGTACAGCAGTTTTTTATGTGCAACAATATCAAAAGCTTTCCTGAAATCTGAATATATGATATCAAGATTATTTTTTGCATCCAGTTTCTTTGTGACCACATCATAGTAACCAATCAGATTGGTCAAACAAGATTTACCCTTAACAAACCCATCCTATGTTTGAAGTATAATTGTGGCCTTATATAAATAAATACATAAACAATTTATTTATATTGTGGCCTTATACAAATAAATACATAAGTCTAGATGATTTCCATTATTTTCCGTGGAGCAGAAGTTAAACTAACAGGCCTGTAATTGCTTATGTCACCCCTTTCATGAATTTTACCCCTTAATTAATTTTGCGATGCATTTGCACATCTCCAGTCCATCAGGACCTCCCCTGAATCCAAGGATGCTCTCATAATTAAAGCTAAGGGTTTCTTACTTCCTTTGCTGCTTCTCTTAATCAAACTGGATTCTTATGTTTAATTTCAATAATTTCTCTTCCACTTTCCTCTCAGTTATTACAAAATCATTTATTTAGCTCCCTGTTAGGGCTTGACAAACTTTTGGCATCCCACTTCCCTGAAGAATTCCTCATGTGTGAATGCAGATGCAAATATTCATTCAGTTTTTATGGGTGCTTTTTTAAGCAGTTGCAATGAAATTTCTATTACTTTAGCATAAGGAAGATTGTACCAACTATAAAAACGAAGTTTTTTGGTTTTATTAATTACAGGTTTAATTATTTAATGGCATTTCATATAATGAAATTCAATTTTTAACAAAATCTTCATTTTTTTCCCCTGTTTTATCTTTTTACAGTGTATTTCAGTAATATACTATTACAGATGTATTAATTTAATCACTGTAGTTCAAAAATATTTTGATATTTCTTACTTTTTTTAGACTGGATGTAGCCCATTGGACCACAAAAATTATTTTGCATCCCCTTCTGCGAGACTTACAGAAAACACATCATTGCCAGATGAGGAGAAAGATGATTATAACTTGCATAAAGGTATTAAAAACTCTTCAGGTTTGCCAAAAATAGCTGTGAAACGAACTGCTCCTCCTCAAGCTCTTGATAATGAAGCAAAACGAAAAAAAAGTATACCATTCCCTAATGGGGCTCAGGTAGTGTATTGGATCTAATTCTAAATAAATATTAATTGAAATTTATAGAGCTATAATTTAGATTTTTCTATTTCAAAATTTGTTTTAAATAGTGGTGCAGGTTAACTACATTTGTATAGAATATTTCCTGTCCTAACTGATAATAGAGGATTAAGAAAGAAATACAGCAAATCTGCTTGCTACCTAGCTGAATACTATTGCTTACATATAAATTTTTCTGGTGTGCTTGCTAGATGATTTTTTTTTTTTTTAAACTACTTAAATAAATACATACAAATTATGATTATTCTTTATTCTCAGCTTCTTGGTTATCTGACTCAAAGAATCCAAAGCAGATCCATTTTAAATACTTCAGTTAAGTTCAGAGTATTGTGGTGTCTGATGGGAAACTTCCCAGGGATGGCAGTGATCCTGGAGTAATGCATGCAGATATGAATATTCACATTACAAAATCAATCCCATATGCTGCCCTAAAAATACTCTCCCTTTAATTTTATGCACATCAATTAAGATTCTGGGAAAAGCCCAAGTGCTGTCCTAAAAAATACTCAGTCTTTTAAGTTTATGCCCATCAGTTAGTATTTTAGGAAATTTCCTTTTGATGCAACTACTGCTTTAATTTACATGGATTGATTGATCTGGAATACTGATTTTAAAAACTAAACATGTGTTCATTATTATTACATGCTTAAAGAATAAACTTTTTTAAATATTTTTTTCACTCCCCTCTTAGGTAAATAAATGGAAACCCATAATAGGATTGAGGGCTATTAATCCTTTCATTGTCGATCCTAACCTTTTTAAATTTTAATTGTGACACAGTGTATTATAACTGTAGTTGTTTTTGTGCCATAAAAAACCAAAACAAATGAACAGTGTTAATCCTTTGTCAAAAGTCATTTGTGAAAATGTGCATGCCAAGCAGGTTAAAAATTTTATTACTTGGTAAGAGCATACATCAAATTTTGATTGGCTTCAAGGGACCATACTTTGTCGAGATGTGATATGTCAAAGTTAGTATTAGTATTAGTAACGGCCACATGGTACAAGAAAGCCTATGGCTTATGTTGCACCAGCCAAAAAAAAAAAAAAAAAAAAATCTGAACAAAACAATGATAAAAACAAAAAAAATAAATAACTAAATAATAATAATTAATTGAAAAAAAAAGGAAATTAAACCTATCATCCTATGCGCTTCCTTTACCCGAAAGTACTATCCAGATGACTTTTGAATTTCCCCAAACTGTCAGCCTCTACCACCCATGAAGGCAACTTATTCCAGTAATTTATAACTCTCTGGCTAAAATAAAACTTCCTGCAGTCCAATCTAAACATTTCCTCCTGCAACTTGAATTTATGTCCCCTACTTCTAGCATCATTTATGATCTTAAAAATTTCATCCTCATTCATTTTACTGATGCCTCTCAGAGCTTAAACACCTCAATCAAATCTCCTCTAAGGTGTCTAGTTTCCAAACTCTGCAACCCACATATTCGAAGTCTTTTTTCATAAGGACGCCTTTTGCCGATCTCACCAGGCGAGTTACCCTTCTTTGCACCCTTTCAAGAAGCTCGATGTAAATGTCTTTCTTTATGTGCGGTCTCCATACTTGAACACAGTGTTCTAAGTGTGGTCTAACAAAAGTCTTATATAATGGGATTATCACATCCTTATCTCTACTTGCTAAAGTTCGATAGATCATCGATAGGACACCATGGGTCTTCCTTGCAACCTGTTTACAATGCTCAGAGAATTTCATGTCTGACCGTATCGCAACACCCAAGTCCCTTTCCTCCAGTACTGGGTTTAGTTGAACTACACCAAGTGAATAAGTTATTTTGGGATTACTTTTTCCCAGGTGTAATACCTTACATAAGCATAGCTGCCATTTTTCTGACCATTCCTGAAGTCTATCTAGGTCTCTCTCTGAAGAAGCTCAGCTTGACAGTGATCATTAACTACTCCACCAATTTTAACATCATCTGCAAATTTAGACTTCACGCCCTCTATCCCTTCATCAATGTCGTTTATGAAAATTAAAAACGACAGTGGTCCTAATACTGATCCTTGGGGAACCCCACTTCTTACATCAACCCAATCTGGGGAATAGCCATTTATCACAACCCTCTGCCTCCTGCCCTGAAGCCATCCTTCTGTCCATCTAAGGATTTTCCCAGTGATTCCAACCTGTTCCAGCTTATAAAGCAACCGCTCATGTGGGACTGAGTCAAAAGTTTTGCTGAAATCTAAATAAACAATGTCGAAATTATTCCCTAAATCCAGCTCATGAGTGACCCTTTCGAAATAGCAAACCAGATTTGTTAAACATGATTTTCCCTTTACAAAACCATGCTGAGTATCCTTGAGAATTTCAATTCGATCCAAATGATCCTGAATTCCACCCTTGATCATTGCCTCCATGATTTTCCCTACTACTGAAGTCAGACTGACAGGTCGATAATTTCCAACTTCACTTTTAGAGCCACCCTTATGTATGGGAGATACATTTGCACTTTTCCAATCCAAGGGAATCTCCCCAGAGTCTAGTGATTCTCGCATAATTAGCCTCAATGGTTCAATGCACTCACTTGCCGCCTCTCTTAAGATTATAGGGTATATTCCATCAACTCCAGGAGCCTTACTGGTCTGTAGGCTCGAAAGTTTTTTCATTAAATAATCTTGCGAAATTTCAATATCATTAATTACATATTTTTTAACTTTGCTCCCACAATTTCCCATTGCCACAAAAGGCTTTTCATTTGTAAATATCGATGCAAAATAACTGTTGAGTTCATCTGCAATGGCAGCTGGTGTATTTATTACTATCCCCTTTCCCTTACATAAAGGTCCGATCTGTTTGTCCTGCTCTTCTTGGCATTTATTTATGTGAAGAATTCTTTATCCCCCCCTCTTTGCTCTGTTTGCTAGTGATTTCTCATACACTGCCTTTGCCTGTCGAACCTTTTCTGTGGCTCTATTACACATCACCTTGTAGCTGTTATAGGCTTCAGTACTTTTTATTGCTCTGTAACCTTTCCATGCCACCTTTTTCTGCTCAAGTAATGTGGCAACTTCACTATTCATCCAACTGGAACCCTTCTCGTGGAATATTTTTTTAATGGTATATTCGCATTCAAGGCATCTGTGATTAAGGTTTTAAAAGCGTACCACAGTTCAATTGTATTCATTCTCAGCGCGATATCTACCCAGTTAATAGAGGCCATGTAGTACCTTAAGGCATCATAATTTCCTTTTCTGAAATTAAAACTCATTCCTTTGCCTTTTACTTCTGCTACCTCTCTCGTCATCATCCACCGTAGAACTCCGTGATCACTTCCTGCTACTGGTTCCTCTACTGTCAGCCCTGTTATGTCATCTGATTCATGTGTTGATGATGAGGTCTAGGATATTCTTTTCTCTAGTACTTTCCCTGACATGTTGATATAAATAACAGTCATCTAGCTGATTTAAAAATTTTGTTCCCCATGTCGAGTTTCCTTCCCATTTACTCCAATCAATTAGAGGCAAATTGATGCTTACTTCTACATGCCCATAATAAGGCATTGATGCTTACCTCTACATGCAAATTCCATTTGCATGTAGAAGCTTTTGTCATAATCTTCACAATCACCTGGTCTGTAGATTACTCCTACTCGCATTATACCTTTGTTTCCAACTATCTCACACCATACAGACTCTATACTAGCATATGAAATGTCTGAATCCGGGAAAGCTATCGTCGCACTCAGGCTGCTTCTGATAAGAAGCATTACCCCACCATCCCTTCTATCTACCCTATCCTTCCTAAATACATTATACAAGCCGTACTGAAACTCATCATCCCCAATTTCCGGGTGGCACCACGTCTCTGTAAGCCCTATTATGTTCGCGTTACTTGTTTGAATTCGCTCATTTTATTGACGACACTTCTAACGTTACTGTATAAACAATTCAGATTTACTGTCCTTGTATATTTAACAAACCTAACACAACCCTTGAAGTTTTTTAGGCTCTCTTCCTTGATATTAGCTACCTGCTCACGTGAAACGTCTTTGCCCCCAGAACATCTAGATAATACGTCCAGTTGGGGTAACAGATAAGAACTCTTAAGGTATGTGCAAGAGTTACATTGACCAATATTATCAGATAAACGCGTGTCAGTATTACCCCCCCCCCCCAACTAGCAGTTTCCCTGAACCTTTAAGGTATCCTCAATAATACTGGCAAAAACATTTGCACCACCTTTGTTTAAGTGTATCCCATCTCTACAAAACAAATTCCTTCTACCTACAAGTGTGGGCCATGCTGATAGAAATTTACCCCCTAAAGCCTTGCAGATTCCTTCAAGTCTTGAGTTAATCCACAAGGCTCTTAACATATAATCCCTCCTATCGTGTCTGGGCAGAATTGCAGACACATAGACATTATGGCCTAGCTCGCGACATTTCCTCAGCATGGTCCTGTATTTTTCCAACAAATTGTCAGATCGTGTACGTTTAATATCATTTGTCCCGACATGAATAATAATATTTTCTTTACCCCCTTTAAAATCTGACAATCTGTTGGTGACATCATCAATAGTTGCTCCCGGCAGACATACTCTGGTTCTGCTCCACCTATCCTTATTACAAAAAATATTCCCCATTTCCCTGACAATGGAGTCTCCTAATAAAACAATGTCCTTTTTAACCAGAGTAGTTTGAACTTGGTTTTTCTGTTTTGAGTCTCGAATCGGGTGTGCATCACTTGGTAGATTGCTGGAGTTTTGAGTCCCTGACGAGCTCCCAGATGCATTATTTTCGAGGGCAAGCACTCGTTTTTTCAGGGACTCAAATTGTTCCATCAGTGCACCAAATTGTAATTTTAAGATCGGTGCACTACTTACATCGATCACAAAGAAAAGAATCCTCGAGTGAGGTAGGATTAGTCACCAGGTCGACCTTGGAAAACATTCCACAGATTCCACAACGGATTAAATCATTACTCACCCGTAAATCACCATCTGCTATTTCCGTGTGAGTCACGATACCTTGTGACGTGTTTAAGGCAGATCTTATAACTACCATTATAAAATTAAATAAATATCAATGAAAGTAACTTTAAAAAATTATATCTATAATATTATTAAAATCAAACAGTTACAGGAAAACCTATAACAAAATAATCCAACAATATCTAAATAAATCAAATATTTAAAAGCACTATCCAAAAGTAAACCACTTAACTGAGGAGCCCTGTCTAAGCGTGTCTGCTCACCTCGAATGCCAACATAATCCTCCGTTTGTAAGGTGTATGCACATAAAAAATTTTGGGTAACATAAGCCAGAATATCACCATTGGATTGACACCGACGGAATCCATACTGGCAATCTTTGATCAAATAGAAGGTTTCTAGATAGCTTAAGAGTTGGCAGTTAATTGATTTCTCCATAAGTTTAGAAAGAGTAAAAATAATAACAATGGGACTACAATTGGATGGAAGGGATTTGTCACCCTTTTTAGGAACTGGATATGAGCAATTTTTAAGCAGAAGGAAAAACACCTTTGGAATAAGAAAGTGAAAAAAGGCGACAAATAACAGGAATACGTTTAGGAGCACGGGTTTTGAGAACAAACGGAGGAATACCATCAGGACTTGGAGCTTTCATAGCATCAAGATTCATCAAAATACTTCTGACATCGTTTTGACGGAACCACAGGAGGAATTGAATGTAGTGTACTGGGAATGATGGGAAGTGATTTACCAAGATTATCAATACACAAGTTGTAAAAAAAAATAGGATGCTAGCAGGTCAGCCTTATGAAGTGGCAATAGAATCATTTGGGTTTGACAAGTGTGAATAGAGATGGGGAAATGTTTCGGCCAAAAGACCAGAATGCTCGGCTGCTATTTGGACATGAAGCAAGTTTTCTAGCCTGTTCAAAGTCTAGTTTGGACTGATTAATAAAACCTTTACAATTGTTGCGAGCTTTGTTGTAGGCAGAAAATGAACTTGGAAATTTGGAAACAAGCCAATTATGATATGCATCATTCTTTTCTCGAACAGCCTTAGCACATTTATTGGAAAAACAAGGTTTAGATAAAGGACTAGGTTTTAAGGTTGAGTGTGGAATATAGGATTCCATCCCTACAAGAATAATTTCACTGGCATGATCTGAGCAAACATTGACGTTGGATGATTCGAAACAGTAATCGACCAAGGAAAAGAAATCTCAGAGATCATCCCATTTTGCTATATGGGATTTGGAAGATTAAGTGGAAATGGGCTCATTGAGATTAGAACTGAGACCACGTATATTTGTGAAATGAATGCAGAAGTATTTGGGAGGTTTAGATCTTTTCTCAGATAAGTTTGCTCTGTTAGTTTGGCAATTAATGGTGCATTCAGTAGTACGAAAAGAATGTGGGGGGGGACATACAAAGTAATGGAATTTTTTGGATATGGCATACACACGGTAAGAATATCGACAATCCTACCCCCCTCCCCCATATATATACACGGAAGACTCCTAGATTGTTACCAATAGGTTCGGTCTGGTGTACTAACTAGTAGAGGGTCTGCAAACACCATTTTAGAGCTGTACGCTTGAAATGTAAAGAAGATTGGATGTTGCCATTGTGTCCATCATAACCTTAAAACACATCAGTCATACTGCACGAGCCGGGTGGGTAAAGTGCCTGCTTGGCAACCCAAAGGTCACGGGTTCGAATCCTGCCTTGGGCTTGGATCAGAGTAGTGCAAACACCTTGGGAGGTGCATTATGGCCACAGAAGCCAATGCACCAACAGCTAACAAAAAAAAAAAAAAAAAAAATCATACTGCATGATTGAAGAGGTGGAGATGGGTTTGCCAGAGCTTTGCTCTGGAGACTAAACATGGGTTCCACCACTTCAAACCTCCACTAAGCAAAGTGGTGGTATTACACCGGTTGGGTAAAATCTATGCTTCAGGAGAGTCATCTACCACCTGATATTGCCTGGTAACACAGAGTGGCTGCATTCCTCCATGTGATGCGTGCGGCACACCACGGCATCTACTTACATTGTTTTGCACCTGGGTGGTTACCCACATTGTGCTATGTGCTGTATTTCAGGACTTGCACATAGTGTTATACTCAGGGTTACTAACAGTCCCACCATTGTAAAGGTTCAAGCAGAGGATTTTGCTATGACAGACCGTCTGGACTTCACTGAAATTAGGTCCACTTGGCTTGAGTGTCACCTGAATATCAGTTATTCCTGGGTAGCAAGCACAGCTTGGCATATCTGAGAGAATGTCTACTACACCCGCAAGAACTGTATGTACAATATACACCGATGACAGCTCGTACCCAGTGAGGCATGGATTCTGCAAGATTTCTAAATGTGTCTTGTGGTATCGGGTACCAACACTTACCCAGCAGATCCTTTAACTCCTGTAAGGTCCGTGATTGAGAAGCCACAGTTCGGAGTTGCTGTTCCAACACAAACTACAGATGCTTGATGGGATTGATGTCTGGGGAATTTTGAGGCCAGGGCAATACCTGGAAATCTTCCTCATGTTCCGTGAACCAGTCTCGAACAATTCAGGCGGTGTGGCATGGCACATTATCCTGCTGAAAGATGGCACCGCAAGAGAGGAAGACCATTGCCATGAAAGGTTGTATCTGGTCAGCGATGATGTTTAGGTAAGTGGTAGACATCAGAGTGCCCAATACATGGATGACTGGACCCAGGGTGTCCCAGCAGAACATCGCCCAAAGCTTGACGCCACCGCCACTGGCTTGTTTTTATTCCACGGTGCATCCGGCCGCCATCACTTCCCTAAGTAAACGAGACACGCGTACCCGGCCGTCCACATGATGCAAAAGGAAACATGATTCATTGGAATAGAGAATCTTCTTACAATCACTCAAGTTCCAGTTTTGATGCTCGCACGGCCAGTGGCTACTCAGCCCCATTTTCAGCAGGGTTTGATGTACTGTGTGTTGTGACACATTACTTTTGTCACCAGCATTCCAGTTACCAGTGAGTTGCACCACAGCGCCCTTCTGTTGCCACATACCACCCGGGAGAGCCTCGCTCACCTCGAGCATCGATGATTCGTGGTCGTCCAATACCTCACCGGAAGTTCGTGGGTTTCCCCTCCTTGGACCCCTTTTGGTAGGTACTAACCACAGCTGACTGTGAGCAACCCACCAGCCGTGCCATTTCGGATATGCTCTGACCCAGTTGTCTGGCCATTGCAGTTTGGCGTTTGTCAAACTTGTTTAAGTCCACTGCCTTTCCCATCTCAAGAACAAGATTAACGCTGATTAACAGAGCTCAGTATCAGGTATTTTTTATACCGTGTCCTGACCCACACACATGCCATAGTTCACTTTCTGTTGCTTTGATTTGCATAACGACTCGCTGATCATAGTGTTTTGGCTCATCGGTGTATGCAAGGTGCTACCCATAAGTTCCCGAAATGTATTTATAAAATAAATTAGATTCAACCTGGGTCTTATTCGCCACCGTGACCTTCGAAGTAGTCCCCTTGATCGCGTAAACCCTGATCCCAGCACTTCTCCCATGATTTGAATGCATCCTGAAAGTCCTTTGTCATCGCGTTCAGCTCCGCCTGCAATTCAGTTTGGATATTTTCTATGCTGTCAAATCTTCGACCCTTTCTTCGGCTTGATTTTCATTCTTTGTTAGAGGAATAGTGTACAAATTTTGGTAACTATGCAAACATTCTTAATTGGTCGGGTAGTCAAAAAAAAACCCAATTCTTGGAATAGACAAAAATGAAAAAGGTGAATTAGCTTTTATGACCACCATGTGGCCAGTTTATGACCTTGTCCTTTCGTGGATGGGCCTATACAACAGTGCATTGGCATTCCGCTTGTCACATTTACAGATTGTCTTGTATTCAATTAACCATAAATTTAATTCGGGACTTCTAAGAAGTTTGTATGCAGATCAGTTTTCTGTCATTTTAAAGTAAAATCAGTTAAAAACTAACCCTTCCTTCAGAAACATGTCTACTAACAAAAGAAAGTGTCTCAATTTGCAAAAAGGTCTAAAATATTTGTGAGTTAGAATGCGGTGCAAAAAATGTTGAAGTGTGCAAAAAGTTTTTTGTCCTTTTCAATCGTATTGACATTATGAAAGAATAAACATGCTTACGTATTGGGACTGGAAATGAACATAACCAAAAAAAAAAAAATTTTGGAAAATGCGAGGTTACAAATGTCGATGTAGCATTGGTTCATTACACAAAGAAGTGCTGGATTTTCAATAGACGGTCTGATCTTTAAGGCTCAGTCAGAAAAATTTGCTAAACAATTTGGACAAAACAATTTTGTATGTAACAACGGTTGGCTGGATCGATTTAAAAATCGAACACAAGCATGTTTATGCATATTAATAAAAAATATTATTTTTTTCTCTCTAATATTTTTTTTGTTTTTTGAATCTGTTTTTATCAAGTTATTGAGAATAAAAAAAAAAAATTAGGAGGCATATTTAACTCATCACTGATATAGTGTGTAATGTTAATAACGAGGAAATTTTGTCAATCCCTTTATGCTCATTATAACAAAGTTTGACTATATATATATATACACACACTATGTATTGGGCTTTAAAAGTTAGATATATATCGATTATGTACTGGGCTTTAAAAGTTAAAATGAAATGAAATAAAAAAATAAATAAATATAAAACTATCATTAGAGGCAGCAAAATGCACATGATGCCCAGTACATAATCAATAATTAATATAAAAAATCAAATTAATACATGCGCCAGTAGCATGGCCAAACTGTAGAGCGAAAAATTAACATAAAAATTAAATCAACAGGGAGGGGAAAGTAAAGGTAAAAGACTGAATCTGTAGTCAAGTCTCCGAAATAATTTAGCAGTTCAATTAAACCCAATTAATAATAAATCCATTTTGAATTTAATAATTTAGTGACACCCCCCCCCCTTTGTAAGGTACCAGTTCCGAGAGACGTGAAATATAATTGGCTTTATATTTTAAATTCAAAATGGATTTATTATTAATTGGGTTTAATTGAACTTCTAAATTATTTTGGAGACTTTCGACTACAGCTTCAGTCTTTTACCTTTACTTTCCCCTCCCTGTTGATTTAATTTGCTCTACAGTTTTGCCATGCTACTGGCGTATATATTAATTTGATTTTTATATTAATTATCGATTATTTATATATATATATATATATATATATATACACACACATACATACATACATACATTATAAAATAGCTTGTTGATATTTATACCTTTCACAGAAGCTTGTCAAGCAAAAATATTTCACATTTTGTCTCTGAGACACTACTTATGGCTCTCCCTGGCTCACAGAACTCAAACACATTATAGTAAAATGCACAGTGAGAGCCATAAGTAGTGTCTCAGAGAGCAAAATGTGAAATGTTTTTGCTTGACAAGCTTCTGTGATAAGTATAAACTAAAAAGTACTGTTATGTGAACAAAGATTTTTACAGTGACTTATACTTGGATTAATAGTCATTTTTATTTTATTTTATTATTTATTTATTTATTTATTTATTTTTTTTTTTTCACATTTTCCATAGCAAAAATTTATATGAACCATAATTTGAGTATTTATTTCGGAGTTTAAATTTTACAATTGTCACTTTGTTGCATGAGACTGTTCTTTATAACTTTGAAATATGCTTTTACCACTATTTATGTTATATTACTATTATATTTGTTTTACTGTATTTTTAAAATCTCTCATAATTCTTCCTCAAAATATAAGAAAGGATTTTTCAGTAAAGCATCGTAATTATCCATAGACAATTTCACATAATATCTGGATAAAATCATATTTGGGCTTTCTACTTTTGATTCAAGTGAAAATCATTTTGTCTCACAAACTCTAGAAAGTCCTCATCATTACTCACAAATCAGATGACATCACAGTGCTTAAATTTCAGGAACCATTGGCAGGTAGTGATCACGCAATATTTAGTTAGAAGATGAAGAAAAGATGTCATTGTTAAAGGAAAAGGTGTGGGTTTTAATTTCAGAAACAGGGACTTTAACAGTTTGATTGATACAAAGGATGCAACGAGGGATACAAAGCTCCATTCTAAGAGAGCAAAGAATGGACACGATCAATTTTTTGTGTATGAATACAAAGAAGAATTAAATAAATCAGATTGGACCCTTGTGTACAGCATGTGGAAAAGCCTTAGATAAACCAGCTGATGTTGCTGATGAATCGAATAAGTACTTCACACCGATATCTTTACTGATGCTCAAGCAGATTGCACAGTCACAACCCCAGTTTGTCCAAATATCAAAGAAAGCCAACCAGTCTTTTCTGAAGTTTATAAATTATGGATAACAGGAACAAAAATTCAAAAATAGAAAATAAAGTTGTTCCTATGCTGCTTGCACTAGAAGCTATGTTTCTACCACAGCTCAAAAAGATGTACCAGTTCATCAAACGTCTCTCTATCTAACTGGGTAAGATCTATGCTGTCAAACTCCAAAAAAGATATTCCTCCAATGAAAACTAGCAAAGCTACAAATAGAACACTATCCCAAGAGATACCTCTCTGGTCAAAAACAATCGAAATGTGATGCTTGGTCAAAAAAAAATTAAATCTACCCCCAACAGTATGGAAGTGCATGAGTTATTAGATAATGATACTATGGATTCCGGACACCCTTTTTTTTCCTCCAAAAAAAAGACAAAACAAGACAGCCAGATCCATATATCTCAACTAAACCTAAATAATATCCAACATTGTGCAGTGGAACTGCAGCGGACTAAACAGCAATTTTGATGACTTAAGGGATTTACTAGTTTAGTTCAACCCGATAGAAGTATATCTGTATAGACAGGACAGGAGTTCAGAGTCTACTTGCCTGCAGAGGAGCAGCTGTGCTTGTGAAATCAAATATACCCTCCAAGCACATTCAGTTACAGACTACTCTAGAAGTATTGACAGCTCATATTTCAGTTTTGTATATCAATGACACTAGTTTTCATATTTATTCCATCTTTCCAACCATTTCTCAATACAGAACTTGATAATCTTATTATTCAACTCCCAAATTCAAATCTGTCTTTGTGGTGAATTCACTGGCCATCATCCATTATGGGGGTTATCTACAATGTTCACAAGAGGTAAATTGATCAAAACATTCATGAATAATAATCTAACTACGCTAAACTATGGATTGCCCACCTATATTCACCAACCTACAGGATCTACTTTTGCAATAGACTTTATCAATCTGCTCACCATCAGTTTTTCTAAATGTGACATGAACAGTGATAAACAATCCTCTATACAGCAATCACTTTCCAATCATTTGCTTGTTACAAAACACAGGTAACTCCAATTCACCAGCAACAAGGCAAACTGGGATAGCTACTCCATCCAGGTCAAGTTAGACAGGAGTTATGATCAACAACAGCCCATTCATGATGTAACTACTTGCATTACCAATCAGATACTAACTGCAGCTAACGATTTCATTCCAAAATCTCAGCCTCACAAGTTCTCCTACCGAAACAACTTGTGGAATACAGATTGTTCTGATGCCAAAGGTGAGAAAAACTACGCTTGGAACAACTTCTGCAAGTTTCCTACCACCAGAAATCTAATCGACTATGAAAGACTTAAAGCCAAAGTAAAGTAGATTAGGCAGAAAGCCAAACATTACTCCTGGATTGCATTTGCCTTAACTATCACCAGAGGCACTGACCCATGGTTCATCTGTAGAAGAATACAAGCACTAAATGGAAAATTTCTTCCATCACCCTCTCCAGTACTCTGCTGGAATGTGAAAAATCTGTCTTCACCTAAAGAAACTGCCAATGCATTAGCAGAATCATTCTCTACAATATCTGCTTCTGCCTCCTACTCAATCTCCTTTCATTGCATCAACGGATACAGAACACCTCAAAATTAATTTCTCCACACATCTTTTGCTTCCATACAATCAACCATTTATTTTTACAGAACTTAAGGAATCTTTAAATAAATCTTTAAATAAATAGCTGCTAGCCCAAATAGCATTCATTACATTATGCTAAAACAGTTACTTGAAGAGGACTTATGTCCTCAACTGACTTTCTATAATCGGATCTTCTCAGAAAATATGTATCCTCTTTTCTGGTGCCATTCTTAGCCTACTAAAACCAGGCAAAGATCCTTCCTTGGTTCAAAATTATAGACTATTATCTGTTATATATTATCTCTCACTGTATGGGGAAAATTTTTTAAAGAATGGTTCATACAAAGCTTACATGGATCTTAGAATCAAAGAACCTTTTATCAGATTATTAGTAGTATGGCTTTCGTAAGAACAGATACACTCCCAACATACTCATCAAAGCTGAATCCAATATTTGCAATACCTTTGTCAGAAAACAACTTCTAGTCATGGTCAACTTAGATATTGAAAAGGCATTTGATAATACCTGGCGACATGGTATTATTATGGACCTTTACCGTCTAGGATTAAGAGTCATCTCCCTGAGGTAATTTGGAACTTTTTTCACCTGTGCTCTTTTAGGTCTGCTATCAAAACATACTGTCTGCAGCCTATATCACGCAGGGATCTATACTCAGTGTAACCTTATTCACAATTCAAGTCAACATGACACAAGACAATCCCAAAGCTCTTGAAGCTTGCGTGTTTGCAGATGACCTCATCATCTCCTGCCAGTTGCAATGCATGAACATGATTGAATGTCAGCTCCAACTTAGCATAAACAAAATTGAATCCTAGACCTCACTCAATGGATATCGACTAGCAGAAGAGAAATCTACCCCCACTCCCTCTTGTAAATGATGTGCTCTCCACCCCAATCCTGAACTGCAGCTAAACAGTAATCCAGTACCACTAGTTAATAGCATCACATTTATTTGCCTGATATTAGATAGCAAGCTAAATTTCCAACCATGTCACTCATCCACAAACTAATTGTCTAAAAACAGTTAAACATACTTTGGTCAGTCTTGTCCATGTCAGAAGTCTCTAATCCATTCATGCTTATATGATGGTTCTCCAGTATATGACTCACCTAAGGGAAGCACTTTAGAATGCTGATGCTATCGAGGCAATGTTAGGTGGGTCGGAAAACTGCTAGATTGGGGGGATACAAGGACTAATAGATTAACAGTAGCCACTGGCAGAGGTGAAAGTGATTCTTGCACTGCTTCTATTGGAATGAGCCGCAGCCTGGAAAATAAGATGCAGGATATTTCAGAGACTGCTGGGAATCATTGGGGTACAAGTAAACACATGGGTTGTGTTAGGGTAGCTAAGAAAAAGAACAGGTGCATGTATACTTGTGTGTACACCAATGCTAGGAGTTTAGTAAATAAATTTGATGAATTTGAGGTATTGCTTAAAACATCAAAGGCAGATATTGTGGGGATTTCAGAGACATGGTGTCACACAGATATAAGAAATGCAGAACTGGAATTTGGGGAGTACAATGTCTACAGAAAGGATAGACAGGATAGGAAGGGAGGAGGGGTTATGCTATTAGTTAAAAAACACATAAAATCCAAGGAAGTGAAGCCAGTCGACATCGCTGGACAGTGCAGTGTCGAGTCAGTTTGGTGTGACATAAGCATTGGGAGATCAAAATTGAGAGTAGGAGTGTGCTATAGGCCTAATGACTCTGATGAGTATAATAAGAAACTGTTCGGAGAAATAGAGTGGGCCAGTAAATCAGAGAGTCTTATAATGGGGGATTTTAATTTCCCAGATATTGACTGGATTTTGGGGGCTGGTCACTCACACAGTAGCAAGGCTTTTGTGGATTTATTGGATGATTGTTTTCTACATCAGCATGTTCGGGAGGCAACTAGAGGGAGTAATACTCTTGATTTGATTATCAGTAGTGATTCTTCATGCATTAAGAATCTGCAGATAAATGAACCACTTGGTGGCAGTGATCACAGTGTGCTGAAGTGGGAGTTACTGAAAGAGGTAACTACCATTAGGGGTAAAGGGAAGGGGTATTGCTTTCGTAAAGGCGACTACAATGGACTGAGACAGTATTTAAATTCTATACAGTGGGATCAACTGATGATACTGCCAACAGCAAATTCAAAATGGGAAGCATTCAAAGAACTTATCGTGGAAGCTACTAGGCTTTACATACCAACTAAGAAATATTGTTCAAGGTTTAGGCCTAAATGGTTGTCAGATGAACTAATGAGGCATATGGCAGAGAAGAAAAATGCATGGGATACATACAAATTAACACGTGACACGGATGTCTATGATAGATACAAGTTGATCTGTAACCAAGTTACAAAGGAGGTTAGGCAGGCGAAGGCAGATTACGAGAGATCCTTGGCAAGGGATGCGAAGAAAAACAGCAAAGAGTTCTTTACTTATATAAACTCTAGAAGGAAGGGGATGAATCAGATTGGTCAACTGTTGATGACCCTGCTCGGGTAGCTAACAAACTAAATGAATATTTTGCATCGACATTCACACATGAGGAGTTATTCAGCGAGGGGAATGCCAGAGGTGTATTCAACTCTAGCAGTAAGCTAGAGAATCTTGTAATAACTGACAGCAAAGTGGAGGAGAAATTGTTGAAGATAAACACAAGAAAGGCACCTGGGGTGGATGGGATCTATCCAGTTATATTAAAGGAGGCAGCAAAGGAGGTAAGCAAACCCTTAGCCATAATTATGAGAGCTTCCTTGGACTCAGGGGAGGTACCCATTGACTGGAGATGTGCAAATGTGACCCCAATTCACAAAGGGGGATCAAAGGCTGACACAAGTAATTATAGACCTGTGAGTTTAACTTCTGTTCCCGGAAAATTAATGGAGGCACTGGTGAAAGAAGCACTGCAGGATCATCTAGACAAGACTTCAGTTATAGCTAGGACACAGCATGGTTTTGTTAAGGGGAAGTCTTGCCTGACCAATTTGATTGGATACTATGATGCAGTCACAAAAGAACTGGATGCAGGGAATAACTTTGATATTATATACTTGGATCTTAGAAAGGCTTTTGATACTGTTGCACATGGAAGACTGCTGCACAAATTGGAGCAGTGTGGCATTGGAGGCAAGTTGCTGCTATGGATAAAGGGGTGGTCGAGGGGGAGAAGACAGAGAGTGGTAATCAATGGACACTGCTCATCGTGGACTAATGTTATTAGTGGAGTCCCTCAGGGTTCAGTATTGGGGCCTTTATTGTTTTCTGTATTTATAAATGATATTGATGATGGTATATCAGGCTTAATGTCCAAATTTGCAGACGAAACGAAGGTTGGCAGGGTTGTCAAGGACACTACTGACACTATGCTGCTGCAACAGGATTTGGAAAGGTTGAGCAGATGGGCTTCGAGGTGGCAAATGAAGTTTAACATTGACAAATGTAAAGTACTACATATGGGAAACAGCAACCCTAGAGCAACGTATCAACTCTGTGGTACTACACTGACAGTGGTAGAGAATGAAAGGGACCTGGGGGTGGTGGTGCAGGCAGATATGAAGTTCTCTGAGCAGTGCAGACGAGCTGCAAGAGTAGCTCATGGTGTATTGTCAATGATATATAGGAATTTTTCTAGCAGGGATAAGGAGGTGATTATTCCCTTGTATAAGGCAATGGTCAGGCCACACCTAGAGTACTGTATACAGGCCTGGAGGCCTCATTTCAGGAAGGATGTAGAGCTGCTGGAACGAGTACAGAGAAGGGCAACTAGATTGGTGAATGGGACAAAGGGGTTCTCTTACGAAGAAAGGCTTAAGTTTTGCAAATTACAGTGTCTGGAAACTAGGCACCAGCGGGGTGATCTGATAGAGGTGTACAAAGCCTTGAATGGTTTGAGCATGCTCAATGCTGATGGGATTCTTCCTCTAGCTCAGAAAAATCACCTGAGAGGGCATAAATTCAAATTGAGGAAAGACAGATGTAGGATAGATGTGCGGAAATTTGCCTTTAGCCAGCGGGTGGTTGGTGGGTGGAACAGACTTCCATCCCTTGTCGTGGAAGTTGATAGCCTAAATAAGTTTAAGGCTCAGCTGGACAGGTATTTCGAACGAACAGAGGGGTGAAGTGGAAGTGGTTATTTTTATTTATTTATGTTACTTTTTTTTTTTTTTTTGGCTGATGCTGCATAAGCTTGCTTTCTTGCATCAAATGCCTCTACTAATGCTAATGCTAATGTCATTCAATACATTGCTCTAAGGACAGCTCCGGGAGCTTTTAGGACTTTTCTAGTCCAAGCACATGATCTCCCATTGCATCTTTGAAGAAAATAAAAATTGCTGTCTCCCATTAAGATGAATTATTATATTTACGTCACATCCTAGTTTGAGTTATTATGTGTATGATAACTGTTTGGATGATTTAATGATAGTAAGTGAAATGACAACCAGTCTATAGCACAGATTAGTGAAAGTTTCTGCAAACTTAGAATGTTGATTTAACTAGCATTTCTCAGGACACAGCTCTCCCTGTACCACCCTGGTTTCACACCCCTGCATCTCATGATGATTACTTTGGCCAGTGGGGGAAGAATGTTCCATCTTCCTCCAATATCAAACAGTTGCATGCAGCTCACACTACCCTCAACTCCAATGTGTCTACAATACACACAGACAGATTGAAAACTGATAGTGCAGCAGGCACCGTAGCAGTTTTCCTTCATTCACAATTACAGTTTCAGTATCAGCTGAATGCAGTATCTTCACTGCCGAACTGTATTCAATAAACGAACTGTATGCCACGTGACAAGATTGTTGAACTTTCCATTTCACATGCTCTAATCTGTACTGACTCTCTCAGTGCAGTCTCTGCAATAAAGGGAAATTTGTCTTTCTCTCATCCTACACTGAAAACTGTTCACTATTGGTTACTTTCCTGCAGTGAATCCAATCAGTAACATTTTGCTGGATCCTGGGACATTCCGGAATTTTGGAAAATGAAAGTACTGATCTTGCTACTAAACAACCTTGTCCCACATCCTCACCTGCAACTTCAGCTACCTTATACAGATTAAAAGCCGCCTCCGTAGCCAGGTGGGAGGGAGCAGCGGTGCGTTAGCACACGCTTCTTGATTAGACCATATGTAGGGTTCGAGCCCATCACCACCAAATATGGAGGATGCGGAAAGGTCAGGGAATGACCACTGCATATCCCAGAGCAATATGGCCTTAGTTGCTAATGCTCTTAAAAACCAAATTACAACAACAATTATACAGATTAAAAGATTAATTCACAAGCCTTATGACAACTGGTCATGGATCTGGAAAAATAACACCAACAACGGACACTTTCAGATAAAACAAGATCCAAGCTATTGATCTCTTGATTCGGATGAAACACAAGGAGTATTGACAAAGCAGAGAACTGGGCATACTCATCTTACTCACTTGTTTGCATTAGCATTTTAGCATTAGTAGAGGCATTTGATGCAAGAAAGCAAGCTTATGCAGCATCAGCCAAAAAAATAAAAATAAATAAATAAATAAAAAATAACCACTTCCACTTCACCCCTCTGTTCGTTCGAAATACCTGTCCAGCTGAGCCTTAAACTTATTTAGGCTATCAACTTCCACGACAAGGGATGGATGTTTATTCCACCAACCAACCACCCGCTGGCTAAAGGCAAATTTCCTCACGTCTATCCTACATCTGTCTTTTCTCAATTTGAATTTATGCCCTCACAGGTGATTATTCTGAGCAAGAGGAAGAATCCCATCAGCATTGAGCATGCTCAAACCATTCAAGGCTTTATACACCTCTATCAGATCACCTCGCCTGTGCCTAGTCTCCAGACATTGTAATTTGCAAAACTTAAGCCTTTCTTCGTAAGAGCACCCCTTTGTTCCATTCACTAATCTTGTTGCCCTTCTCTGTACTCGTTCCAGCATCTCTACATCCTTCTTGAAATGAGGCCTCCAGACCTGTATACAATACTCTAGGTGTGGTCTGACCATTGCCGTATACAATGGAATAATCACCTCCTTATCCCTGCTAGAAAAATTCCTATATATCATCGACAATACACCATGAGCTACTCTTGCAGCCCATCTACACTGCTCAGAAAACTTCATATCTGCCTGCACAACCACCCCCCAGGTCCCTTTCATTCTCTACCACTGTCGGTGTAGTACCACAGAGTTGATACGTTGCTCTGGGGTTGCTGTTTCCCCATATGTAGTACTTTACATTTGTCAATGTTAAACTTCATTTGCCACCTCAAAGCCCATCTGCTCAACCTTTCCAGATCCTGTTGCAGTAGCATAGTGTCAGTAGTGTCCTTGACAACCCTGCCAGCCTTCGTATCGTCGGCAAACTTGGACATTAAGCTTGATATACCATCATCGATATCATTTATAAATACAGAAAACAATAATGGACCAATACTGAACCTGAGGGACTCCACTAATAACATTAGTCCACGATGAGCAGTGTACATTGATTACCACTCTCTGTCTTCTCCCCCTCAACCACCCCTTTATCCACAGCAGCAATTTACCTCCAATGCCACATTGCTCCAATTTGTGCAGCAGTCTTCCATGTGCAACAGTATCAAAAGCCTTTCTAAGATCCAAATATATAATATCAAATTATTCCCTGCATCCAGCTCTTTTGTGACTGCATCATAGTATCCAATCAAATTGGTCAGGCAAGACTTCCCTTTAACAAAACCATGCTGTCTGAGCTATGACTGAAATCTTGTGTAGATGATCCTGCAGTGCTTCTTTAACCAGTGCCTCCATTAATTTTCCAGGAACAGAAGTTAAACTAACAGGTCTGTAATTATTTGTGTTGCCCTTTGATCCTCCTTCGTGAATTGGGGTTACATTTGCACATCTCCAGTCCGTGGGTACTTCCCCTGAGTCCAAGGAAGCTCTCATAATTATGTCTAAGGGTTTGCTTATTTCCTTTGCTGCCTCCTTTAATATAACTGGATAGATCCCATCCACCCCAGGTGCCTTTCTTGTATTTATCTTCATCAATTTCTCCTCCACTTTACTCTCAGTTTTTACAAGATTCTCTAGCTTATTGCCAGAGTTGAATACACCTCTGGCATTCCCCTCGCTGAATAACTCCTCATGTGTGAATGTCGATGCAAAATATTCATTCAGTTTGTTAGCTACCTGAGCAGGATCATCAACCCATCGATATGAAGTGGACCAATCTGATTCATCCCCTTCCTTCTAGAGGTTTACATAAGTAAAGAACTCTTTGCTGTTTTTCTTTGCATCCCTTGCCAAAGATTTCTCGTAATCTGCCTTCGCCTGCCTAACCTCCTTTGTAACTTGGTTACAGATCAACTTGTATCTCTCATAAGTTTCTGTGTCACGTGTTAATTTGTATGTATCCTATGCATTTTTCTTCTCTGCCATATGTCTCATTAGTTCATCTGACATCCACTTAGATGAACTAATGAACAATTAGTTCATCTAACTGGATGAACTAATTGTTCATAAGTTCTTTGAATGCTTCCCATTTTGAATTTGCTCTTGGTAACATCATCCCACTGTTGGTCCCACTGTATAGAATTTAAATACTGTCTCAGTCCATCGTAGTCGCCTTTACGAAAGCAATAACCCTTCCCTTTACCCCTGATGGTAGTTAACTCCTTGAGTAAATCCCACTGCAGCACACTGTGATCACTGCCACCTAGTGGTTCATTTACCTGCAGATTCTTAATGCATGAAGAATCACTACTGATAATCAAATCAAGAGTATTACTCTCTCTAGTTGCCTCCCGAACATGCTGATGTAGAAAACAATCATCCAATAAATCCACAAAAGCCTTGCTAGTGTGTGAGTGACCAGCCCCCAAATTCCAGTCAATATCTGGGAAATTAAAATCCCCCATTATAAGACTCTCTGATTTACTGGCCCATTCTATTTCCCCGTACAGTTTCTTATTATACTCATCACAGCCATTAGGCCTATAGCACACTCCTACTCTCAATTTTGATCTCCCAATGCTTATGTCACACCAAACTGACTCGACACTGCACTGTCCGGCAATGTCGACTGGCTTCACTTCCTTTGATTTTATGCATTTCTTAACTAATAGCATAACCCCTCCTCCCTTCCTACGCTGTCTATCCTTTCTGTAGACATTGTACTCCCCAAATTCCAGTTCTGCATTCCTTATATCTGTGCGACACCACGTCTTTGAAATCCCCACAATATCTGCCTTTGATGTTTTGAGCATTACCTCAAATTCATCAAATTTATTTACTAAACTCCTAGCATTGGTGTACACGCAAGTATACACGCACCTGTTCTTTTTCTTAGCTACCCTAACACAACCTATGTGTTTATTTGTACACTAATGATTCCCAGCAGTCTCTGAACTATCCTGCATCTTATTTTCCAGGCTGTGGCTCATTCCAAGAGAAGCAGTGCAAGAATCACTTTCACCTCTGCCAGTGGCTACTGTTAATCTATTAGTCCTTGTATCCCACCAATCTAGCAGTTTTCCGACCCACCTAACACTGCCTCGATAGCATCAGCAAACATTCTTGCACCCTTTCTATTTAAGTGTATCCCATCCCTGTAGAAGCAGTCTCTCCTGTTAACAAGTACAGACCAGGCTGAAAAAAATTCTACCCCTTGAGCCCTGCACAATCCTTCCAGGGCCGAATTGATTTTCACGGCTATAAAGAATTTCAGAACTGCAGCCATAAATTCAAATTACTGGGGAAGAGGTTTAGACTAGATTGGGAAAAGTTTTCTTTTAGTCAGTGAGTTGTTGGTTACTGAACAAGTTGATACTGACAGTTTGAAGAAATTTGAAGGTCAGGTGGATAATTACCTGTGTGAAGAAGGAACCACATAATTCATCTATTCTCTTATCTACTTTTTTCTCTCTCTTTTTTTTTTTTTGGCTAGTTCAGCAAAAGCCTGTGGCTTCCTTTCACTATATGTCTAATACCAATTCAAATAAATAAATGTCATATGACTCTGTAGGTTTCTGCTTCCAAGGCCTGTTAAATTGAAAATGTTAAAATGTGAATGTAATGTTTTTCGGAGCTTAATATGTTAATTACTTCTGAAAATCTGCAGAGAAGTTGCAGCGTTAACTTCAGCAGGTATTGTAATAATTTTCAAAATTGTAGTAATTAAATTACCTTTGCTTATTCTGTTGTAGAGCAGTGTGATTTTGGTAATGCCCATTTTCATCCTGTTTCATCCAATACAGTTTATTAATTATGATAATACTCTGCATGTATTAGTTAACAAATAAGTTCATTATTTTTTTAAGATCCACTGAACCTTTTATTGATGGTCAGCGCTTAATAGTTTTTGGTAGTGTTTGTATATATTAGATAATACTTAATTTGGCCTTGTGATTGATATTTGTAATAAACACTAAAAGCTTGATTAACTAGTTGAATGAAGTCTTCCACAAAAGAGAGAACACTATTCAAGATAACATCTGGTGGTTGCATTATTATTACCTTGAAATTATCCCCTCTTCGTAAATGTAAACCTGCATGAGTACCTGATCCACAACAATGTTAGGTATGGCCTAGTATCTAGGATGCCTTTAAGATCAGAGGAATGAGGATGTATTTTGTGTGGCTTCCTCCATATGTTCACCCTTCTCAGAAGCAAAGATTATTCTGTCTCAGACTGCATGACTTGCCCCAATCCTCCTCCTGCCATCTTTGTTTTGGTTTCCATGGTAGTCTCCTGCTCTTACATAGGGCTTTTGTAAAGGTGTGAATGATGCTAAATGATGGAACAAAGGCAAATATTATTATTATTAGTAGTAGTAGTAGTAGTAGTAACAGCAGCCATATAGTGCAAAGAAGCCTGAGGCTTATGCTGCACCAGACAAAAAAAAAAAAAAAAAAATTCCAAGTTACCCTGAGAGAGAGAGAGAGAGAGAGAGAGAGAGAGAGAGAGAGAAAGAGAGAGAGAGAGAGAGAGAGAGAGAGAGAGAGAGAGAGAGAGAGAAAGGGAGAGAGAGGAATCACCAAGAAATAGAAGAATGATGATATCCAGCTCAGGACCTTGGGTGTGCCGAGTCCATACTCACTAGATGTGAGTATTCCATCATTTAGCAGTGATTACACTTGATAATCTGCTCCAGTTACCTCACTCCTTCACATTACATTTTTGATCAAAGTTGCTGTACTCCCAAATGGTTTTTTCCCTTTTTTAAAGACTATAGTAGTCCTTCAACACTCAACAAGCACAACTGTTTTCTCTGCTGTAGCAACCTGCTGATCCATTGAATTATTCTCCCTTTCAAATCATATCCCATTGCCAATGAACAGATTTTGATGCTAGTTAAGTCATGGCTTTATAAGTGTTTTCTTAAAACATCACACCCACATGGCCTCTGTGATTTAGATATTTTTGCATAGATTGTGACATGTAGCACAAACCTCAGTGGTCCTGCTAAAGTGACTTGGTAGCGTGGAACCAATCTGCAAGCTATAAGTAAATATGAAATTTTTAGAAACTGTAAAGCAAGTTGTCTCTCTAAACCAGTGTTTCCCAAAAAACCATAATTAATAATTAAAAAAATAAAATAAATAAATTTTGCATATTTGTATCGTACACCAGTTTTGTATCATTATAATTTTTAACATTATTATTTTTTGATTAACTAATGTACAAGTTAGTGCAATTGCATCATTTCAGTACAAAGCCGACTACTTAAGTAGTTATAAATTGGCATCATTAAGTATATCTCATGTTGTGAATTCCTTCACAAAGAGTTGCTGCACTACCTCGAATAAGTAACGCTTCACCATAGGAGAAGACTATTGTTACTTATTCTCAGCAGATACCATCACCTATATTGCACCGTTTCGGAACTTATTGGCTCCTCATCAGTGGGTGGGCAGGTACCCTGGTGTTGCAATGATGGCAACCCAGTTGCGAAGTATAAATCCACAAT
The DNA here is from genome assembly GCF_048544385.1 of Mastigoproctus giganteus. NCBI lineage: Eukaryota > Metazoa > Arthropoda > Arachnida > Uropygi > Thelyphonidae > Mastigoproctus > Mastigoproctus giganteus. Next base: position 116,187,638 of record NC_143585.1, read on the forward strand.
ATGAGAGGATCGTATTTTTCGGTTATTAATATACTGGCATAGACTAATAATCAAATAGACAGCAGAACGCTTTTTTTTTTTTTTTGGCGGGCTTTGTATAGAAAAGTATGTGTATGCCATCTACAAAAAAGTAGCAATGTAGTGGTCTAATATGCCATTCCTATGCGATTTAGCCTGGTGTACATGGGTTGAGGGAGGGGGAAGTGCTCCTTGTATAAATTTGTTTTGATAATTATTAGTATTTCTAAATATTATTATCAAAATAAATAACCATAGATTTGTGGTTGAAAAAAGGAACTTTAAAATGAGAAGCAAGTACCTGTAGTATTGTATTGCAACTGTGGTCGATGAAAACGAACACAATATTGTCACACTTCAAAGTGAGAATGAATAATCGCAGCCTTTTGTTCCCCAAAAAATCCGAAGTGAAAAAACAGGAACTAATTAATAAAAGACAACTAAAATATGATGACAGTTATCTGAATTTCGGCTTTACATGTGTTGGAAATGAAGATACTCTCTGATGCACAGTGTGTGTGTGTGTTGTATGTAATAAAATGTTAGCAAACGGTTCTTTGGCTCCCATTAAACTTGTGTTTTGTAAGTGTTCCATAAATATATTGGGAGATGAAAAGTGTTCCATGACTAAAAATGTTTGGGAAACGCTGCTCTAAACAATGCTGGATGGTTCTGAATTTTTGATGGGTAACTGAATGTAGTGTTATGTTGGGAAGGAACACTCTTGCTTGAACTTTTGAGATGTATGAATATCAGATGATGAAATGGGCTTTTTATTGTACTGTTAATAAAGCTTATAAGGAAATTAACTAATCTGTATCAAAAAGAAAATTGCTATATATAACATAATACACTTATTTAGGTTTCAGTATACAAGCGATCTCCATTGCAGAGATGTTTCTCAGAAACAGAAATCATAATGAGGGCTGTTCAGAAATGTAAGTAATAATTAAAAGTTTGTCTTGTGTGACTGAGTATTAATAAATTATAACCCTAATTAATATATGTTACTGTTTTGTTTTATTCCCTAAAAATTTGCAGCTAAAATATAATGCATTTCAGTATCACTGATACTGAAATTGAACATTGATTTGAAACGTATGATAGACATGTTTCGGACAAAACGTTTTCAATGCTGTTAGATTAAAAATAAATGTTTTTAGAATATGTGCTTATCTAAATGATGAACTTTTAATATTGACATTTCCTCTTTTTTTTTTTTTTTTTTTTTAAATTCCTTGGCTGACCTCTCACAAATAGTTAGCAAAATGATAGAATGCGTGAGAGAGAAACATTACACACCATTACAAACACTGATAATTACTTGAATGCTAACATATACTTTGTCATAAAATAATGGGAGAAAGTACTGTTAATGCATGAGATAGAATCTAGTTGATTGAATTTTATGTTTGTAGAAATTTTACTTTTTTCACTTTTAGATTTGCACTTGAACTTGTTATTTTTCCTTTTCCTCTTTCCCCCTCAATCAGTTTTTGAATTTCACTAACTTCCCTCATAAAAATTACTAAGTAAACATTTTGTGGATTTTTGCAAATTTTTTAAAATTTTTTCTTTTTATGAAGCACAAATAGAAATTTAAATTTTCCATAATCTTCACACTGCTTCTATCTCCTCTTTTATCATGTCATCTACTTAACAGTGTGTAAAATACAGAGAAACCCCTATACCATTATAAGATTTTTATTTTTTTTCCTTGTCTTTTCTAATTGAAAAAATTGTACTACTTCAAATTCAACTTATTTTTATTCGATTAGCGAAGTGGTGATTTGACTTAGAAGTTGCATCAGATTGAAATTCTGATGCAAATCCTTATGAATGTGGGCAGAGAGCACATGGTATGAAATGCACTTGCCATCAGTAGATGAAATTTTGTTATCTGAATTATAGAAATGAGAGCTCCACATTTGAAGTAATTCAATTCGAAAACACTTAAATTGTTGAAGATGGGGTAAGTAAGGCATTAAACATGTTTGCCATCACAAGAAAAATTCTATTTTATTCTATTCTATTCTATTTTACCTGCCAGCATCAATATACAATTTTATAACCTGTTGTGAGTATAAGAAAAATTGACCGAATTAAAATGGTAAATAAACAAAGGCAGTTTTGAATATTTATGAATTACCGTTTTTTTTTTTTTTTTTTTTTAAGTGCTGATTTTATTGCCCGTCAGAAGTGCAGTAGTCATGTGCATTTTCTCTCCCCCCCCATTAATATTTTCAAATAAAAATAAATTGTGAAGTTAGTGTCATACTGATGCAGCTTGACAAGTGTCCTGTATGGAATGACCTATGCCATTCCATAAACAGTAATAATCTAATTAAAAATCATGTTTGCATGTTTAGATCGGATCCTAAGTAGATTTACCTTAGCTTTGTTAAGGTGAATAAACTTTTTTTAAGGCATAAATTTACTTCTTGAAACACTTTCTATATATATATATATATAAGAAAGCTACAGTTTAAAATATTATTAAGAATAGTTTATGGACTGGAGGCACTGCGATAATTATGCAGAAAGTACCCAATGACCACAATGGCTATATAAGTTTGTAAGTAGAGAAAAAAAGCAAAGCACTAACATTACTGCACTCATCATTATGGAGGACGAAGGGCTAATGGAACAGACATTGCAATCATGGAGAACAAAGAAGGGGAGCGAAGGTAAAAAGAAGTAATAAGAATTACTTAATATCGTTCAGCGCCTCCGTAGCCAGGTGGGGAGCAGCAGTGCGTAGCACATGCTTCTTGATCAGACCGGGGTTCGAGCCCGTGACCACCAAATACGGAGGATGCGAAAGGTCAGGAAATGACCACTGCATATCCCCGGAGCATATGTTGATAATGCTTAGTTGATAATGCTCCTAAAAACCAAATGACAACAACTTAATGTCGTTCATCCTGGGGCCGGCCGCCGAAATCAAAGGAGGAAACAGCAATAAGTAAGTAAAACCTCTGTTTCTGACATGAAATATATGCAGCACGTGGTACACGTGAAAAGTCAGGAAAGTTTATTAGGGTTAAATTTTAATTTTAAATCATAAGGCATACGTATATTTCATGCCTGACCTGACAGTGGCTGGAAGTAAAGATTAAAAAGAGTAAAAAGAAATAGGATAACTTACTAGAGTCATGTAGGTCATGGCAATCTGTATTGCTGTGGAGTAGTAAAATGTTTCAACTAAAGGTGAGCTAAAGTATGTATGGTTTAAGCTGGCGACCCCAAGTGTAAGAAATTGGAAAAATTAAGAAATTAAATTAAGCTAGCTACTTTGTGTGTTGAAAGTTGAAAGCTAAGTTAGAGAAGTAGTAAAATAAAATTAAGTTACAGAAGTAGCAAATTCAATTAAATTAGGGAAGCTGTAAATTAAAGAAACAGTAAATTAAATAACAAATGTAAATTGGTGTAGGAGTTAAACACATGAAGTAATGCATACCAAGATAGAAAGGAATAACAAGCTAGCAAAGTAGTGGTAAATAGTCGCTGAACTTTGTATAGGCGAGAAAAGTGTTTTAAAGCAGAAAAGGGGCATCTTGAATATTGCTTTTGATAAACTAATGGGAAATAAAAAGATGGTGCTCGGATAGTTCGTGGTTGCTATCCCCGTTCTTATAGTAGGACCCTGAACATAGCTCTGGGAGCGTACTTCTGGTGTTTAAGTATGGTATATAAAGATAATAATAAATAAAATTAAATTAATAATAAACATAAATAAATACTCCTTTAGTTAGCCAATCGGGGGGGGGGGGGGGTACAAGTTTTCTATGTTTATAAGACTCCCAAAGAGGCTGGGGGGGGGGGTATGGACTATACATATGTACAAGCCTAGTGGCTATAGAATATCAGTTAGCCATGATATTATTGATATCAATCGTATAGTTATCAACTTTTTATGTTTGATGATACTGAGAGCTTTTTTGATGTGGTAATATAAATAGGCTGTAGGAAACTGGTTGCTTAGAAGCTTACTGTAGAGATTTCTGATATTGTTAACTATCAATTTTTTGCTAATATAATGGCTATTATGATGCTTTGAGACTTTTGAGGCAAGGAATGCAAGGAATAAAAAAATTTTTTTACTATAAAAATAATAAAATAATGTGATACATTATCGGAAGACTAAAATATTACAATAAATTAAGATAAAATAAACTACGATAAAATGTTAAAAATATAGTTGAAAATATACCGAAGCAATAAAATTATCTATAATAAACTGGATTAAAAGCGATAAAACCTGAAGCTTTCGGAGACTGCTGTCTCCTTCTTCAACAGTATACTATTACTGCAATCCATGGGTCTGCTACTTAAGGACACATCCTTAAGTAGCAGACCCATGGCACTCATGCACGTGGTCCATCAGACACATGGTCGACATTCCCCACGTATGCATCGGAAACGGAAGTGGCTCGGGAGCGTGATAAACAGAACCGGTCATCCCGTCTGAGGACAACCGCCTCAAACGGGGTGTAAACGTGTCCCCCTGTCCCTGTTAATAGTATTACGACTGGATGAACCGATTCGCAAGCTCTCGAGCCACTTGCGTTCCCAAAATCCATGGGCATGGTCCGTAATGACCGCGTCTTCAGGGGAGATCCGATGCTGCTTCTCCCAGAAATGCTCTGCCACAGCAGACCTCGCATAATTAGCAGTCTTAATAGACCTTTAAAAGACCGTCTGGGGAGCACATGACCGCTATTTGTTTATCATTAGCATAGAGGCATACGATGGAAGAAAGCAAGCTTATATAGCATCAGCCAAAACAAAAAAAACCGGTCCCATTTCACCCATCCATTCACTCTAGATATGTTTGTCTTGTTCTGCCTTGAATTAATTTCAATTGTTGACCTCCACTACAACAGATGGAAGTTTATTAGCATTTAACATTAATTGAGGCATATGATGCGAGAAAGCAAGCTTATACAGCATCAGTCAAAAAAAAAAAAAAAACTTTTCCATTTCACCCATCCGGTCACTCCAAACGTTTGTCTAGTTCAGCTTTAAATTTATTTAAGCTATCAATTTCCACAACAACAGATGGAAGTCTGTTCTAGCAATCAAATACCCACTGGCTAAAGGCAAACTTCCACACAGCTATTCTGCAACCATCTTTCCTCTATGTCAATCCATGCCCCCTCAGGTACTTAATCTGAGCAAGTGAAAGAATCCCATCAGCATCGAGCTTGCTCAAACCATTCAAAGCCTTACACACCTCAATCAGATTGCCTTGCAGGTGCCTGGTCTCCAGATGCTGCAACTTGCAGAACTTAGACCTATCTGGGTAAGACCACCCATTTGTTCTTCTTACCAGTTTTGTTGCACTACTTTGTACTCGTTCTAGCAACTCTACATCCTTCCTAAAAATGAGGCCTCCAGACCTGTACACAGTACTTAAGGTGAGGCCTGACCATTGCCTTATACAAAGGAATAATCACTTCCTTGTCTCTGCTAGCAAAATTCCTATATATCATTGACAAGACTACATGACCTGTTCTTACAGTCCTTCTGCACTACTCAAAGAACTTCATATCTGACTGCACAGTTACCCCCAGGTCTTTTTCATTCTCCACTTCCCTGAGTATAGTATCACACAGTTGGTACCTTTCTCTTGGTTTACTGTTATCAATATGCAGACTTTGCATTTGTCAATGTTAAACTTAATTGCCACTTCTCAGTCCGTCTGCTTAACTTTTCTAGATTCTGTTGCAGTAGCATACTATCATTGACAACCCTGCCATCCTTTGTATCATCTTCAACTTGGACATTAAGCCTGATATACCTTCATCGATATCATTGATCAATACACAAAACAACAATGGGCCCAGCACCAAACCCTGGGGGAGTCCACGCGTAACGTTACTCCACAAAGCGCAGTGTCCATTTATTACCACACTCTGTCGTCTGCCACTCAACCATCCCTTAATGCCATGCTGCTCCAATTTGTACAGCAATCTTCCATGTGCAACAGTATCAAAAGCTTTCATAAAATCCAAGTATATGATATCAAAATTATTTTTTGCATCCAGTTCCTTTGTGACCACATCGTAGTATCCAATCAAATTGTTCAGACAAGACCTCCCCTGAACAAACCCATACTGTGTCCGAACTATTACTGCAGTCTTGTCTAGATGATCCTGCAATGCTTCTTTAACCAGTAACTCCATTATTTTCCCCAAAACAGAAGTTAAACTAACAGTCTGTAATTATTTGCATCACCCTTTGAACCCCCTTTACGAATTGGAGATACATTTGCACATCTCCAGTCCAAGGAAGCTTTCATAATTATGGCTAAGGGTTTGCTTACTTCCTTTGCTGCCTATTTTAATATAACTGAATAGATCCCATCCTTCCTAGGTGCCTTTCTTATGTTTAATTTCAACAATTTCTCCTCCACTTTGCTCTCACTTATTAAAAAATCATTTAGTTCCCTGCCAGATTTTAATAAGCTTCTCGCCTCCACTTTCCTACAGAGTTACTCGTTTGTGAATGTAGATGCAAAATACTCATTTAGTTTGTCAGCTACGTTGGCAGGTTCATTAACAATCGAACCATCTATGTCAAGTAGGCCAATCTGATTCATTTCCTTCCTTCTAGAGTTCCAGCAGTCCTGGAAATCCTCTGCACCTTGCTTTCCAAGCTGGTGCTCAGTAGAAACAGTGCAAGAATCATTTTCACCTCTGCCTGCGGCTACTGTTAATCTATTAATCTGTGAATCTCTCCCCAAGCTAGCAGTTTTCTGTCCCACCTAACACTTATTTACATCAGAAAATATTCTTACCCCATGAGCCTTGCACAATATCTCCAGGGCTGAATTGATTTCCAAGGGTCTCATCATATACTCACAACTCTTTCTCAACATTGACCTGTACTTGTTAAGTACGTCCGTAGATCTCGTGCTCTGAATGTCATTAGTGCCGACATGAACAACAATATCACCCTTTGTGCCCTGATTAAAAGATGATATTTGCTCTACAATATCATCAACATTTGCCCCTGGCAGACATGCCCTGGTGCTTTTTCATCTATCCTTTTTACATAATATATTCCCTGTTTGCCTGGCAACAGTCACCAACAATAACTAGCTCCTGTGGGACCAGTGCATTCTGCCTTGAACATTACCGCTGTGTTGCCTGATGCATGAGGCAGCTCTATTGTTGAGTTGGATAACTGAGAGCTTGGTGGGTCCTCCATTTTAATTCCTTCAAGGGTATCTGTTGTTGTTGTTATTTGGTTTTTTAGGAGCATTAGCAGCTAAGGCCATATTGCTCCAGGTATATGCGGTGGTCATTCCCTGACCTTTCCGTATTTAGTGGTCACGGGCTCGACCCCGGTCTAATCAAGAAGCATGTGCTACGCACTGCTGCTCCTGCCCACCTGGCTACAGAGGTGCCTCAAGAGCATCTACCCTACTCTTCAAACTTTCATAAATGCCCATCAGAACAGTCTGCACCTACCACACACAAAGACATCCTCTCTGCCTAGATCGTGTCCTGTACCAGAAACTCTGCAAACATTCTACAACTTGCACATTGTTTTAGGCTGTGATGCATTGGAGAATTTACCCCTGAGCCACAGCACTCCCGCTATTTTGTGCTTGGCTAATCTATTTTGGGGCATGTTTCTGTTTAAATATTATTTAATTGATTAACAATGAAAAGTAATAAGGTTGATAAATTTAATTTAGAATACTGCACTAAGCTAATGCAGGAATACATATTGCACTATTAAGTAAGAGATATACACTATCAAGTTACGCTATTCCATAACAATCACTATGTTAAATTAGTTATATTCTTTGGTCCTTGAGGTTGTTGCAGATATACGAGACAAGCTGTACTTGCTACCTGGAAGTCTAAAATGCTGATGGATGTGATATTCAATTGACACTCAAGTCAAGTGGATCCAATTTCAGTGAAATCCACTCGGTCTGTAACAGCCAAATCCTCACCTTCACGATGGTGGGACTGTTAGTAATCCTGGGTATAACCCCAAGCACAAGCACACTGTGGATAACCCACCTAGGTGTGAACCAACATAAGCAGGGGTTGAAGTGTGGCACCCACACTTTACCCACTCCATATGGAGAAATGCTGCTCCTCTGTGTTACCAGGCAATACTAGGTGGCAGATGATTCTCATCAACCGGTGCAATACCACCACTTTTCTTGTTAGGGGCTTGAAGTGATGAAACCCATGTTTATTCTCCAGAGCCAAGTTCCAGTCAAACCTTCCCCATCTCTTCCATCATGCAGTATGACTGATATCCATCATAACCTCATCGGTATGACTGATGAGGTTATGATGGTACCATGGCGAGGTCCAAACTTCCTTACATTTTGAGGGTACAGCTCTAAAACAGTGTTTGCAGGCCAGCTGCTAGTTAATACATCGGACCAAACCTACTGGTAACTTTCTAGGAGGCTTCTGGATCAGCTGGTGTATGATCTTGTTACCTCTATTCTGCCAGATTGTGACTGGAGGGAGTCCGAGTAGTGTGGGTGTGTGCAGGGGAGCATTGTCGAGGATCTGGGTATATTCTTACCATGACATAAAGTGGCTTTGACAATGCCCCCTGCACGCACACACTACTCGGACTCCCTCCAGTCACAATCTGACAGAATAGAGGTAACAAGATTATACACCAGCTAATCCGGAAGCCTCCTAGAAAGTTACCACTAGGTTCGGTCCGATATGAATTTCTTTCTTTCATACAGCACTTCCCCTCCCCACCACATTCTTTCCTAGGCAAACTTCCTCATTCCAGAAGTTTATATTTAAAAAAAAAAAACACCTGGTTCAGGTACGCAGCCGTCTTTCAAGGCAAATGGGAAATAATTCTAGACTGCACTCCACACAGTTTAAAACCTTTATAAAGATATGCCACAAAGAGGAAACTGAAAATGGATGACCAAAGAAATTGTCATCAGAAAATAAGGCTCCTCAGTATATTTACATATTGACAAGTGGCTTTATTCAGTATTGGAATGTATAAAGTAGTTTAGAATTTTTTAAAGCAGTCCAAGTAGGAGAGTAATAATTCCTTACAAATGTACCAACTGTGCGATACTACATTCAGGGTAGTGGACAATGAAAAAGACCTCGGGGTAATTGTGCAGTCAGATATGAAGTTTTCTGGACAGTGCAGACGGGCTGCAAGAGTAGGTCTGGGTTCTTGTCGATGATATACAGGAATTTTACTAGCAGAGATAAGGAGTTGATTATTCCCTTGTATAAGACAATGGTCAGGCTACACATTGAGTACTGCATACACGTCTGGAGGCCTCATTTTAGGAAAGATGTAGAGCTGCTGGAACGAGTAAAAAGAAGGGCAACAGGATTGGTGAGTGTAACAAAGGGTTGCTCTCACCAGGAAAGGCTTAAGTTCTGCAGATTGCACCTGTGAGGTGATCTGATTGAGGTGTATAATATGAGTAGTGATATCATAGGAGACTGACAATGTAGTTCTTTTAAGGGGAAGTGTTGTCTGACAATAAAGTGCATGAGATATCACAAAGGAAAGATGTATGGTATACTTGGATACAATTAACTTTATTTTAAAAGTGCTTTGATAGCTTCCTACATGAATTAATGCTTTTATTGAGTATAGATGACTTTCATCAACCGGTGAAATACCACCACTTGCTTATTGGAGGCTTGAAGTGGTGAAGCCCATTTTAGTCTCTAGAGCAAAGTTTCCGGCACCCCCCCCCCCCCCCCCCCCATACTTCTCCTTCAACCCATGCATGGTACTAAGTGCTATGGGTTTTGATACCTTTCGTGTTTGGGGTTTTCATAAAAAAAAAAAAAAAAAAAAGTTAGTTTATGTTATATAGCAGAAGAAGGAATGGTGAGAAGTGATTATAAATTGGGAAAGATGATGTTAAGAGTGGGATTCTTTGATTCTCTACCCCGTCAATAATTTTCATTAAGGGCCCCTTGTTTTTACTAATTTTTATTAATGATAGCTGTGGTGGCATTGCAAGTTCCATATCAAAATTTTCTGATGGTATTAAAATGGAAAAGGTTGTTAACTACATCAGCCGGGGAATTTTTCCACAATACACCTGGTCTCATAAATTGCAATTAAACTTTAAAGTTAGTACAAGGGCTGGTCAATAAAGAATGATCATGAGATATATATATATTTTATTTTATTATTTTTTTTTTTTCATCAAATAGAATAATAGAAGAATGGCAGAAATGCACTTAATCCAACATTTCTGCCATTCTTCAAAACATGGAAGCCAATTTTTGACGTGTTTGAGAACCTCTGATATCTTTACAACTGCTGGTTGGTTGGAAAGGTTTTCCTTGCCACTCCTTTAGCTTTGGAAGTAAAAATAAAAAAATCACGGTGCAAGATCAGGGCTGTAGAGAGGATGAGAAACACATTTGACATTAATGCTAGCTATCATTGCTCATACTTGATAACAGTATGACAATGTGAGGTCCACATTGTTGTGATGTGGTGTCTACCCCCCCCTGCAGGTATTTGTGGTCGTTTGTGATGGATGTGGTCCTGCAAAGTGTGTAGTAAGGTCTCATAACAGTCATATGACATGGCAGAACCATGCTGATAAACCATTCCTTGAATGTCAAAGATGAGCATAACCTTTCCTGTAGAAGTCGCAGCTTTTCCTTTTTTCAGTATTGGCCAACCAGCCACCAAGATCACACTTTGTACATGAGTTTGCTGCACAATTGCTATGCAATGCTGCTTGGTCTGGTCTTAAATTCTGCAGCTCAGTTAGAAAAAGCAAGCACAGTTGTTCATGAAAAAATTGTGATTACTCTTTATTGAAGAGCCCTCATAAATGCAAAGCATGCACAGGGTATAGTTGGATTATCAACTGGACAGTGAATAAAATACTCAACATCTGAAGATGAAAAGGACAATGGAGTTGTAATACAGTTTGATGTGAAGTTGTCTAAAAAGTGTACTAAGGCATCTTGGGAATTTTGCAAGGTATACGATGGTATACAGAAATTTTTCTGTAGAATAGAGGTGATTATGATCACTCTTTATTGAACAGCCCTCATAAATGCAAAGTGTGCACAGAATATAGTTGGATTATCTGGTGGATAGAATAATCAATATCTGAAGATGAAAAGGATCATTGAGTTGTAATACGGTTTGATGTGAAATTGTCTAAAAAGTATACTAAGACTGCTAGAAAAGTTTGCAAGGGTATTCTTAATGGCATACAGAAATTTTGTCGTAGAATAAGGAGGTGATCATCCCACTCTACAAATTGTCATCAGATTATACAGGGTGTCTCAAAAATACACGGCATAACTTCAGGAACGAGTTCCTCATATGTAGACAATAAAAATATTTTATATCAACATAGTTCCGGAAATGCTTGGTTCCTGAGTTATTAACCGGAATGTCTTATATCCCGCAGGTGATTTCCTTCATCACAAGGTACTGACAGAATCTGGCGGTTTTCCATTCCGACCATGAACTCAAATCAGGAGCAAGCGGATATGCACCTTATGTACAGTTTGGCAAACAGCAATGCTCTGGAGGCTCGTCGTTTGTACCATGAAAGGTTCCCAGGACGAAGATGGACATCTTCGTCCTGGGAACCTTTTGAAAACGTTTGAAAGTATCCATCGCCGCCTTTGTGAACATGCGAATTTTACACTTCGTGCTGCCAACAGAGGACAACCAAGATCTACGACTCCTGAAGTAGAGGAGATTTTGGATGTTGTGCATGCCAGTCCTGGAATCAGCATACGCAGAATAGAAGTGCAACTGGCTGTTCAAAGTTCGACTATTTGGAGAGCATTGCAAGAACATCAACTGTATCCTTACCATCTGCAATGGGTACAGGCCTTATCACCAGCAGATTACTCTGTGCAAGTAATGTTCTGCCAGTGGTATTCAGGCAGAAGGTGGACATTTTGAACAATTACTATAAGGTGATGTGAACAGTTAAGTGTCATAGACAGACTTTCAAAACTGAGAAACCAAGCATTTCCGGAACTATGTTGATATAAAATATTTTTATTGCCTACATATGAGGAACTCATTCCTGAAGTTATGCTGTGTATTTTTGAGACACCCTGTATAATGGATATTGATATGGATCTGGGGACCTGATTTCAGGAAAGACTGACTTACATGAAAAGGTTTTTTTTTTGGTAGTTGTTGGCGCATAGGCTTCTGTGGCCATAATGCACCTCCCAAGGTTTTTGCAGTACTTTGATCCAAGCCCAAGGCGGGAATCGAACCCCCGCAACCTTTGGGTTGCCAGACAAGCACTTTACCCGCCTGGCTAGCCCGGTCGGCCATGAAAAGGACAACCAAGACCTCAGTTTTGTACTTAAAATGTGTCCAAAACATTTATTCGAAACTAGACATTTGTGCAATCTGATTGAAATATTTGAGAACTTAAAATAATGAGGAAACTTGACAGAAGCATGTTTTTATCATTTTTAAGATCTTACAGACAAGGGGACATTGATTCAAATTAAAGAAAGATGATTGTAGGCTGGATGTAAAAATTGCCTACAGTCAAAGAGTAATCAACTATTGGAACAAATTGCCTGGACATACAGCGCCTTCAAAGTTAGGAACAACTACTTAATCTTTCTTGCTTAGAATAAATAAGGACTCAGTAATGAATCCAGAAACATTGCCAATATATAATTAGTTCTGTTGAGAGAGTTGAACTTATTTTTTGTAATACAGCCAGGCCTCGCATAACGCGAGTTCAATTAACACGTTTTTCAGTTACAGCTATTTGAAAAAAATATACCACTTTTCACTTTACACGATGCAAATTTCCAGTTAATCGATCTTTTTTTTTATTAATTTATGCGATAGTTGAAAAAGGTTTGAATCGCACGTTAAGCTCGGACGGGTGATAAACAAACGTTTGCCTGCTGCCCGCCTCAGTGTGTTCTCTCAACGATCGGAAGAAGACGTTTTACTTGTTTGTCTCCCGCTAATAAAGTCAATGCAAATTTTTAATTCGCCAGGCCCAGAGAAGATTGTTGTCGGCTATCGGAACTTGGTTAATGAAAAGAGAGCGTCAACACTGTTCAAATATTTCCGCAACAGTCATTTCTTCATTGTGTATTTTATGTCAGAGGTTACCAAACTTTCTCGGTTCATGGCACCCTTAGTGTCTCGGTAATTTTTTCATGGCGCACCCAGACCAAAAGAAATACTTAGCAGTTCCGTTTAGTAGTTAGGTCCAAACAACTTAATAAGAAATGTTGAAACTGTGAACTACCTTGAGCTAGTAGTTCGGGTATCGCTGTGTTTCCCTCAAAAATTTAAAATATTCTGCGGCCCACAGTTTGGGAACGGCTGTTTTATGCAATACACATTTAATTCCATAATTATTTTTATCATCTTTTACATTGTATAAAGTTAAAAAGGTATTTTTAAAATTCTTTATGAACATTCCAGAAGGCCAAGGCCCAATTATAATTTTTCCTGTTGATTATTATATTCGATTAACGCGTTTCCGTTTTGCGCGAGGCACTCGCGGGACGGATTAATCGCATTAATCGAGGCCAGCCTGTACTTTATACTCAATGAAATTCACCTACACAAGTCACATGGTTTAATTAATTAATTCAAAAATAAATAATATAAAGCTTGAAGCATTTTATTTATTTTTTATGGCTGATGCTACATAATCATTGCTTCCTTGCATTATTCTGCCATTTTACTAAATTAGTCTAATATGTTTGATTTATATTTGTGTTGGTAATGGAAAACAAGTAAGCAAATTTATATAGAATAAAACATCCCAAAAAAACAACCCCACCTGGGGCGCCTCCATAGCCAGGTGGGAAGGAGCAGCAGTGCGTAGCACACACGCTTCTTGATTAGACCGGGGTTCGAGCCCGTCACCACCAAATATGGAGGATGCAGAAAGGTCAGGGAATGACCACCGCATATCCCCGGAGCAATATGGCCTTAGTTGCTAATGCTCCTAAAAAAAAAAACCAAATAACAATAATAACAACCCCACCTCATCTTTTCATCATCATCATGATGAACTTGGTCTGGCTTAGGTCTTTTAAGACCTGTTCCGTTGTAGCTCTTGGAGGTGGTCTTGATCTCCCCATCGTTGTCTTGGTTGACCAACATCTCTCTTCCCCATCATTGTCTTGGTTTGTAGTTAAAGGCTAATTTTGGGATCCCATCTGGGTTCATTCTTTCTATGTGGCTGATCCATTTTTCCTTATACTGTTTTATGTCATTTACTATGTTATCTACTTTTAATTTCTCGCGGATATCTAAATTTCTTTGGTGGTCTAGTCTTGTAAAGCCTAAATTTCATTCCCTCTAATAAGTTGTCCCATTCCCCTTATGTTCTCTGCTGCTTATATTTGCGAGGGTCCTTTTTGTGTGTGCTATGGGGTACTGGAACAAGTAATAAATGGAACGGATTTCATCTGTGAAGAATTCTTCATTCCAAGTAACACTGGCATCTGTTGTTTGTATCATTTTCTAACATCAGCAGATACATTTTAATGAGATTCAGAATCTGCATCCCTTGAATTGAATTTCAGTGCTTGGTTTTTGACATTCATCCCTTCTCCCTTAAAATTGGTGGGTGTTACAACAATATGGTTGCCATATTTGAATTCAGCAACATCAAATCTACAAGAATCAACCTGAATTTTAATAGCGAGCAAAAAATTTTTTTTTTTTTTTTTTTTCCCTGACCAGTGTAATTTATATGTATCCCATGCACTATTCTTGTCTGCCACATGTCTCAATAGTTCATCTGACGTTCATTTCGGTCTAATCCTTGAACAGTATTTCTTCATTGGTATGAAAAGCCTAGTAGCTTCTAAGATTATGTCCCCGAATACTTCCCATTTAGAATTTGCTGTTGGTAACATCATCAGTTGGTCCCACTGCACAGAATTTTAAACTGCATGAGGCCACTGTAGGCACCCTTACAAAAGCAAAAGCCTTTCCCTTCATCCTTGACAGTAGTTATGCATTTAATTAAATTCCACATTAACATACTCTGATTGCTGCCACTCACAACAAACCTGACAGAAGCATATTTTATCATTTTTAAGATCTTACAGACAAGGAGACATTGATTCAAATTAAAGAAAGATGATTGTAGACTGGAAGTAAAAATTGCCTACAGTCAAAGAGTAATCAACTATTACTCAGTTGGTCTTTTACTGTATTATCAAGAGAAATTTAACACGTTCACTGCCTTGATGCATATAAACGTAAAATAGGAACTTGGTGCCATTTCGAGCGGTCAATCTTAAGCAGTTAACCACTGAATACCATAAACATAAAGGCACATGAAATTAACAATTACTCAGTATTAGCCCGCTGATTGACCTCTTTGCTTGCCATTTTTTTTTTTTTTTTTTTTAAATAGACTGCACACAGTTTTGTGTTTTGCTTGTGCTGATGTTAGTTAGTGTACATAAACTTTTTTATAAGATTTTAAGTTTTTTGATTTACAGCTCAGCACAAAATGTAGTGTTCGCTTTTAGCAATGAATTCCAAAATTTTAATTGTTGGCCATTTTGTACAAAGTCTCGAAATGCTAGGAATGTTGGAAAGAGGAAAGGAATTTTAGAAATTGGCAAAGGCTCTTTCTGAGGTTATCATATGAGGTTGGTCCAGCACCAGAGCTGCTACTCCAGCTTTCCTGGCACATCAAAACTCTGCAAGTTCAGCTTATAATTGAAATGAACAAATTTATTTCATATTTTTTTTTTTTTTTTTTTTTTTTTTGCAGCAAGCCAAGATCCTCATTCAATTTCTCACTCTACTTGTTTGTGCACCAATTTCTACAAAATAGCAGTAGACGGTGTCCTTATACTCCTTACTCTAATTTCAGAAATTGGCCTCTGCTCCTTGTAATTATATGAGCCAGCAGCCTTCCTGGCACACCACAACTAAAAACTTTGTGGGCAAGCTCAACTTATAGTTGAAATTAATAATTTTTTTTTTTTTTTTTACAGCAAGCCAAGATCCAGACCTCATTGGAGATTTTTCTAAGGTTAGTATTTATAGTTACCATTTTGTTTATGTTATACGCTACCTTAAAAAAATGCTGTCTATGAGTTGTTAAATTTTTTGGATTATGCTGAAATCTTTAAAAATATAAAATGAAAAAATTTACTATTACCTGCTTTATGACATGTCCTGTACATCTTTAAAAAAAGACTTGATGCCATATAAATAATCAATTTAAAAAAATCAAGTAAATGTAGAATATTATAGTAATAAAGTCATTGGTTAATCGCAAAAAGCTAGATTAAAAAAATAATAATTGTCTACACAAAATGTAGGAATATGAAAGCAAACTTCTCTGATTTTCAGAGGCATATACCTGCTTTCCTGTACTGTTTAGTTGCATTTACAAAGCTATATATATATTACTTACCCGTCTATCTTGATGCCCTCTCTGTTTAATGCAAAATTTAAATATACATATATAATTAATTAAACAGTTGAATTATTTTCACTCATGGAACTATGAAGTTGGAGGAGAGAACAAAGAATTACCATAGGACAAAAGTTATGATCCAGTGAGGGTGGGAAATAATCATATGGTGGCTGCCACATCACAGAGATATTAGTAGAACCTGTGTTTTTCTGCTATTCTCCTGATATGGGCCTTCCTTCAGTACCTAGTGGAAGGAAGGTACAGTGGTCCTTTCCTGATTTGTTTTATAAATATATATATATATATATATATATATATATATATAAATTAGTAGTCGTGAAGGGTAATATGCTAACATTAGCAGTGTCCCAGGTTCATAATCCATTATTATTTTTTATTTATTTTTTTTTTTTTATTTCTATTATTAATAATATGTTAAACTGTTGCTACCTTTAAAACATATATATATATATATATATATATATATATATATATATTAGAGGGGTTGGAAAGAATCTTGAAGGCTTTAGTGAAATCCATACTATTTCTTTAGAAGCTACCATATTTCTTTAGGAATAGTATTTTGTATAAGGTTATCTTTGTGGGCAACTTGTGAAGGATGAGCACAATATGAGATACAGGTGAAATGATGTTTTTCACACTACTACCATAGTTTTTTCTTTAAGAGTTGTCTATGATATATCTACACCAATATTATATAGATATAGAATCTTAAATTCTTAAAATATTGTGTCTAGTTGCATTTAGTTTTATTTAAATAGTAAACATTACGAAAACTTGGTCCCCGTTTAAGTAGATTTGTTGTAAGTGGAATTTTCTGGAACCAATTATCCCTGGATAACGAGGATCCACTGTACTTGGATTTCAGAAAGAATTGATACTGTTGGATATAAAAAAGACTGCCGCACAAATTGGAGCAGTGTGGCATTAAAGGCAAGTTGATGCAATGGATCAAGAAATGGTTGAGTGGGAGAAGACAGAGCAATGGCCATTAATGGGCACTGCTCTTTGTAGACTAATGTTATTAGTGGAGTAACCCAGGTTTCTGTGTTAGTTCGATTTGTTTTCTATATTTTTCACTGATATTGATGAAGACAGACCAGCCTTAATGTCCAAGTTTGTAGATGATAGAAAGGTTAGCAGGGTGGTAAATGACGATATGCTACCTTTTTTTTTTTTTTTTTTTTTATGAAAATCCCAAACACAAGAGGTATTAGAACATATAGTACTTAGTACCGTGCTAGGGTTGGAGGTTGAGAAGATGAAAGAAGATATTTGTTGACATTGGACTTGAACTTCTGTAGACTGTAATTTTCAGGAAATACGTATGAAGGAAGGTTGTTCCAGAAAATGGCAGTTGAATGAATAAACAAGGAAGATGAAAAGTTGGTTCTGTGAGTTTGAAGTTGGACAGTAAATGGATGTTGACTGGTGGCGGCACGTGTTCGGACTGTTTTGAAAGAGAGAGAGCGGGAAATATAGAAGCCAATTCAGAAAAACAGTACATATATGAAACAGCGAGTGGAGAGACTCTGTTAGAGATGAATCAGTAATTAACCTAACTGCCCTCTTCTGAACGGCATCAAGAAGCCTGAGAGGGGTTTTGGGGGCACCACCCCAGCAATGGGATCTTTTTTTTTCCCCCCCCCCTGTTAGTTGTTGGCGCATCAGCTTCTATGGCCATAATGCACCTCCCAAAGTTTTTGCATTTTACTGTGATCCAAGCCCGAGGCGGGAATTGAACCCGCGACCTTTGGGTTGCCAGGCAGGCACTTTACCTACCTGGCTAGCCCGGTCGGCACAACGGGATCTAAAAAAGTTAGGCATATGGGCTGAGAAATGGCAGTTGAAGTTTAATATAGGTAAATGATAAATACAAAGTACTGCATACGAGTAGTAGTAACCCCGGAGTAGCATATCCACTATTATTATTATTATTAGCCATATGGTGCAAGGAAGCCTGAGGCTTATGCTGCACCAGGCAAAAAAAAATTTGAGTAACCCTGAGAGAGAGAGAGAGAGAGAGAGAGAGAGAGAGAGCAGTAGAAGGAAATCACCAAAAAAGAGAAAAATTATGATATCCAGCTCAGGACCCTGGGTGTGCCAAGCCTATACTCACCAGATGTGAGTCCCTGGGGCTTCTGGTACTAGACTGAATAGTAGAAAATGAAAAAAAGACATGGGGTAATTGTGCAGTCAGTTATGAAGTTCTTTGAGCATTGCTGCCAGGACAGCTCATGTGGTTTTTTCAATGATATACAGGAATTTTGCTAGCAGGGATAAAGAGGTGATTATACCATTGTATATGCCGATGGCCAGGCTACATCATGAGTACTGCATACAGGTCTGGAGGCTTTATTTTACAAAGGATATAGAGCTGCTGGAAGGAGCACAAAGAAAGCAGTGAGATTGATGATGGGTGCTGTTACAAAGTAAGGCTTCGGTTCTGAAAATTGCAGTGTCTGGAGACTAGGCACCTGTGATCTCATTGAGGTGTTTAAGGCATTGGCCCATTGTTGTTTTGTATATTTCTCAATGATATTGATGAAGGTATATCGACCTTAATGTCAAAGTTTTCAGACGATACAATGGTTGGCAGGGTTGTTAATAACAGTAATGAGAGTATACTGCTGCAAGAGGATCTGGAAAAGTTGGGTAGATGGGCTGAGAAGTGGCAACTGAAGTTTAACATTGACAAATGCAAAGTACTGCATATGGGTAGCAGTAACCCCAGAGAAATGTATCAACTATGTGGTGTTATTACACTCAGGGTAGTGGAGAAGGAAAGAGACTGTGGGGTAATTGTGCAGTCAGATATGAAGTTTCCTGAGCAGTGCAGACAAGGCTGCCAGAGTAGGTCACGGGGTCTTGTCAATGATATACAGGTATTTTGCAAGCAGGGATAAGGAGGTGATTATCCCCTTGTATAAGGCAATGATCAGGCTACACCTTGAATACTGCGTATAGGTCTGGAAGCCTCATTTTAGGAAAGATGTAGAGTTGCTAGAACGAGTACAGAGAAGGGCAACAAGACTGGTGAAGAGAACAAAGGAGTGCTCTTATGAAGAAAGGCTTAAGTTCTGAAAATTGCAGCTTCTGGAGACTAGGCAATCTGATTGAGGTGTATAAGGTCTTGAATGGATTGAGCAGGCTTAATGGTGATGGAATTCTTCCTCTTGCTCGGATTACAAACCTGAAGGGGCATAGATTCAAACTGAGGAAAGACAGTTGTAGAATAGATGTGTGGAGGTTTGACTTTAGCCAGCAGGTAGTTGATTGCTGGAACAAACTTCCATCTGTCGTCGTGGAAGTTGATTGCTTAAATAAATTCAAGGAGGAACTGAAAAAACATTTGGAATGAATGGATCAGTGAAATGGGAAGTGTTTTTTTTTTTTTTTTTTTTTTTGTTGATGCTGTATAAGCTTGCTTTTTGCATCATGTGCCTCCTGCTAATGCTAATTCAATTTGAGGAAGGATGGTTGGAGAATATATGTGCGGAAGTTTGCTTTAGCCAGATAGTAATTGATTTCTGAACCAAACTTCCATCTGTTGTGAAATTTGAGAGCTTAAGTAAATTCAAGGAAGAAGTAGACAAACTGTTGAAGGGAATGGATGTGTGAACTGGTAAAGTTGGGTTTTTTTTTTTTTTTTTTTTGTTAATGCTGTATAAGCTTGCTTTCTTGCATCATATGCTACTGATAATGCTAATACTTATTTAAAGACACAAACCCTAGAAAGATAACAGCTCCTTTTAAAAATGGCACAAAAATTTGAGTATAATAATAAACCTTTTGAACAAAGTGTAAGAATTCAAACTGACCTTAATGATGTTTTTCAGAGTGTAGTTATGTTGTAGATACCATAAACTGGCTTTGTTTACATAAACAACTCAGTACTACTTGGAAACCTTAGGCCTGCATGGAATCACATGCGGTTTGTGGTTGGATAATAGGACAACTGTGCTGAGCTTGTATTAAATGAAGTAATTTTATAAAATTACATTTTTCTCACTGGGTAAAAACAAACTTTGAAATACATATGCAGTTGAAGCTCTACATAATCATGAGAAAAACTGTTGTTACATCAGAAGGATATTATATCGATTGTTCATAAAATCAGCAACAAAACAAGTAAAACTTGAATATTTAATGTAATTCTACTAATACAAGATAGTATAATTTTATTTATAATATGTACTATAGTATTAAACAAGAAAATTATGATTCTAAATTTCTCTGCATAGGCTACACATCCTATCCAGTCCTAACAAGAGAATTGTTTCATACTATAAAATAATCTGTCCAAACACACTGTTTCTATGGTAGAGCATGTTTTAAAAGAGAATTATGAAGGTGTGCAATAGCAGTTATTTCACTTTCGCAGTTAGGCTGCGCTTGAAAAAATTGATGTACAAATTCTAATCCTTAATGAGCATCTTTCACTGAAACTTCTTGTTCAATCACAGTAGGTTCCTCTTCATTCATGCATATCCTGAAACATTCAATGTTTACATCCACTTCCGTGTAATCTTTGAAGCTTAAGTTTTCCTGTAAGTTTAGGTGATGATTCTCATGCTCAATATTTCTTCTCTTTGTTATCAGACTGTTCTTCACAGTTAATAGATTAAAAAGCATGAGAAACTTCATGCATTACATTATTTAAGGTAGTAAATCCAGCATATTTGAAGCAGTTGGCAATCACTTTTTCACAAACTTTATCCCATGCTGAAACATTGCCTGTAGGATTTCGATTTTGCATTGAATTTTGCTTTCAAGACACAGCACAATTTTGTTTAATGGCATTCTTCAGTAGTTTTTCTTAAAACACTGGATTACACCTTGATCGAGTGTCTGAAGAATTGGCACCATATTTGGTGGTCAGTACTCGACAGTGACTGCAAGTATGTTGTTTACTTGACAACAAGGGGTGCAGTTATTTACAAACAGCAAAATTTTTCTATTCTCACTCATCTTGCCATCTAAGTCTCTGATCCATTCTTCGTAGGTTTGTGATGTCATCCATGCTTTTGGTTTGCTTGATACGTAGTCAGTAATGTCTTCGAACCTTTAAAACATCAAGGCTTCTTGGCTTTCCCAAAGAGGAAGGGTCTGTGTCAGATATGTTTTTGTGCTAGGAGAACAGTAATCCGTTATTTGGCCTTTTTTCCACCACTACATTTCTTGCCTTTAAATGTAAGTCTTTTATCCAGTAGCAATTTAAAAAAGAGTCCAGTTTCATCAACATTAAAGATGTTATTATGGTGGTATGTCAGCAGAATATTTTTCAAATGATTTTCCTTCCATTCCTGTGTAGCATCAATGTCCACAGCTGCATGTTTGCCACACACCTTTTTGAAAGATTAGCAATGAATCATAAATATATGGAACCATCCATCTGAACTTTTAAATTCTTTAATATCCATTTGATGCGCAAATGATTCAGCCTTAGTTTTTAAAAGATTACCATCTATGGGAACATTTTTTGCATGCATCATCATTAGCCATTCCAAAAGAACCTTTTCATGATTCAGATAGTTCACCTTTAGTGCTCGAATCCTACCACAGATTTCCCTAAACAATCTTTTCTGAACTTTCAGAATAGTGAACAGAGGACTCTGAGGAATGCCGAACTGTTTGGCGATGTCAGTCTTAGAATGCACACCATTATCTACAGTTTGCAAAATCCGAATTTTGATTGCCAAAGCTATCCGCTTTCTTGGAACCATGCCAATAAACATACACTCTTAACTAATGAAATTAACTTCTAGCCAATGTTCATTTCATTACTGCACTGCTAGAAAAGAGTGTGGGAAATCTTAACAAGTGGTTTCTCACAGTCAGTCTGCAAGCTCAATTCCTTCAATATATTTGAAGCATTCTGTCATTTTTAAACCCCAATATTGTAATAAAAAAGTAAAATTCAAATTAAGAGATAGAAATTTATGGTCATTATAGAGAAATCCTTTTATTTTCAATGTCATTATACTGAATGTAAAATAGCATTAGGTTAATGAGAAATTGTCAGATATCAACCATATATGATGCTATAAAATGTGTTGGGGCATTAAAAAGAGGGTCGCTATAAAGAGCTTCGACTGTACAAACAAATTTTGTAATAATTGAATCTTTACATAGAAAAGTGTGTCTATTCACAAGGCAAGTATGATATGTGGTTCTTGCAAAGGAGAATTTTTTGTAAACTGAATGTTTATTAATGAGATTCTATGTATATTCCATTAAAAATATGTAGTATGGATTTGGTGTTGACAAACCTCATTTAAGTCTCTAACATGTTCATACCAATTCTTGATTTCTTTTAGTAATGCGAACCTAAGAGATTTTTATAATAGCCATTTGTATCAGGTAATACTTTTGATTGTGACAATAATTGAAAATAGCAAGAGTTAAATATCAAAGTCATGTTGTATTGCAAGAATAAATGAACAGGACTGGTAATATTGCAGTGTGATGGAGTATGGTGGTGGGGGAAGGGTGTAATGATCTTGATTGCAACCAAAACATCAGACAGTTTTGCATTTTGTTATTTCTTAAGATCAGTTTAGAAGTCAAAGTTACATTGATTTCCATATGTCACCTGCTTATGGCTTGCAAGGCTGTCTGTTCTTTAAACTGAGGTCCATTAAAGCAAGGGTTTACTGTATCATTATTTTTAATTAACTTTGATTTAACTTAGTTCCATGACTGTTATGATTGATTTTCACTTCTTGTCTTAACTGGAAAAAGCATTTTCTGTGGAGTTAAATTCTGTTAAGTAATAATTTTGATAATTATTTTATTCAATTTTTTTTTTCTTCTCTTTCTTTTCAAGGCTTATATATTACCATTAGTAAAAGGAAAACACCATGATCTCCAGACAATTTCTCCAGATACGGTATGTGTACAACAAATATTGTCACTTGAAATTTTTATAATACTAGAAATAGCATAGAATTATTGATAGAGTGAAACTTATAAATCCGGCCAGACTGGAACTTAGCCCTTGTTAGACTTTTGGAATCTAAATAAATGCTTCTCAAGCAATGGAACAATAACAGCATATCATTCACCTCAATGAAATTTGCTGGACAGCAAATAAAAATATCAATAAAGAGAGGTGAACTTCACAATAACAGTTTGGGATCCTAGATCCATATGACTGCTATAGTGTGTGCCTTTAATTTACGAGCAGTGGCTATAAAGCTCTGCTATTGATATTATTTAATATATATATCCACCATAATGGTCCAGGATGCTAAAATTTTCCTACAAATGCTGCTATAGTATCAATTGCAATTTATGTTATGTTACAACAACTAGAAACAATTGTATCCTCCCAAAAGCACTAGGTGCCTCCGTAGCCAGGTGGGCAGGAGCAGCAGTGCGTAGCACACACTTCTTGATTAGACCGGGGTTCAAGCCTGTGACCACCAAATACGGAGGATGTGGAAAGGTCAGGGAATGACCACCGCATATCCCCGGAGCAATATGGCCTTAGTTGCTAATGCTCCTAAAAACCAAAAGCACTATTTCCTAATTTAAACAGACACATCATGGTATGGTTTGTTTGTTTGTAATCATGTTTGAGAGGTACTGTCATGTATATTTTAAAGCAAACAAGTTGTTTTAGAATGTGATGCTCAATAAACTTTCTCATTGCCACTGCTTCAGCAAGCATGAGAAGGTTTTTATAGTTGAGCAGTACTCAAAATTGTTATGCTTATGATCAAGAAAAATTAGTTGCCAGCATCACAATGCAAAATCTGAAATGATTTCTCACATTACATTTTGCCTATATCTTTCTTGTTAACAAGGCATCCACTTAATATCATAGCATGAGTTTGATTGTCATCGGAAACATGCTGCTTTGAGACACTGGCCAAGTTCCCTTCATTATGTGCACTTTAAAATGACTATTGCAACAACACCGGATGAAGGTTTTTTTATCATCATTATTATTATTATTATTATCTCTCTGTACATTAAAAAAGTTTTCCTCCTAGTGATATTTATTTGAGTCAATGGGAGAAGAGGGTGGGGCAATTACATCACTACAAATGCAATTAATTATTGACAACTGCCTCCATAATGTTCATCAACCTCGTGCACGTGCTCCCCTGTCTAACATTTGATGTTCTATTGTAATTTTTTTTGTATTTTAACGAATATTGTATATTTGTAAATACAGTAATTTAGTATTTTGTAAATATTTTAAATATTTGTATAGTTTGTAAATATTTCAGTGAAATACTTTGGGATGCAACAATATTCTTCATGCATTATGAAACGTGAAGCAAAAGGCCTTTTCCTAAGTGACCTATGTAAATGCAGGTAAATAATTACATTGTGATTATATTGTGATGTTTATTCCACCTTAAGAATGCCATGCATGAAAAATGCACAGGTGAATAATTACATAGGTCACTTCCTGATTAGATATCGATCATAGTGACATAGTGTTTTTTATCTAGCAGCACCGGAGTTCTCCTCCAACTCCGAGTTTTTACTCTGTGTAGAATACAATGCTCTGCATAAGGCCAGGGTGTCTGTTTTGTGAAGTATTAGTGTGGGTTGTGTTGTGTTGTGTTGTTCCTCTGGCTACTTAGTCTGGGGGCCCCTGGAGAGCCACTATACTCCTAGTTTCCATCACTGCACCTGGGGAGGCGGGCCAATACACATTAGGAGAGAAGGAAGTTCTGGCTGGGTGAATCCTAGTGTAGTCTAGGCATCCAAGGAGAGCCCAAAAAAGAAAAGAAAAAGAAAAAAAATTTTATTGGAAAGGAGATAATGGGGAGATAGGAAGAGAACAGGGGAGCAATAGTTGAGGCACTTGCCTGATTTGAAAGGAGACAGTAAGGGGACCCCTGGTCCAGAGGGTGGGAGTTGAAAGTGGGTGGTGGGGTGAGCCACCACACAAAAGGGGGATAGAGTCACCCAGGGTGGGGAAGGAGACTCAGCCACCCCAGGTGGTAGGAATAAAAGAACATAGAGAAAGAGATTCCTATAGTGGAGCGTGCTTTTTGCAGCTCTGGCCTGGGGTTTACCCTAATGGCCAGTGTCAGCACCCCACACCATGCCAGCTAGGAAAAGCTATAGCATTGTATCAGCTTGGATAACCATGAGGCCTCTGATGGCCTGCATAGCCATCAGTCTGTCCAGTGATAGTTTTTTCTTACACTTTCTATTTTCTTTTATATATTATATTAGATATCGATCGGTGCGTTTCGACAGGTGTGTCTTTTACATAGAAAAGATTTTACTTACTCTGTCCTACCTCTACATATTACATAGAAATATTTCTGTTGACATATAATTATAAAATTTAATGTAATTTAACTTTGATCACTGGGTTACTGTATAAATACTGCTTTGCATATGTATTGCATTAAGAGAATACGTTTAGGTCATAGATTTCTGGCATTCTGCCAAGGTGACAGGTCATTGAACTGCAATTAATAGTTCAGACTTGTCTAGCAGTTTTGCATAAATTTTTTCGACATTTCAGCTGTTAAAATACTCTTACCCTTTCTGTGGATAATAATCATTACTGTAATATAATGATCACTAGTTTTCAAGTTCTGATGGGGTACTCCTATTGATGAGGTATACTGATAAGTACCAGAACAACCACCTGGGGTGTGGGGGGGGGGGCTGAGCAGACATCAAATGAATTCTCATTGCATTCTCTGTTAGAGAAGTACTATGAATTCATCTTGGTAGCTCATAGTAACATAGTTGTCTCTTCAGATTTACAATGGAGACTCCATCTTTTTGACTTAATTTACTGCCTTCTCTGCTGTAACATGGTTTTTCCTTCAACTTTTTGTAATAATATATTTTTTGCAAAAAAAAAAAAAAAGTAAAACTGCATTCAAATCAGAATTTTTTTTAAGAATTTACAAATTTCTTCTTATTCGGTGAAATGTTACAACTTCAATACACTCATAGCAGAAGCTGTATGACTCTATATATAAATTTGGTAAATTGTGCACTTTGTTTGGTGGCCAAGGACTTTACATCATGAATTCCTAAGACAAAAGGTCGTTTCCTTATTGCATTCAAAACTCTGCTGATTCCAAAGAAAACTTTCAAAAACTCAGTTCACAAATCACGAAATGAGTTTTCAGAAATATTAAATATAATTTAACTATGAATTAAGTATCATAGAAGATAAAGAAATAGGTATTCTGCATATCACTTCTGTCACTTTCAGTGCAAGAACCTACCTAATTCTATTATGAAAGAAGAAAGAATTGATGTACAGCAATCCTTTAGTCCATGGTTGGAGAACTGATAAGTGTGCAAGGAAGCTTAAATATAACAAATTATCCCAAATCATGCCTCATATTTTAAAAATTCCTTATTACAATGCTAAGAGATTCGGCCAAGCAAAAAAAAAAAAAAAAAAAAAAAAACACTGATTTCAGATCTTTTTCTAGTCAAGTTTTGGAAATGCTCTTGCAACAGTGTCATGTTTTTTTTTATAAAACTTTGACTCAATATTTTTGAAGAGAGCAAAATCTGCAATTGCTTGAAACAATTATAATTACTTGACATTAGAAAAATGTTCCAACTAGGAATCCACAAGCAGAAAAATAATAAGCTAATGTTTGAAAACATTGGATTAGTAAGCAATCATGTGGCTGTATTTTAATATAAAATGTCAGTGAATTTTAATTTCCAGCATAGTATGGGGCTTTAAAAAACCTACTACTTTTTCCAAAACTCCTTCTTTTTGCAAGAAAATTTCCTTTTTTTACCAAAAATTCTCCCTTATTCCTGCCGCTTACAGTCCCGATGCTCCAGCCTTTTGAAAATCAAAAGGCTGCAGATATGTGAAAGGTGGCAGCCATGTGGAGCTACTATTAATAGACACGCAGCTGCTGCCTTTGTGGAAAAAAAAAAGATGCTGGTTTTTTTTCACACTTTGTTTAATAAAAACAAAAAACAGGATTTTGAGTCCTATTATAGAAATAAATTGTCTACATAATTTCAACATTTAATTAATTCTTAAGTTCCTTATTACAATGCTAAGAGATTCGGTCAAGCAAAAAAAAACACTGATTTCAGATCTTTGCAGTAAATCAAGTGACTGTAGCATTGATAAGCTTTCTCATTTATAGCCATAATATCTTTATTTCATAATTCTTTTTTTTTTTTTTTTTTTTTTATATATATAATAGGAAAAAAATTTTTTACAGTTGTATTTATCCCACATAATTGTTTAACTTTGCAATAAATTCATTCATTATTTGTTTAACCAGATAATTTGTTAATTATCTGGTTAAAGCACTCTTTTTGAGATCAAGTGCCTGCATCATAATACAGTCGATTCCGGTTATTTAGGACACATCGGGACTAGTGCATTTTGGCCCGATTAAGCGGCTGCCCCAATTATGCGGAGTCTCACGTAAATAATTAAAAATACAGCTTTGCGATTGATTTTCTGTAAGATCAAATCACGTTAGGATGGACTCACCATAGTAAAATACCGATCACTATACAATGTGTAGTAAGCGCCGGTCATTGTGATCATGTTTGTGAATTGAAGTTTAATTCTATTAAACAGCAATTCTAATTAGCGAAAATAGGAGGAATATTATTTACAGGCTATAAAAGTAAAGGTATACTTATTAATTACAATTTTACACTTTATTACATTACCAATTAAAAAACTGATACGTGAAAAGGCTGACCGGGCTAGCCAGGTGGGTAAAGTGCCTGCCTGCCAACCCAAAGGTCGCGGGTTCGACTTGGGCTTGGGTCAGAGTAAAATGCAAAAACTTTGGGAGGTGCATTATGGCCACAGAAGCCGATGTGCCAACAACTAACAAAAAAAAAAAAAAAAAAAAAAAGATACGTGAAAATAGGAAGAATATTTTCCACAGGTTAGCAAAATAAAAATAAATTTAAGCTTACGTGCATAGCTTAATTAATACATACTGTAATATGTACATACTAACTAGTTGACATTTCTGTTCACTGAAATTTGTGGGTGGGGGTTAAAATTTAAAACAGTAATAAAGATAAGCAATCAATAACAAATAACAAAGAGCACAGCACACACACAATACACACAAGTGAGAATGGAGTAACAAGTTACGAAGCTTAAAAAATAGGAATGAAGAGCAGATTCTGAAAATTAATTTTTTATATGATTGAAGCAATGACAGAAAAGCCCAATAAACCGGGGACTGCTAATTGTTTTATTGTTTTATGGTTGTGACCTCCAGAAATCCGACCGAACCACATGGTATGGTCAGAGATAATCGTAGGGTAATCTTGAGTGCCGCGGTCTCCTGCTCCAATTAAACGGCATGTTGTCCCAATTAAGCAAAGTAAACCCTGGCTGTTTTCTCGATTGGGTTCTGTTCTTTAAGATTTGTCCCAAATAAACGGCTGCCCCGATTAACCGGTGGCCCAAATAACCAGAATCCGCTGTATTCAAGCACTTGACCTGTGAAACTCTCTTCAGTCATCTAAACCCACTTGTGCTGTGTGCCAACCACGTGAATGTAGCACCAGAGAGAGAATCAAATTAATAAAATCTATATAAAATATAATTTTTTTTCTTTAATAGAAAAAAATACTTTTTCTATTAAAGTAAAGGAAAAAGAGAGCACCCTTCTTGTATATATAATTAACTCTATTAACACACTAACTTTTCCTTGTCACTAGTGGCACTTCTCTGGACTCCACATAGCAGGGCTAAAAACCTGGGAGAAGAAAACCACTCTCCCAGGACTAAAAGGAGCAACAGTAGTTAATGCAAAACAGTTGACCCATGGATGCTTTTATCCAGTGTCTCAGAGAGACAAGACAACCTAAATATGTTCCATGCATAGACAAAAAAAAAAAAAAAAAAAAAGTGAAGAAGGAATGGATATATTGTCCATCTGTTTTAATGCTGCACTCCTCAACAGACTTACAAAATCTGTTGAAGAGTGCAATATAAGACTGAGTAACTTGAGATGCCTGGGCAACATGCAGAAAAACTGTTGAAAATATCTAGCTTTGGTTGGAATAACCACTAAGAAATTATCCAACAAGGCATATAGTTTATTAAGCTATTCATCTAAACTACTATATATTAAGGTAACACTTCAGGTGTCTTACCGATACCTTAAACGTTACCTTAATGTATAGTAGTTTAGGCAAATAGCTTAATAAACTATATTATTAATTTCACGTGGCATGAATGGTATTAAATATAGTAATAATCATCTAGTTATAATTTGCTTTGTGGCAATACATAATCCTTCAAGAGCTGTAAGATGTGACCTGTGAGGTTATATTCCAAAATTCATACAAAACTTCATTTTTACAATACACTTCCCCAAAATTATGCCTTTTGGCATATAATTTTGGGGAAGTATATTGTATTTGTGGTAGTAAGAATGAACCTCTCAAGGCTCATTCTTATTGCCATATTCTTTACAGTAAGAATTAATTCTGTTACTGGATGCATACTTAACCTGTTGAAGCATATCTTTATTGTGGTGATCTTATTTTCTCATGCCAGTCTCACAAATGCTCCTAATAAAAAGACAGTTGCTGAGCATCATAAACAGATTGGAAAATTGGACAGAAAGCAATGGCTACTAACTTTGCAAGGAAGAAAAAAAAAAAACTGCATTTGCTTCTATTGGAAGTGATTGTTGCTTCCACATTCAATCATAACATGAAACTTAGGTCTTTTATATGATTCTAAATTAACCTTTTTAGATCATATTAAATACATCTGTACCACTTGCCTAAAGAAATAAATCTTCTCAGAAAAATATTTGCTTTGTCATTGAATGAAGGCCATTACATAGTAATGATCTTCATCCAATGTGTTTATATCCTCTTGATCCCCTGCCTTACCTTCCCTAGAAGGTAAGGCAGGGGATCAAGCCTCTCTGATTAAAAACCCCTTGACTAGAGATTGAAAAGATGACTTCCTTTATGCATTGTGGAAATGCCAATGTCAGAACAGTTACTTGTGGATTCAAATCA
This sequence comes from Mastigoproctus giganteus, assembly GCF_048544385.1. Classification (NCBI taxonomy): domain Eukaryota; kingdom Metazoa; phylum Arthropoda; class Arachnida; order Uropygi; family Thelyphonidae; genus Mastigoproctus; species Mastigoproctus giganteus. Next base: position 116,218,095 of record NC_143585.1, read on the forward strand.
TGTGGAAAGTGATGGAGGTAATCATTTCAGAACAACGGAATAACTTGTGATTTTAGAAGGTTCCTTTACCAAGAAGTCTCGGGGGAAATGTACAAAATGTAATAAAACAACTAGAATAACATACAACATTTTGTATCCAGTCTAGGCCAGACCTAATGCTGCCAAATAAAATTTTTAATTTTGCTGTCTGAAAAATGATACTTCATTAATTTCACTGCATACATTATAAACATTGTTTGCTTTTTTTAATGCAAATAGGCAAACTTTAACAATTATTAGATGCTTTGTCAACCAAGTTTTGCAAAAAATAAAAAATGTTAACTCTAGCAGAGTATGTGTATTTTGAACATTCAATAGCAAACTGTTTTCACTACAGAGTATTACAACAATTGGTAATATACATGGTTGCTTAATCATCTCTCTAAATCGGTACTTTATTTAGTGGTTCAACACAGTTTTTTGTTGCACATGAATGAATCTGTTTTTTTGAAATGCTATTCTACCCACCACTTAAATCCCTTTTCATACACCAACAGTGGCCATCATTGCCTCATTCCATTTGCACCCCCTCCCTCCCTTTTTTTTTTTTTTTATATTCCACAGTCTTTATCTTGATGGAGCCTTTTTCCCTACTCCTCAGTCACTGCACCAAAGTTCTATAAGAAGTATTCAAGCTAGATATCAGAAAATGAACCATTCCTCTCATATTGTAACCCTTCTTTTTTGAAAATACAGGGTGGCCACTGAAAGACTGAAGGGTTTGAAAAAGTCATAACTTTTTTATTTTCTTTTTTTACAGGTTATAGAGCATCCCTTGGAGATTAAAATGGCTGTGTGTCATACTACACTTAAGATGGTAGAAAATGAGAAAGACCTGGGAATGATTGTGCAGTGGGATATGAAGTTTTCGGGGTACTGCAGACAGGCTCACAGATCAGGTCATGGAGTATTGCCAATGATATATACGAATTTTACTAGTAGGGAAAAGGAGGTGATTATCCCTTTGTATAAGGCAATGGTCAGGCCAAGCCTTGAGTACTGCATACAGGTTTTGAGGCCTCGTTTTAGGAAGGATGTAGAGTTGCTTGAGTGGGTACAGAGAATGGCAACAAGATTGGTGAGTGGAAGAAGGGGGTCCTCTTATCAAGAAAGGCTTAAGGTCTGTGAATTGCAGTAGCTAGAAACTAGGCACCTGCGAGGTGATCTGATTGAGGTGTATAAGGCCTTGAATGGGTTGAGCACCCGCAATTCTGATGGGATTCTTCCGCTTGCTCGGATTACCAACCTGAGGGGGCATAAATTCAAATCGAGGAAAAGCAGTTGTAGAATAGATGTGCTGAAATTTCCCAGCTGGTGGTTAATTGCTGGAACAAACTTCCATCTGTCATTGTGGAAGTTGATAACTTAAATAAATTAAAGGAGAAACTGGGGGATGGGAACAAACTTTCAGAGGGAATGGATGTGTCAAACTGTTTGTTTTTTTCCACTGATGCTACATATGCTTGCTTTCTTGCATTGCATTCCTCCATTACTACTGCTGCTACTACTACTTCTAAGATTATATATCTCTGCATGCTTCCCACTTAGTATTTGTTGTTGGTAACATCATTTTTAAAAGCTGTCTGAGATGACTGTAGTCTGCTTTACAAAGCAAAGACCCTTCCTTTACCCTTGATGGTAGTTGCATCTTTAAGTAAATTTCATATGATTACACTGTTATTACTGCCATCTATTCTATTGGTTCGTTTATCTGCAGATTCTTAATGTACGAAGAATCATTGCTAATAATCAGATCAAAAATATTGCCTTCTCTTGTTACTTCTCTCACGTGCTGCTCTACAAAAACAGCCATCCAATAAATCAACAAAAGTCTTGCTAGTGTGTGCAAGTTCCAGTCAATATCTGAAAGGTTAAAATCCCTCATTATAAGACATGCTGATTCACAGGCCACTCTGTTGACCTGTTGTTCGTTGTACTCATTAAAGTCATTCGGCTTATAACACATTCCTTGAATTTTATTTAACCAGTGCTTATGTCACACCAAACTCACTTAACATTGTACTGTCCACCTATGTCAACTGGGTACTCTACATTAAATTTTATGTGTTTCTTAACTAACAGCATAATCCCTTCTCCCTTCCTATCCTTTTTGTACACATTGTACTTCCCAAATTCCAATTCTGCATTCCTTATATTTGTGTGACACCACATCTCTGATATCCCAACAGTATCCATCTTTGATGTCTTGACCAGCACTTCAAATTCATCAAATTTATTAACTATGTTCCCAGCATTGCTGTACATGGAAATATACATGCATCTGTTTTTAATCTTAGTTACCTGAATACAGCCCATGTATTTACTAGTTCCATGATGGTTCTCAGCAATTCTTAATCCCCAGTACATTGCTTTCCAGGCTGCCACTCATTCCAGTAGAAGCAGTGCAAGAATCACTTTCACCTCTACCTGTGGCTACTGTTAATCTGTTAGTTTCCGAATCTCCCCCCCCCCCCACAAGCTAGCAGTTTTCTGACCCACCTAACACTGCCTTGATGGCATCAGATCTAATATTATTAGCATCAGAAAATATTCTTGCATACTTTCTATTTAAGTGTATCCGATCCCTATAGAAGCAGTATCTCCTCTTAACAACTGCAGACTCTGAGAAAAATTCTACATGTGCCTTGCACACTCTCTCTCTCTCTCTCTCTCTCTTCTCTCTCTCTCTCCCTCTCTCTCTCTCTCTCTCTCTCCAGGGCCGAATTGATTGACAAGACTCTCATCATATACTCCCTCCTATCGTGTCAGCTGAATTGCAGACAACTTGAAATTTAACTCTAACTTGCAACTTTTTCTCAACGTTGCCCTGTACTTGTTTAGTGAGTCCTCTGATCTCATACTCTTAATGTCATTAGTGTCAATATGTACAGTGGTATCACCTTTTATACCCTTAAAAGATGATATCCCAATGTCATCATATTGTTTGCTCCATGGTTGACAAACCCTTCTCCTATTCCACTTATCCTTTTTTCACAATGAATTTCCTGTTTCCCTGATGATACAGTAACTGACTGTAGCTACCTCCTTTGGGAACAGCACTCTCTCCATGTGGGTTGCTGCTGTGTTGTCTGATGCATAAGTTTAAGCTGTCATTGAGGTGGGCAGCTGAGAGCTTTATGGTACCTCCAACTTCAATCCTTCAAGAGCATCCATCCTGTTCTTTAAGCTCTCATAAATGCTTATCCATGTCCTCAATAAGCTGTTTTTCCCATTGGTCTCAGTTCTGTATCTAGCAATAGCAGAAGCACTTTGCTTGGAATGAGGTGAGTGAAGTGTATTAAAATTATAAGAAGGAGCTATATATATATATATTTTTTTTTTATTTTTATTTATTTTTTATTTTTTATATCTGAGAGGAAAGTGGAAGTGAAATTACATAAAGGATGCATCTGGGCACTTGTAATCTCAATATTTCACCTTTTGTAACAATAAATTCAGCTCTTTCTGAAAGTTTCCTTTAAGTGTGCAGAACAAACAACTGTAATTCAGGCTAACAGGTTTCCGTTGTGGAGTATAACTCTTTTTAAGCGTATCGTTGCACTGCCAATAAAGAATCTCCATTCCAGTGACCACATGTTACAACTAGTGTATTGATTAAGCCATTTATGCAATGCAGAACACAAGAGATCCTTCCTTGGAGTATAATTGGATGAAATATTTCATTTCATGAATTCTTTCAACTTTCCGAAAACTTGCACATGAATACAGTTATACTCATATGCAAGTTTTCTAAAAAAAGAGAGAGAGAGCGAGAAAGAAATGCATAATGTGACTGTACCAAAGAACTTGCTGTCAACAGAGAAATGAGGCTGATTATATATAGTCCACTTAGGAATTACCCCAAAAGTCCATGTTATGAGATGAAAAATAAAAAAGCAGCTCTAATGTTGTGCCCTCAAGGCGATTGTGTGAAGTATTACAATATCAATTAAATATTCTGCCTGCACTCATCACAATCTGTATGATTATGCCAACTTGCTAGATTGTCAGCTTTGATTTCTTTGTTCCAGTAACGCTTCTGTTATTCTGTGCCTTACCAGCTCATTGTGTTCTGAGAAATTCTCACAGTACGTCCAGTGGGAACTTTGGTGAGTCTTAGAAATTTAAAACAAATTTTCCTTGTTTAAAGTATTAAGTAATCATTTTCTTATGCAGAGTGAGCTCATTCCTAGATTATTTACCATTCTCATGTTTCTCAAATTTTCACCAAACCTCTGCGAAAAAATGCTAGCTGGATCTCCAGTGCAAGAGTAATTCAACCCATTATATTTTCACTGTTGGAACTTCATATTATCTGTAGTGCAGTGTTATAATTTCAAAGAAGAGGAAGTTTCTCAAAAATACTGCAGAGCTCTTATTCAAACTGTAGACTTGAAGTGTTAATCTGTTCAATGATTAGCAAATTAATTTATTCATCAGAATTTTTATGTAATCGTAATTTGCCCTGAAAGATTAAAAACAGAAATTGCTTCTCCAGTGAGCTACCCAATAACAATTCAATACAGAGGGTATTTTTCTGAACTACAAATTCATATAAATAGTGATACCTGAATTATGTTGTTATATGTTATACCATAACTGAGTTTGCATAGAAACTATAGGATTGTCTTGTAATTTATGGCACTGGTGTTACAAAAGTCCTTACTGTTGAATGTTAGGGACGTCTGGAATAGCTGTGGTATGCCCATGGTAAATTTTAATCCTTCAACCGTTAAGTATTATGCAATTCAGATTTATTAAAGTTCTCAATCTGTATGATATATAAATTCACACAGATTTTAAAAAAAACTGATTACATGCTACAAAATAGTAACATGTTAACTTCAATTTCTCTTACTATGGATTTTTTAAACATAAGGATAGACCAAAAAAACACAAATTTATAAACTTGTTTAGATATTGCTTAATTAAACACCATCATGGAATTGAGGAACTATCAAGCTATATTTATACCCAATTCTATTATAAATAAAACTGATTTACTCATTCAAGCAAAGAATGCATCTATCCCTTACCTGCATGATGAAATTATATAACCAGTGCTTCATTTTTTTTTTTTTTTTTTTTTCTCTTTTCTTGTGTTCATTTAGGTTGCTCATCTTCTGAAAGGAAATTTCCTTGGTGTTATTGCAAGTTACAGAATTGTGGACTGTAGGTTTCCATATGAATTTAAAGGCGGTCATATTGAGGTAAGTAATATTGTAACTTGTGTTTCAACTCCACTGTGCCTTTCTTTCACTGAATTATGAGATGTAAACGTTAATTCAATTTGTGTGTGCTGCTATAACATTCCCTTAAATACCTGTTTTATAATGAACATGGGTAAAAATATCTGGTGGATTTTTTTTCCTTTAGCAAAGTAATTCAGCGGAGTTTTCTCTTGAATATGAGGAGAGGTAGAAGTTTCATTCCATCAGCACAACAAGCCAAAACGGCACCATAGTGTGTGTTTTTTTTTTTTTTTTTTTTTTGTGGCCTATTGTCTTCACAGTTACTGATTTTGTTCCTTTAACAGCCTTATTTGCAGATACATCAAATGTTAAAGGTATTTCACCCATATAACCAGTTTGGCAAGCTTGTAGTTTGTGTGCTTCTTAGCATTAATTATAAATCTGTGAAATTCCAGGATTTGGTTTTCATATTGTTTTACCATTTTCTGGTCTATCCTTGTTTGTGCTGATGAAATAAAACAAAACTTCTACATCTCCTAATATTCAAAAGAAAAACTGCTAGAGGAAAAAGTCCCACCAGATATAGATTTATGAAGCCATTTTGCTTCATAAATCTATAACACCACCTTTTTTTTTTTTTTTTTTTGTTGTTTTATTGAAACCCCAAATATGAGAGGTATTAGAACCTACAGTACTTGGTACCATGCTTGGGTTGGAGTGTTGAAAAGACGAAAGAAGATATTTGTTGACATTAGACTTGAACTTCGGTAGACTGTAATTTTCAGGAAATACGTATGAAGGAAGGTTGTTCCAGAAAATGGCAGTTGGATGAATAAATGAAAAGTTGGTTCTGTGAGTTTGAAGTTGGGCAGTAAATGGATGTTGGCTGGTGGCGGCACGTGTTCGGACTGTTTTGAAAGAGAGCGGGAATTATAGAAGCCAATTCAGAAGAACAGTGCCCATGGAAGTATCTGTAGAAAATGCGTGCAGCAGAAACAGTACATTGCCAGGGGACATGTTTTAATGTAATGTAAGGGTAAAGGCTACTTTACTGAGCAAAAATAGACTGGGTCATTTCCATGAAAGAGTACAAATTTCTGTGAATTTTGGAGACGCTGGCAAAATGCACCTTATTGGTCAATTAAAAGTGTCAACAGACAACTAATACACATTTTTATTAAAAAATCTTTAGGAATTTAAATGCATAATAAAATATTTTAAAAAAAAATATATATATATATACAAAGGGTACTAGGAAAGTTTTGCAATACAGCTTTGTTTATTTGTTTATTTAATTTTTTCAAAGTAATTTCCTCTACATTCAATACACCTCTCCATCCTCCGAAACCAATCTTTAAACCAGTTCTGCCAAGTTTCACTAGGGAGTAAAGCACACTCGTTGTCCCAAGCCTGTAGAAGGTCCTCATCACTGGAAAACCGCCTCCCTTTTAGCTTCATTTTCACATGCGGGAACAGTGCAAAGTCGCAGGGAGCAAGGTCTGGTCTGTAGGGGAGGGTGCTCAAGAAGTTTCAGTCCTGTCGTGGTCAAATATTCGGTGCAGGTTTTGGCGCGGTGAGGTGGAGCATTTATCGTGATGGAGGTACCAGGTGTCCATTCTTGACTTTGGCCGCAGGTTCTTCAGAGATCCAAGGACTTTAGGCAGGCATTGTTCAGTATACCACTTAGCTGTGACTGTCTTCTGCGTGTCCAAAACGACACGTTCCACAATTCCACTCGATTTGAAAAATACAGCTATCATTTTCTTCTTTACAGAATCGGGATTTTCTGACAATTACGGGTGTGTCGTCATCATCATCAAAGACCCAAACTTTGTTTTGAGCCTTGGTCAGCAGATCGTAATAGTACAGCCAAGTCTCGTCACCTGTCACGATGTTGTTCACATGCCGAGATTGTCCCTTATCAAACTTTTTTAACATCTCCCGGCACCAAGTCACACGTCGTGTCATCTGCTCTTCAGTCAGTTGATGCGGCATCCAGAGAGAACAAAGTTTCTTCACGTGCAAATGATCTTGCAGAATCGAACGAATTGCTGGTGCATTTAGGCCCAAAGTATCCTCTATCTGTTGGTAGGTCACTCGCCTGTTTTTGTCAAGCATTTTCCTCACAGCAGTAACGTTTTCCTCCGTAACTGACATTCGTGGCCTTCCCGGCTTCTCAGAATCCTCCAGGGCGAAATTTCCCCTTTGGAATTCTCTATACCACCTGAATATTGTTGTACGATGTGGACAATCATCATCTAGTGCAAGAGTAATTTCTTCTAAGCACTGGTCTATGGTTAAACCACGCACGAAATTATACCACAAAACTGTCCTTATCTCATTTCGTGACCACGATGCCATCGCAAGCACTTTACACTCTCACTACTAATGAATAACTGAGCCCATCGACTTGGCGCGGCGGCTACTATGCACGTATGAACATGTCTCAACATGCAGCAACAAGCAGCTTCCTGTAATTCATTGTTGCGTCATATTGCAAAACTTTCCTAGTACTCTTTGTATATATATATATATGTAGGAATTAGTCTGAAATGTTTGGAAATAACAATTCATTACGATTATTTGAACCCAAACATTGTTCGTGTCACCCGGCCTGAACCCAAACATCCTTCTTGTTACCCAGCCATCGGGCAGGGTCAGGCCGCCTGGTATTCAGTAAATATTCTTTCAGTGAATTTTAAAAATAATAAATTAAAAAAAAAAAGCCTTAGCATCTGTGTGTTTCTGAAACCAGTGGTTGCTGTAGATCAACTGGTAGATGAGACTCAAAAATAGCATTCTTCCATTAACCTTTAAAATTTGAAATTTTTTCTATTTTCCTAAATATAATCAAACTATTTGCTGGAGTAGTTTCAGAAGGGTTGTTTTTTTTTACAGTTTTTTTGTGAAAACTGTGTTGTGAAAACCTGTCAGATGATGCTGTGTTTGTTTAGTTTCAGGTTACTTTTTTTACTTCTTTCACTAGTTCAGTAAACATCTAGCTGCTTTATCCTAATTTTTAAATGATTTATTGTTTTTATATAGCAGATGTTATATGTGTGTGTGTGTGTGTGTGTGTGTGTGTGTGTGTGTGTGTGTGTGTGTGTGTGTGTGTGTGTGTGTGTGTGTGTGTGTTCTAATTTTTTATAATAAGCAGAAATATATGTGCATGTTTGAAATTTTGTGAATTTAATAGTCCTCTAAATTGAAATAGAAGAGTGATTGGTGTTTCTCTTTTTTCATATAAGATATTTTTCGCAATTTTCAGCAGCTTTTTTTTATTTTTTTAAATAATAGGCATGAAACATGCAGCATGTTTTAAAAAAATTTAAATTTTTTTATTAAAACTTGTGACATGGAATAAGTACTGCAATCTATAAAAAAAATTCAGAAATTAAAAATAAAATTGGGCACCTATCAAGAGACTTGTTATATTTTTGGTGCCACCACCAGTACCACTAGATTCAATAAGAGCATAACTCCTCTTCCTATAACTGTACTCTCCATATTCAAAATTCTTCATCCCGTATTCATCCCAATTCAGATGAAATTCTTCATCTGAGTTGGCACCCTATCTGATATTCTTACAATATCCACATTTGATGACCTAGCCAATACTTCAGATTTCTCAAATTCATTTATGTAAAATACTCCTAGAATTAGTATCCAAGTAAGTATATGTTGTTTGCTCATATCACTAATACAGCCTATATGATTGCTTGTCACATAAGGGCTGCTAGCAGCCCTTGTAGTTTCCTTGGCTTATGTGTTTCTTCTAGTCAGTGAAGCATTTTAACCTTTTCGCACATGGGATGAAAAGGTTAAAATGCATACTATTTGACATCATGGGATGCCTGACAGTATTCATGACCCAAATTGAGTCCTCGGGAAATTTGGAAGTTTGTAAAAATCGAAAAACCATGGATATAAATGCTTTAAATGTTAATTCTTGAATTTCAAGCCAATGTAATTATTATCAAAAAATAAAAAATCAGGATCAAAATTTTTTTTTTTTTTAAATTATCTTTTTTTTTTTTTTTTCTTTTTATATTAATGTTCTCTGTTTATATATAATTATTTGATTTTAATCAACTTCTGATCCAAATGCCATCAAAATTCTTCAATTTGAAATTGAATGATTTTGATGTATGAATTAAGCTCAGATTATCTCAGATTTTGTTGAAAGAACATGCCATTCTGTGCGAGTTTTTAAAACTATCATAAGTATATAAAATGGATACTAAAGTATGAAGGCTTGCCACCTATCAATTGATAGGTGGCAGCCCTTCATGCAGTAAATTGGAGGGCAGCCATCTATTATGGCTGGCTGTCTTGTCAGTCAATAATGAAGCCATGCCTTTCATAGTGTGATCGAAAAGGAAAAGCTATATACCTCTCACAAAGTATGGACAAGATAGCCTACATAGTGTTTATAATGAAAGTAAAATTAAAACTAGGTGTAAAATTAATAATTACTAAAAAGCTTAAAAAATCTATACCTGAAAATTATGATGTGAAAATACATGCGGTCAGTATGATAGCTGCAACCAAAGCCAGTAACAAATAGGAACAATTCTATATATTCATATTTTATAGTAATAAAACTAAAGTGAAATGAGCTACAAAAAATTGATAACCAGTGACCTCTATAATCAATTTTGAAATATGAGTGTATAGTGTATAGATATAAAAAGGAACGAAATATTCCAAAAACGAAGATAGTATTTTAAGATTATAAATAATATTTAAATGAATCTATACTAAATTTTAGACAGTGGCAGGACAGGACTATCTAAAGATATAAAACAGAAGTGGCTGTAATTTAAAGAATAGCATCGTGCAAAGCAGCAATAGCTAAAACTTAAAAATATAATACCAGTGAGTTAAAACCAAGAAAAATAGTGGAAAGATAAAAATAAATTGGATATGGCCACAGCATCAGAAAAGGATGCAGATGTATATATAATAATATAACAGTAAATATAAAGATGGCAGTACAAGTTACACAGAAAGCCACAAGGAAAAGGACAGAATAAAAACTGAAGCAAGCAAATGGCAAAAGGTGTAACAAATAATACTATCTAATGACTGGAAACAGAAATGGCTGTAATTTAAAGAATAGCATTCACAAAGCAGCAGATAACTAATTCTTAAATTGATATAAATATAATACCAAAGAGTTAAAACCAGAAGGAATAGCGGAAAGATAAAAATAAACCCAATATGGCAAATGCACCAAAGCGTACAAAGCAGCAGCAGGGGATGCAGATATATATATAAATGTGACAGATAGAAGTGGGGATGGCGGTGCAAGTCGAGTGGAGGGCCAGGGGGATGGACGAGGTATGAGAGAATGTGGGTTGGATTAAAAGTTAGTAACCTGTAAAATAAAAAGCATTCATTTGTACTTAATAATTTTATACATAGTTTTGATTTTACTTTCATTATGGGCACGGTGTGCGGACTGCCTTGTCCATGCTTTGTGAGAGGTATATAGCTTTTCCTTTTCAATCACATTTCTATTCATAAATTTTCTCTTACACAGCTATGAGCAAGTATGGAAATGCAGTCCTTTGATGCATGTTCAGCTGTAGTCCCCTGAAGGAATACCTGATCACGTATCAGTGTTTACTTTGGCTGACGCCGACCGGGCTAGCCGGGTGGGTAAAGCGCCTGCCTGGCAACCCAAAGGTCGCGGGTTCGAATCCCGCCTCGGGCTTGGATCAAAATACTGCAAAAACCTTGGGAGGTGCATTATGGCCACAGAAGCCGATGCGCCAATAACTACCAAAGGAAAAAAAAAAAAAAAAAAACTTTGGCTGACATCAGGTTTAATTGCATATTTGCCTGCCCTTATTGATGCAAGCTGCCGTTACCTTCATTTGACATTCTGATGTATTTTAATTTTATTTTATTTTTATTTTACATGTTAGTGCTTTTAATTTAACCTGCATTTTCTCATATTTTGGCTGTCTTCTTCCTTTGGCTTTCCATGTGATTGCCATCTTTATTTTTGTCTGTCATATTTATTACAGTGTGTGTGTGTGTGTGTGTGTGTGTGTGTGTGTGTGTGTGTGTGTGTGTGTGTGTGTGTGTGTGTGTGTGTGTGTGTGTGTGTGTGTGTGTGTGTGTTTAATTGCCATCCGAATAACGTAAGTATATGGCAATATTTCTTGCAGCTTGCATCAGATAAGATTGACATGCATGGATGATGACGTAATATTACATCTGCTGTTACTTTCAGCTATATAAGCATGCTCTGCAAGAGTTGCAGCCACTCCTTGCTTGTGTCAGGATAGCGAGTTACGTGCAGTTGACGCCTCTAAGAAAGAATGCTATTGTTGCTTTATGTGAGGAAGGATGTTCTTCCCGTCATATTGCTTATAGAGTGTCTTGTAATCAGTCGACAGCGAGTAGATTTCTTTCCAAACTCAAGAATACTGGTTCTGCTGATAGGGAAAAAGGAATCAGATGCAAATGAGTCTATGCCAAAACAGGACCGCGTTTTGAAGTGCTTATGCCTTAAAAACCGTAAAGCTTCTTCGTCTGAGCTGAAAAGAGAATGGGAAGAAGATACAGGAGTGGTAGCAAGTGCAGTAACAGTCAGAAAACGCCTCTTCAAAAATGAAAAAAGCCCGATTAATTTGGTGTAAGCAGCATGTCAAATGGACCCCCCTCCCCCGAGCAGTGGAACTCAGTTATTTTCTCAGATGAGAAGAAATTCAACCTGCATGACTCTTATGGGAGACAAACAATTCATTGAAGTCGTGGTGCAGAATGCCATCCAGACTGTATGGTGTCTACAGTGAAATTCTCTACTAGTCAAATGATATGGGGATGCATTTCATATCGCGGAGTAGTCACCTGCAGTTTATAAAAGGTTCCGTAAATGCCAATGGATATCTGGCTGTATAGGAAGGCAAATTGCTGCCAACCATCAGAGACCATTTCAACCTTCCAAGTAACTGCATATTTCAGGACAACTGCTCCTTGTTATCAGGTGAAAAGTGTAAATAGGCACTTCTGTAGTTACTTTAGCGTAATTTCTGCATTAGAGATTCGACAGTAATGTGTTTACATTTGTTACAGGTGAAAAAATGGTTGGAAGAACGGCCCATTACAACTCTTATCTGGACAGAAACAGGCCGGACCTGAATCCTATAGAGCAGGGGTGGCCAATGAGTCGATCACTGGTTTAATTTCGGTCGATCACAGCGAATTTTAAATATACAGTCATCCCTCAATTTGTGCACCTTGTGCAATGAAATTTTTGAAATGGTAGATTGCAGCACATTTTGAAGGAAAAAAGTAGGTCGCATCACAAATTAAGTTGGCCACTCCTGCTATAGAGAACTATTGACATCATGTGGAATCTTCAGTTGCCAGAAAGAAACCAAAGACCCTTCGTGAACTTCAGGAAGCCATAATTCGTGTTTTGAACCACGAACTATCAACTGATTGTCTTCAGAAATTACTGCCTCGACGGTGTGCTGCTGTCATCAGGCCAGAGGCTGTTCAACTAAATATTAGTGTGCACCTGGTGAACTTTTCATTTTGTTTTCCATTTGAAATGATAAACTGAAGCAAAATTGAGGGCTTCTGATAACATTTCAGCCATAATTGTCTTGTTTACCAAAAATGTTGTATAAGGTTGCAAATGCTCATTTTGGAATATTTTCCGAGCACCTGTCAAATATTATTTAGCTTTGCATTAACTATTAATAAATATCTTGTTTATATTTCTATTTGTGATGATAGTCATTAATGTAAAATACCATTGCAAAAAAGGGTTAGAAATGTGGAATTCCTAGGTGATGCACTTTCTTTGAACATCAGTGTATATATATATATGCATATATTAAATGTAATTTAAAGTCAAAGTTACAGTTGATGGAAAAATAAAAACAAAAAATGAATAAGCAAGGTATGACAAATGCACCAAAACATGCAAAGCAGCAGTAATGGATACAAAAATATATAAACATGTAAGAATAGATTTTTAATAAAGTTTGCATAGATGGAGGTGAAAATTACACAAAGTGCCAAGGACTAGAAGGGTAATGATAGTAGAAAATAGAAGTAATGTAGATTTGAAAAATGCGAAAGAATGTTAATATCCTAAAAGTTATGATGAATTAAGACAATTATGGCCTGAATTGCACAGCCAATTAGCAGTGAGGGAACAACTGTAAAGTAAAATGATTAATACCAAATGATTAAACAAATAAAATAAAACGTGGTAAAGCTGTCATCATATATGGGTGGGCAAATTTAGTTATAGATTGAACAATTGAAAATAGCGATAGCAAAAATGCAAAATCTGATGTCAGCTGAAGTAAATATTGATACATGGTCAGTTACTTCACCAGGGGACTACAGCTGATCAGGTATCAGGAACTGTGTTTCTATACGTGTCCATAATAGTGGAAGAGAGGAGAGAAAAAGCCAAAAAGCAAAAAGAATAAAATTACCACATTCTCTAACAGTATAGACAAGGTAATCCCAATGCAGTGTCAATGATATAAAAAAAATTTTAAGGTAAAAATAAGGATGAAGCTAAAATAAAATATAATTAAGTGTTTTCAGAGTGGGAAAAAGGTTTTTGAATAGGTTTTTGAATGTTTTTAAGTAAATTTGGAAAATTATATTAGTGTTGGAATTTTGTAGAAATTAGAATAAAAATTATATATAGAACAATCATATGGTATAGGGCAAGTTATAAATAGAGGATTGTGAAGGGATAAAGTAGTTAAATAAAGATGAAAATATATACGAAAATAGCGATGGGATGAGGATAGTTGGAATGTTCGTATCCGTATCACCCTCGTATTGCACTGATAGTTTTATGAACGGGGGAAAAAAGGTAGAAGTAGAAAGATAAAAGGTATAGAACTGGGCTAGCTGTGGTTGTAAAGCCCAATCTTTTAATAATGGCCCTGGCTTTGTAAGTGCTAGTATAAAAAGGAGACTAATACCAAACAATTGTACTGCAGGGAAAAAAAAGCAGGCAAAAAAATCATGTAAATATATATGGAAATTTCCATTTCTTCACAGCTCTCTATTAAGTCCTTTATGCTGCTATAAATTCTTATATTCTGTACCTAAGTCACTAATGTGGTAATGCTTTAGATACATTTATTTACTCTACTAAATATGTGCCTTTATTTTCCCGCCTTCCTTCCGATTGAAGACTCTAGGTATTGTTACTTTTCTCATTATACTTTCGGTTTCTGTTTCGGCTGCTTTTTTCCCTGCAGTACAAGCATTTGGTATTACAGCAGGCCCCTGTTATAACGCGGTTCGCTTTACGCTGATTCGCTATAACGCTGTTCTTATATTATAACCCGTATCTGACTATAACACTGTCACAGATCACTATAACGCTCTTTTACAGATTACATTTTTGACATATTTAACGAAATCGTTTCATTTGATGGAGTCGATAGCTTGAAAATGAATAGCAAAACAGCATTAAAACGTTTCCCACGCCGACTTGAGCAATTTTCCCACGCTCAGTGAAATTTTCTCTCACGCTAATTTAAGTACAGTCACTTGTTACGTAGTTCCGAGATCAACATTTTAAAAAATGATCAAATATATTTCTTGTAATATTTGCGTTATATGCATTTATCCGAAGTCTAGTTAGTCATCACTCAGTACAGTATTAGACATCGTGCGTAACGGACAGTTTACTTGAACATTGTATCATAATTAATTCAACCAACGCAGTTATATTTTCGAAGAGCTAATAATGACCGACAGGAATGAAAATGCAACAACGTCTGGGCGCAGTACGAAGACTATAAATGTAAAAAAAGACTGAATTTGAAAATTAAATTAGACGTTTTGAAGCGAATCGATTCCGGTCAACGACAAGCGGATGTGTACCATAATTTAGGACTCGCAAATTTAACTGTAAGAACAATTATGAAAAAATAAAGAATTAATTTTAGCAGCGGGAAAGATAGCTGTTCCACTGCAAGCAACTAGGACTAGACCGGCTATTAGGATTGAAATGGAAAGACTAATTTTTTTTGAAGATAATATTCCAATGCAGAATTCAGTTAAGTTAAATATTAAAAAAAGAGAGAGAGAGAGAGAAAGAGATTAGCCAATACGATGATCTGAAGAAAACTCGCCTAAAAAAAAAATGTGGAACCATTTAAAACTGGTAGAATAGATTTAAAATCCCGGGAGAAGCCGCTAGTGCAGATTAAAGGAGCCGAAACTTTCAAAAAAGAACTTGTTAAAATTATTGAAGAGGGGTATTATGTGTTATACTTCTCAACAAGTTTTTAACATAGATGAAGCAGGACTTTTGTGGAAACGAATGCCTAAAAGAAGTTTCATATTGAAAGAACAAAAAACATGCCAAGTTTCAAAGCGGCGAAGGATCGGTTGACTTTATTGTTGGGTGGTAACGCTGCGGGCCATTTAAAATTAATACCCCTTTTAGTTTATTTGGAAGAGGGCCAAAGTTCAACTCAAAATCCACACATTTTTCATGATTAAATTCATCCATTAAATTAAATCAATAAAATTCATTATTTTAATTGGAATTTTGTTTACTTTTGAGACGCAAGTAGTTACCACATAATTATACGTATGTAATGCAGAATATTTTATATGTGAAAATATTTGAATATTAAATATTTGACCGACATTTGTGCATCTTTTCATTACCGTTTATTATTAATTAGGAAATATCCTATGGCACCGACCGCAGCTCACAAATACATATGTTACCTTATGGGAAAGCGGCGCTCGCTTAGCGCGGATTCACTTAGCGCTCTGTTTTTCCGGAACGAATGATCAGCGTTAAGCGGGGGTCACCTGTAGTCTCCTTTTTTGTAAAAGAATAACAGAAGTTTACCTCAATATGATACATTGAACACTTCTGTATCCAAAAGTTAAAACGAAAACAAAAAGTCGAAAATTTTACGTAAAGCTAGTTGCTTTACGCCTTTAAATTTTATGATTAAAATTGACCCTGGCAAACTTCAGAACGATGTTGTTTTGAAGGCAATATATTAGAAAAGAAATATAGTAACTTTTGCCAAGTATCTTAGTGTTAATCTAATGTAATTTTGCACTATGTTGTTCAAAAAACCCCCCATAATTGTGTGTATCGATAGGTTACACCTGGAGAGAGAGAGAGAGAGAGAGAGAGAGAGAGAGAGAGAGAGAGAGAGAGAGAGAGAGAGGGGAAGTGAAAAGTGAATAAAATAGTCAATATAAGTGTTCTACATATGATACGTAGAACACTTCTCTATGATATTCTTCAGAAATCAGGATAAAAGTGAAATCTTGGACCAGATTTCACTTTTATCCAAAGGATTAAATTATAACTTAACACCTCGAAAACTATCTAAAAAAACAGTACGTAATTGATATTGAATTTGGACTTCGTAATGTTCCACAAAAAGATTTATTTATTCAGCAGCAGGTTAACCAAGTGGTGAATAACATAAAAAAGACTTCCTAAATTGAATACACATAACAGTATAGCTTTACGTGAACTTCGGGAAAATAAATACATTATTATTCAGAGAGCAGATAAAGGAGATAGTGGTAATACTCGATAAACCTGATTATATTAATAAGTTAGATTCAGTTGTATTAGATACCTCCATATCTTGAGGTAGAACTGGCACTATTTACCAATTTAGTCAATCAATACAATAAAACATTAACCACGTATCGAAAAAATGACTACATTACTATGGCTCAGTTAAAGGAATTGAAGGCCAGATCATACAATATATTCCTGCACTTTTCGGTCAGGTAAAATTACATAAAACCGGATTTCCTATTCAGCCTGTTGTTTCCTACAGAAACTCAGCATTTTCATCCTTGGCACCACATGTATAGAGCATTATAAAACCCTTTAGACAGGCAATGCAATTTGGAATTAAGATTGTTATTAAATACATTATTTAATAATCTTAAGGACTGTAGACTTGGCAATAATGATAATTTATTCTCACTAGATGCTACCTCATTATATATGAATGTAAACATTGAATACACATTAGATATTCTTTGGAAGATGTTAAATAATAACTCAATACCGATTAATTATACGAAGTTTTCTATTAAGGAAATTTTTTACTTATTTAAACTCTTAGTTGAAACCAACTATATCACCTTTCAAGACAAAGTATACAAACAAATGTTTGGTTTGCCAATGCTGATTAAGCCTGAACAGCTTAATATCGGAGCTCTATCGCTCAACAATTGAGTGTATACATTTGACGACTTTTCTACCCCGTATCACATACTGTGGGAGGTATTTAGATGATATTCTAGTTATTACTGATAGTAGCACTATCCAAGACATTTTACATTCGTTTAGTAATATTCATTCTAGACTCAAATTTACATTGGAAAGAGAGAGAGAATATGGATACTATGTCATTAAATTTTCTAAATTTCACGCTTACTCGGGACTCGAATAAAATCTAATTTAACATCTATCATAAACCTACAAACACCGGTATGCTTCTGCAGTATAACAGCTATCACTCGTTCACCTACAAATGGTCTATTATCTTTAATCAATTTCTCAATGCCTATAACTATTCAACGACAGAATCTGCTTTGTGCTCAGAAATACAAATATTAACCAGCAGATTCTTAAACAGGGGTTACCCCCTTGCTACAATAAATCGAATTAGGATACAAGCTAAGGATAGGATAAAAAAACTACAACCAACAATAGTAATATCAAAAAATACTTTGTTTCTGTCCCATATGTTGAACAGCAGCACAAACAACTTAACAGATTCTTTAAAGATACCGAATTTAAAATTGTAGCCAGGCCAATACGGTAATTACACACTATACTGAACAATTGCTCAGTACTTTCCTCATTCACAGCACAAATAAATGACCTGGCATACATTTCTTGCTGCAATTGCAACTCGTCTTACCAAGGTTCTACACGGTTTCCTCTTAATTTTCGTGCTTATTTAACGAGGCCAAAATACTTATTGTCCAACGTAATTATACAAGACTATTAATTGCAGAAACTGTTGAAATTAAATTACATGAGAATTCTGTTAATGTTCACCGGCCATATCTAATCTCTGATTTGTGGTCTTTTACACGCATGCGTGAAGACAAATAATCCCTATTTAAGTTTCATGCTCACCCTTATTCGGTAATTTTCATTCCTGTGAACACGACTTGCGGTCGAAAAGCATTGTCAGCTTCAGGAAGGAAAATCGTTTAGCAATCTTTTCATTAAATTAATTTTTTACTTAATTTTTAATTGCATTAAATTGATATTTAATTGTGTTCAGTTTTTATTATTCTTTACTGTAATGTAAGATTTTCACTTTTTTAATTGTTTTCGTTTTAATTTCTGGAGAGTATCATACGGAAGTGTTCTACGTATCATATTGAGGTAAACTTCTCTTATTTTTTTTACAAATATTGATATCAACGTCAAACGTATTGAGGATTATAGCTCTGGTTCATACTATCTAGTGTCCTTTTTATACTAACACTTACAAAGCCAGGGCCGTTACTAAAAGGTTGGACTTTACAAACCCAGCTAGCCCAGTACACGTAATAACTTTTTCTATACTTTTTATCTTTCTACTTTCTATTTCTACCTTTTTTCCCCATTCGTAAAACTATTACTGCAATACAAGGGCGATACGATCGTTCCAACTATCCTCATTTTATCGCTATTTTCGTCTCTATTTAACTACTCCTTTATCCCTTCCCCATCCTCTATTTAATACCTCACCCTATACTTTATGTTTGTTCTAAATAATTCTTCTAATTTCTACAAAATTCCAACATTAATATGTATATTTTTCCAAATTTACTTAAAAATCTACATATAATTGAAAAATCTTTTTCACACCCTGAAAACACTTAATTATATTTTATTTTAGCTTCATCCTTATTTTTACCTAAAAAAATTTTTTATATCATTGATATAAAAAATGTTGCTAATTTTATTCTTTTTGGCTTTTTTTCATCTCTCTTCCACTGTTATAAACACATATAGAAACACAGTTCCTGATATCTGATCAGGTGTAATCCCCTGGTGAAGTAACTGACCATGTATCAATATTTACTTAAGCTGACCTCAGAATTTGCATTTTTGCTATCCCTGTTTTCGACCTATAACTGAATTTGCCCACCCATATATGATGTGACAGATTTACCAACTTTAATTTTTTTTTATTTTTTATTTTATTTGTTTAATCATTTTACTTTACAGTTCCCCCACCTCTAATTGGCTTTGTAATTCAGCCCCTGATTGTCTTCATTCATCATAACTTTTATGATGAATGAAGGTTTTATAACATTTTATAAACCTACAATACATCTTTTTTCTAGTATCCTTATCATTCTAGCCCTTGACGCTTTGTGTACTTTTCACCTCCATCTGTCAAGAAGTCTGTACTTTATCAGACTTCTCTATTCTTACATACTTATACATACTTTTGCATCCTTTACTGCTGCTTTGCACATTTTGGTGCATCTGTCATTGCTTACATTTTTATTTTTATCCCTCAACTGAAAATTTTGATTTTATATTACATTTAATATATATAAGTTTGTAGATAGAAAATATGTATATATATATATGTGAAATTATGTAGAAGAATATGGAATATGATGAATAAAATAGAAAAAGAGGATCAGAATAGCTGGTACTCACTTTTATTATTCTTGATTCACTTCCATTATTTTTTATTATTAATTTTCACTGCTAACTGTCGGGCTAACGGTTATTCTCAGTATATTCGAACCTAGAAAAACTGGCAAACAGAAACAGATACCCTCAGCTAATTAGTGATGGGATATATTGAGTGGGGCTAGCCCTAGTTAACGTTCCATTCAATGTATCCAAATATCAATAATTAGCTAATCATCATTTAATTTTACTATTTTATTATAATCTGTGTTTATTTATAGGGTACAACAAAGAAGTCCAACTTAGGTTACCTAAATACTTGGCCCTTTGGCCTCGTGGGTATAGTTTTCACCCCTAATACTTATTAAATTGCTCCAGTTGTATGCACTTTATCCAGTTGGTATTAAGTTTAAAAAATAAAAAATAAGGTTTTATATATATAGTTATTATAGTAAAAGTATAATGTGTACTATATAGATGCTGAATATGTATATAAACATAACAGTATACAGCAGGTCATAAGGCCAAAATAACTTATAAAGGCTAAGATAGGCTGTGTAGGTCTACAATGCCATACCGTGTAAATAAACATATAATTAGTAATAATCATGTAAATAATTACTGATATATAGATACATTGAAAGGAATGTTTTCGAGGGCTAACCACTTTCAATATATCCCACTAATAATTAACAGAGCTATCTGTTTGATTGCTATCTGCCTGTTTAACTAAGTCCAATTAATAAACATAAACATAAAGGCTAATTTGGTTATAATTTAAACTTATCAGCAAACAGGCAAGATAACAGCTAGCCCGACAGATAACTTTGAAACGAATACATAGAAAATAAGAGGGCCAACCATAATTTTCAATTTCAGTTGTGGTAATTTTATTTGATTTATATTTATGCAAAAGAAAGCTACTGCTGGCATAAGGAGAAAGGAAGTAGGAAAAAGTATAGTAAAAGTACCCCAATTTCCCTCAAATTGCTCTAATAGATCTTGGGGTATGAAAAATTAGGGTTAGATAGTAAAAAGTGAAAACTAAAGAAAACAGCTTTATATAATTATACTTAGGATATATACCGGGAGCATAACTGCCCGACCCTTTAGTAAGGGATCCTGGTATGACTACATTGGGCACCAGATGGTGTTTAATAGATAAAGATAATGATGAAATATAGAATAATAAAGAAATAAAGGAATGGCTAATTCCAAATACCTAAATACTAACTGATTTTATAATAAATTATAGACAATCTTTACAAATCATTTAAATTAGTCTATTACTACCACATAGCATATGTTCTATACTGAACAGATAATTAAGAATAACCGATTTTAACAATAAATAAGTAGGGAAAAACTGCTTACCACTTTGAACTGCACTAATTAAAAGAATAAAAATGTTGAGCACATGTTACTTTATACCAACCAATTAGTGACAACAGCACCCTCTTAGTTCTGAAGACTAAAGGACAAACTAAATAAATAATTTTAAACAAAAACAGCAGCGCCCTCTGAATTTCGGAAAAGCTTTCGAACTAACTAATAAACTGAAATTATAGTTGAATTGTATACTGCAGAATTTGAAATTTGTTCAGAGAAAATCCTATGAAAATGAATAGATGGCTCTGTTTTTTAGTATGCAAATTAACAAAAACAATTGGAATGAAAAACCTTTAAAATATTTTACAATGTAGAAATGAAAATACCCTTTAAAAGATGAAATTGATTACTACCTTAACAACAAATATAGGTACAAACTTTTTTAATGAGCATAAGCTATATGTTACATGTTTGTTTGTTTGTTATTTGGTTTTTAGGAGCATTAGCAACTAAGGCCATATTGGGCAAAGGTAAAGAAAGCCAGCACGAGAACGATGAGAAACGTCGGATAACTTGCACAGAAAATTAGTTTCCCGATACGGCACTCTAGCCATATCGGGAAATGTCTTGGTGTTGGTGATAAACGAAATACCTTGTGCATTTCGTTTTCAAATACATTATCACCAACACCCTTTGGTATTTCTCATATTGTGGATATAACTTCAACTGTGATGGCATGTTGCACTACCAGGGTACCTGGTAGTGCAACATGCCCGCCCACTAGCTTCGAAACAAACGTCTGGGTGGCGGTATCCTCTGAAAATAAATAACAGTAGTTTTCTCTACTAGAGAAGCATTATTTATTTGAAGTAGTGCAATATCAGCTATCTCGTTGTGAAGGCACCCACAATATGAGATACTATTCAAACGATGCCTTTTACACTACATACATAGTTCAAATTTATGGGTTAACTATGGTGTATCTACACCGATATTATATAGTTAATTACCAAAACCCATAAGGATTATGCCTTGTGCATTTCGTTTTCAAAAACCTGATTTTTTATATATATATATATACATATATATATATAATTGATTTTTGAAGGGGTCTGTAGATCTTAGTAGTTTGGGAACCACTGTTCTGGACAATGCTATACTTTCTGCACTGAAAATTTTATCATTTCATCAGGACAGCACTCCCTGCACAGTGACCAGCTCTTGCCCAATTTTTACCCCATTGAACATCTGTGGTAATGATTTCAAGAGGTGTGTCCAAAAGTGTGCCTTTATTCATGCACCATTTTACTACTGTGAAAGATAGCTTCATCTCTAAAATGTCTGTTAAACTCCTTTTTTAATCAGACCATAAGGTATGAAATGAAACAGCTATTATACCATGGTGAAAAAGATAGTTCCAACTGCAACCAGTAATGAAGATGGGCTAGCAACTGCCAGCAACATAGAGCAAAAATTAAAATAAAATAAGGATTACAAAAATTTCAGAAATAAAAAAAAATAATCAGAAGCCAAACCTCATCCAGAAAAGCAAAAACGATATGGTTCCCTGCTTAAAGTTGGTGCAATTGTTACCAGAAACAAAGCTAAGAAAACCCCACTCATGTAATTGCACCACCAACATTAAGCAAGAAACCTTGTGGCTTTATTTCCCTGGGTGGGTCTGGAATTCTGCTTATTTATTGTGTTGTAGGTGGCAATTGGCACGCCATCTTCATTACTGGTTGCAGTTTCAACTATCTTTTCAATATGATATATTAGTGTTTTATTTCATAAAAATCAATGATTATACAACTTTGTTTTCAATAAATAATGAATTCAACTTCATCTTTTTCTTTTCTTCTTTTTTTTTTTTTTTTTTTTTTATCTTCCCCTCATTTTGTAATGGGTTATGAGATTGTGTTGTTTCACTTTATTCATTAATTAGCATGTTAAAAATGAAGCTATTACTGATTGTGAAGTAAATTTTATTTATGCCTACATGAATTTTATTTATTAAAAGTCACCTATGCACTCTGAAGGCTTTACATCTTTCAGATCATCAAAATTACTTTGTGTGGTTCTTGAAGTTATTAAGTTTGGCCACCCCAATAAAAAATAACAAGGAGGTGGTTATGTGATATTTTAAATCCTACTTTCCCACATTTCATCCTTCCAAATTTCTCATTGTAATTTTAGCACTGTCATAAACCTAATTATAAATTTTATTTACTATAACAGTTAGTTATAAAGTTTTTTCACATCTCATTTCATTTTATTTATACATATTCATCATCATAAATTTAATTTTCTAATATTTTTTTATTTTTTCTCTTTCCTTATTTCCACTAATATATGTGGGCTTCATATAGATTCCAAAGAGAAATTGTGTTTGAGTAATTATTTGCATTTGTATATATGTTCACATTATTGTTTCCAAGACCATTCTTAGAGTTATATACACCACATGTACATATAAAATATACATATTTTTGTTTCCCTTGTCGCTTTATACCTGCATGTTTGGTAGTGCAATTGCCAGTGTGTTGAATGGTAACCTCTATATCAACTAACTGAACAAGTTAGTTCATAGTCAATCACCGAAGTAGGTGAAGCAGCATTGTTGTATATCCTATTGCGAATGCCTTCAGAACAAGTTGGAACAAAGTGGAGGAGAAATTGTTGAGGATAAACATAAAAAAGGACATCCAGGGTGGATGGGATCTATCCAGTTATATTAAAGGAGGCAGCAAAGGAAGTAAGCAAACCCTTAGCCATAATTATGAGAGCATCTTTGGACTCGGGGGAGGTACCCATAGACTGGAGATGTGCAAGTATGATCCCATTTCACAAAGGAGGAGGAAAGGCTGACACAAGTAATTATAGACCTGTGAAATTAACTTCTGTTCCAGGAAAATTAATGGAGGCACTGGTTAAAGAAGCACTGCAGGATCATCTAGACAAGACTTCAGTTATAGCTCGGACACACCATGGTTTTGTTAAGGGGAAGTCGTGCCTGACCAATTTGATTGGATACTATGATGCAGTCACAAAAGAGCTGGATGCAGGGAATAATTTGATATTATATATTTGGATTTTAGAAAGGCTTTTGATACTGTTGGACATGGAAGACTGCTGAATTGGAGTCTTGAGTTGGACATGAATTGGAGCAGTGTAGCATTGGAGGCAAATTTCTGCTATGGATAAAGGGATGGTTGAGGGGGAGAAGACAGAGAGTGGTAATCAATAGACACTGCTCGTTGTGGACTAATGTTATTAGTGGAGTCCCTCAGGGTTCAGTGTTGGGTCCATTGTTGTTTTCTGTATTTATAAATGATATTGATGATGGTATATCACACTTAATGTCCAAGTTTGCAGACAATACAAAGGTTGGCAGGGTTGTTAAGGACACTACTGACGCTATGCTGCTGGAACAGGATCTGGAAAGGTTGAGCAGATGGGCTGAGAGGTGGCAAATGAAGTTTAACATTGACAAATGTAAAGTACTACATATGGGAAACAGTAACCCCAGAGCAACGTATCAACTCTGTGGTACTACACTGACAGTGGTAGAGAATGAAAAGGACCTGGGGGTAATTGTGCAGGCAGATATGAAGTTTTCTGACAGTGCAGACGGGCTGCAAGAGTAGCTCATGGTGTCTTGTCAATTATATACAGGAATTTTTCTAGCAGGGATAAGGAGGTGATTATTCCCTTGTATAAGGCAATGGTCAGGCCACACCTTGATTACTGTATACAAGTCTGGCGGCCTCATTTCAAGAACGATGTAGAGCTGCTGGAACGAGTACAGAGAAGGGCAACAAGATTAGTGAATGGAACAAAGGGTTGTTCTTACGAAGAAAGGCTTAAGTTTTGCAAATTACAGTGTCTGGACACTAGGCACCGGCGAGGTGATCTGATAGAGGTGTATAAAGCCGTGAATGGTTTGACCATGCTCAATGCCGATGGGATTCTTCCTCTTGCTCAGAATAATCACCTGAGAGGGCATAAATTGAAATTGAGGAAAGACAAATGTAGGATAGATGTGCGGAAATTTGCCTTTAGCCAGTGGGTAGTTAGTTAGTTGGTGGAACAGACTTCCATCCCTTGTTGTGGAAGTTGATAGCCTAAATAAATTTAAGGCTCAGCTGGACAGGTATTTTGAACAAATGGAGGGGTGAACTGGGAGTGGTGTTTTTTTTTTTTTTTTGTTTTTTTTTTTGGCTGATGCTGCATAAACTTGCTTTCTTGCATCATATGCCTCTACTATTGCTAATGCTAGTTGCCCTGATTTTGCACTCTCTCGAATAAACATCGCTTTGCCAGTGGAGAAGATTAATGTTATTTATTCCATTTCTAGGTTTTTTTGGCCTCTCACTGGTGGGCGATGAGAGGCCAAAAAACCCAGGCGTAAGTTACAACCCAGTTATGAAGTATAGCTCCACAATATGAGAGATGTCAGATGGTCTGCAAAAATATAGACTAAAAAGGTTTTCAGGACTAAAAGCCTCCTCAAACTACGAAAAACCTGGGTGCCTACCCACCCACAGATGAGAGGCCAAAAAACCTTGAAATGGTTGTCTAGGTGATGGTATCCACCGAGAATAAGTAACATTAGCCTTCTCCACTGGTGAAGCGTTGCTTATTCGATGTAGTGCAATATGAGATACAACAAAAACGATACCATTTAACCTACTAAAGTGATTAACTAAGAAAAGAACTAACATGATGATGTGCAATAACTTGTTCTATTAGTGAATTTTCTTTTGTTTGAGGCTTTTAACCCTAAAAACGTTTTCTGTTTTTTTTTTTCTTCTATATCAACATATGTTCTACTTAGCAAAAAATAAATAAATAAATAACAAGCTTAAAAATAGCATTTTTCTTCCATGTAATATCCTTTTCATATTACATTATCTGTTATTTCATTTATTTTTTTTTTTCTGCTTTGATACTGAAATATTAACTCTTATTTTTGAATAAGAATTATTTGAATCATTTACAGGGTGCTATAAATATTTATTCTCAAGATGGCATAATTGAAGAATTTTTAGCCAACAGGAATGAACCAAATGAAGTTGATGAACGGCATATTCTTGTATTTCATTGTGAGTTTTCTTCTGAAAGAGGCCCAAACTTGTAAGTTTATTTAAAAATTCATGCCATTCCTTTAAAATATGGCTTTTTTTAATGTTAAGTGAAGTGGGAAAAGAAACAAAAACTGTCTCAAAAGAAATATGTAACTATTTTGCTATATGTGAATTTTTACTCTTGTTATTAAAAGATGTCTGTTTCCACTGAAAAACAAAATTATTTATTTATTTGTATGCTGATTCCAAATACCAAAGGTAGTACTCACTACTGCTAAATTTTTAACATTGAATTTTATTTATTTTTTTATGTGAACCCCAAACATGAGAGGTATTAGAACCTATAGTACTTAGTACCGTGCTTGGGTTTGAGGTTAAGAAGACGAAAGAAGATATTTGTTGACATTGGACTTGAACTTCTGTAGATTGTAATTTTCAGGAAATATGTATGAAGGAAGATTGTTCCAGAAAACGGCAGTTGAATGAATAAATGAGGAAGATGAAAAGTTGGTTCTGTGGGTTTGAAGTTGGACAGTAAATGGATGTTGGCTAGTGATGGCACGTGTTCGGACTGTTTTGAAAGAGAGAGCAGGAATTATAGAAGCCAATTCAGAAGAACAGTGCGTCTGTAGAAGAGGCATGCAGCAGAAACAGTGCGTCTGAGAAAGCGAGTGGAGAGACTCTGTTAGAGATGAATCATTAATTAATCTTCTGAATGGAATCAAGAAGCCTGAGAGAGGTTTTGAGGCCACCACCACCCCAGATGTGGGAACAATATTCCATGGCAGGGCGGATTTGCGATTTATACAGAGTGAGCAGCTGTTTGGAAGAAACGTAACGCCGAGAGCGAAAGAGAAAACCAAGTTTTTTAGATGCAGAGGAAGCAATATTTGTAATGTGCTTGTGCCAAGAGAGATTAGAAGTCAGGGTAATCCCCAAAAGAGATATATCATTTTGCCTAGAAATCGGAGTGTCACTAAAGATAAGCATAGGAGCAGAGGAATCCTTTTTGCAAGATATAAGACAAGACTGAGTTTTAGAAGGGTTGAAATCAACTAAGTTGTCTTTGCCCCACTGGAGAATTACCTGAAGATCGGCATTTAAGGAATTTGTAGCAGATTTTCGAGAAGTTGAAGCTGATTAAGCAGGACAAGGTTTCTCAAAATGGAAAGTTGAATGCAATGTGCTATCATCGGCAAAACTATGGATAGGATTTCCAGTCAATGGAAGAAGGTCATTGATATACAAGAGGAAAAGAGTGGGGGAAAGAACTGAACCTTGGGGGACACCGGCATTAGTGGAGAAGTTAGAATACAGAGAGCCATCTACCATCACCATCAGTGAGCGATCAGAGAGAAAACTGGATAACCAATTACTAAAAACAGTTGGCAAACCATAAGATGGAAGCTTGTTTAGAAGACCTATACGCCCAACACGATCAAAGGCCTTTGAGATGTCAAGAGCAACTACTTGTGTTTCACCGAACCTTTCCATTGAATTAGTCCATAAATGGGTAACATAAGCCAGAATATCTCCAGTGGATTGACACTGACGGAATCCATACTGGTGATTGTTGATCAGACGGAAGGTTTCTAGGTAGTTTAAGAGTTGACGGTTAATTGATTTCTCCATTACTTTAGAAAGAGTAGAAGTAATTGCAATGGGACGATAATTGGATGGGAGGGATTTGACACCCTTTTTAGGAACTGGCTGGATATGAGCAAATTTCCAAGCAGAAGGAAAAACACCTTTGAAATCAGAAAGTGAAAAAAGGCGGCAAAGAATAGGAGTAAGTTCAGGAGCACAGGTTTTGAGAACAAGTGGAGAAATACCATCAGGACCTGGAGCTTTCTTAGCATCAAGATTCATCAAAATCCTTCTGATATCCTTTTGACGGAAGACCACAGGAGGTATTGAATGGAGCATGTTGGGAATGGTGGGAGGTCAGCTTTATCCTTGGCTGAAGTGGCAACAGAACCATCTGGTTTGGACAGAGGTGGGAGCAAAGATGGGCAAAAGTTGCGGCCAATAGCTTTGGCAAGAGACCAGAATGCTCGGCTACCATTAGGGCAAGAAGCAAGTTTTCTACTCTTAGCCTGTTCAAACTCTAGTTTGGACTGATTAATGACTGCTTTACAACTGTTGCGAGCTTTGGTGTAGGCAGAAAATGAAATTGAAGAATTAGAAACAAGCCAATTACGATATGCAACATTCTTCTCTTGGACAGCCTTAGCACATTTATTGGAAAACCAAGGTTTAGATAAAGGACGAGATTTTAAATTGGAGTGTGGGATAAGGGATTTCATTCCTGCGAGAATAATTTCACTGACACGATCTGAGCAAACGTTGACATCAGAAGTTTTGAAACAGTAATCCGACCAAGGAAAAGAAGAAAAGAAGTCTCGCAGGTCATCCCATTTTGCATTCTTGTAATGCCAAACAACACGTGGTTGCGAATAGCCATGAGATAAAGGTTCCATTGGAGAAGAGACAATCACCAAGTTGTGATCTGAAGTGCCTAAAGGACCTCTCACTTCGACCGTGTACTTAGAAGGGTTGTTTGTGATAAAAAGATCAAGCATATTGGCTGTATGATTAGGATTGTCCAGTATTCTTGTAGGTAAATGAAAAATCTGTGCTAGGTCATTAGTAATTGCAAAAGCCTCAGCATCTCGACCTGCTGGGTCGGTGTGACTAGAAAACGGAAGCCAGCTGGAGTTGTGAACATTATAATCACCAAGGAAAATTACTTCACTCTTAGGAAAGTTGGACTGGAGAAAATCAAGTTGCAAAGAGAGGAAGTCAAAGAGCTCCAAGTGATTAGTGGAGTTGGGAAAACGGTAGAGACAACAGATGAATTTGACACAATGAGGTAGAGAGATTTTAAGCCAGAGAAGATCAAAGAAAGGAGATTCCAAATTGCCAAGTCTCTGACAGGGAATATCAGATCGGACATATACACAAGTACCACCTTTGAGGCGAAAGGAATCATACAGCGAATAATTTGGGCATCTGAGATGAGCAGTAGATGAATCAACCGATAACTGAGATTCTGTCAGAAAAAGTACATGGGGTTTGGCAGACTGCAAATGGAAATGGACATCGTTGAGATTAGAATTGAGACCATGTATATTTGTGAAATGAATTAGGAAGTCCTTGGGTGGTTTAGATCTTTTTGCAGATAAACTTGCTCTATTAGTTTGACAATTCATGGTGTATTCAATAGTAAGAAAAAGTAGGTGGGACATGCTGTATGAAGTAATGAAATTTTTGGATATGGCATACATGTGGTAAGAATATACCCAGATCCTTGACATAACGTAGCCTCGACAATGCTCCCCGCATATACACTACTCGGACTTCCTCCAGTCACTATCAGAGGTAGCAAGATTATACACTAGCTGATCCGGAAGCTTCCTAGAGAGTTACCAATAGGTTCAGTCCGGTGTACTAACTAGCGGCCGGCCTGCGAACACCGTTTTAGAGCTGTACCCTCGAAATGTAAGGAATATTGGATCTCGCCACGACGTTCATCATAACCTCAAAAGTCATCAATCATACTGCATGATGGAAGAGATAGGGAGGGGTTGACCGGAACTTAGCTCTAGAGACTAAACATGGGTTCCACCACTTCAAGCCTCCAATAAGCAAAGTGGTGGTATTTCACCGGTTGATGAGAGTCGTCTACCACCTAGTACTGCCTGGTAACATAGAGGGGCGGCGTTCCTCCATGTGGTGTGGGCGCCACACCTCGACCCTTGCTTACGTTGGTTCACACCTGGGTGGTCACCCACCATGTACTTGTGCATGGAGGTTATACCCAGGATTACTAACAGTCCCACCATCGTGAAGGTGCAAGCAGAGGATTTGGCTGTCACAGACCATCTGGACTTCGCCGAAATTGGGTCCACTTGACTTGAGTGTCACCTGAATATCAGTTCCATCAGTGTTTTAGACTCCCAGGTAGCAAGTACAGCTTGTCTGGCATATCTGAGAGAATGTCTGTGACAACCTCAAGGACCTACTTCCATCTTCTCAACCTTAGTGGGTTGAGAAGATGGAATACTTGTTGATTTTTGGGCTTGGATTTCTGTAGATTGTCAGGAATTATACATAAGGCCACCGTAGCCTAGTGGTCAGGCGTGTGGGTGCATAAGTGCACGTGCCTTGAATGTCCGGGGTTCAAGCCCGTGACTACTGAATACGGTGCTGTTTCTTGTATTCTGTGTATCTTGTAAACTCCTCTGACCGTTCTGTCGACCCAGAGTATAAACCGAAAATTTATAAAAGGGATAAATGAGGAAGATAAAACATTAGTTTGGTAAGTTTAGGGTTGATCTGTTGATATATTTGGGCAACTTTGGAAGAAGGTGAAATGAGTGATATTACTTCAGAAAGGTCTATGTAAACATCTGTAAAAAGACATGCAGCAGAAAAAAATATGTATAATAAGATTGATTCATTTGGTAGTTGTTGGCGCATCGGCTTCAGAGGCCATATTGCACCTCCCAAGGTTTTTGCAGTACTTTGATCCAAGCCCGAGGCGGGAATCGAACCCGCGACCTTTGGGTTGCCGGGCAGGTACTTTACCCACTCGGCTAGCAGGGTCGGCCTGTATAATAAGAAGTGGAGGGAATTTGTAAATAGAGGAACATTAATTAAGCTGACACCCTTCTTTTGGATAGTTTAGAAGTGTAAGAGAAATATTTTGGAGGACACTCCACATGTCGGAATAATATTCCATGTTAGAGTATGAAATGGTAGTTTGAATGAGAAATATGCTAGGCTTATTTTAAAATAGTAGCATTTCATTTCATGTCTGACTGACTTGATTATACTCCACTAACAGCTGAGGCCAGCTAAGGTGCAAAATGTAATCTCACACGATTGACAGGCTAAGTCATATGGAAATCGAATAACCATATCTATCTCATTCTTCTGCATTGTATTAAAGCCAGAAAATGAAGACTTTTCCAAAAGTAAAGGTAAAAGCTTTGAAGACCACCAGCCATGGCAGATCATTTGTGATGAAACCACTTCAGTGTCCATTTTTAATTTTTCCTCTGTTTAACATATCTTGTTATCAAGAAGGATCTTCAGTGAACAAGAAAGATAAAATAAAATGCTCTCGTAGGGTTTTAATTCACCTATAACGTAATATTTTTTTATATTCATGTATATAGTTGTCTACTCAATGTAGTTCAATATTAAATTAATCTTCATTATTTTAAAAAATGAATATTTCATGCTTTAGTATGTAAAAACCCTCTAGTCAAGCTAACAGGTATATCAAAGAGGAAATAAACTGATAATAAACTCCTTCATACAATAAAATCTTAAAAAGTGAAATTTATTTTACTATTTGATAGTGGTACTTCTGTAGAGTGAATACTTTTTTTGCAGCTGGAGAGAAAAGTAGTGCGCAGAGGATTGCACATGCCACTTTTAAATTGCATTCTGCCCCATTACGTAAGGTAGGGTTCAGTAAATAGTGAACAGCAGAGCATATAAAAATAAATATTTTTGGAGAACATCAATGTCTGAAATCTTATTTATTACTTGCCTGATTTGGTTTTAACGTTTTTGAAAATTTTTATACATACTGAATGTTTTTATAATAAAAATATTATAATAATTCTACAACTGGCATATTTTATTTAAAACAGAGGAACACTTGCAAAAATATTTTAGATAGGTCAATCTCTGGACCTTATTTAATTTTAATGTGGCTCGGATGGGGAGAAAATGGTGTCAGCCCTTGGTGCAAGGTACTGTACTGTAATGCAGTACCTTGGGTATTTGCTCTATTGCTGAATAATCCTCAGAAACCTACAGCAGGTTATTCCAGGCAATCAGAAATGTGGAATCTAGCTTTTCACTTGTTTATCAATAGAAAGTTTGAAAGAGCACCTCAGAATGTGTTACAGATATATTTCATGGTGCTAATTAATAGAGGTTGCTTCTTTTATTTTTATCATGCACCTGGAGAAATATACTAAAAAATCCTGAAATTCATTCTAGCTGTGAGACCTTAGTGAATCTTGATTTTCTCCTGCATTCTGAAATGTGTTGTCAGTATGGATGTGAAAATCAAGATTGTGGCAAGATTGTTGAAAATCAATTTCAACACTTGTAACCATCTGTAATTTTTTCCAGAGGTTGGTGTAACTCATTTATGTAGGATGCTATTAAACACCGATTTCTGTAGGGGGGGGGGAGAGACTTCTATCTCTGTCTCTTCCTCCCTAGTTCAGAGGTTCTTAATCTAGGACCCACGGATAGATTTCTGGGGGTTTGTGAACTTGGATGGGAAAAAAATTACATCTTTATTTTCACTAACCTCTAACTGAAATTTAGCATTTCCTTCAATTATGAATGTAGACAACAAACCACAGTAGTATTAGCAGTGCCAATACAAACCTTGAATCACTTGTTCAAAATAAGAGCAGAAGTTCCATTTCTTCTGAAAGAAAAAGAAAACCCACTCTTGGAACACTTTGAAAGAAATTTTTAACCATATGAATGAGAATAAATCTTTCAATTCAAGCTCCTGAAGTCACCATTATGGATGCTACTAAAAAATTACAAGCTTTCTTGGCTAAGCTGCCGATATGGAAGAAGAAAGTAGAGGCAGACATTCTTCAAACAGGCCTCTGAGGTTGGGTATATTCATACTGTAGTTTTTAGTGTTTTGCACCAACCTTGCATAGAAATAAAAATAAAAACACCAAGGAAACTGAACTTTTGATAACTGTGTTTACACACTAAGGCAATAAGAAATGCGGAATATGGCAAGTCCGCCG
This sequence comes from Mastigoproctus giganteus, assembly GCF_048544385.1. Classification (NCBI taxonomy): domain Eukaryota; kingdom Metazoa; phylum Arthropoda; class Arachnida; order Uropygi; family Thelyphonidae; genus Mastigoproctus; species Mastigoproctus giganteus. The sequence continues at coordinate 116,251,204 of NC_143585.1, forward strand.
TGGCCGAGCATTTTTGGGAGAAGCAACACCAGATCTCCCCGGACGATGCTATCATCACCGATCGGGCGCATAAGTTCTGGGACCGTAAGTGGCTCGAGAGTTTGCGGATTTGTTCTACAATTAACATTAATAGAGATAGAGGTACGCGGATTCATCCCATCTTTGAGACCACTATCCTCAGAAGGGATGAACGGTTCCGTACGACTTCCGCTCGAGCCACTTCCGGTTCCACAACGCAAGAGAACGGAACACGTGTGAATGAAAACACGTGAGGAGTACCATTAACCTACTGATATTTAAAGATGTACTGCAGAACAAGAAAACACCGCTGAAGAAGAAGGCTGGAGCCTTTGAAAGCTACGATTTTTATCGCTTTTAATCTAGTATATTTTAATGCATTTTATTGATTGTAATAATCCATATGTATAGTTTATTGTAAAGTTAAATTTATTGTAAATACAGGTTATTGTAATTTATTATAAACACAGTTATCAAAAGTTCAGTTTCCTTGGTGTTTTTATTTTTATTTCTACGCAAGGTTGGTGCAAAACACTAAAAACTACAGTATGAATATACCCAACCTCAGAGGCCTGTTTGAAGAATTATTTCGATGTTATGGCCGTCCAATTGTGCAGTACGTCAGAGAATTTCAGAGACATAGTGTTAGGGAGGCGAAACATGAACAACATTTGAGGTTTGCCCATCGATGCAAGACGCATAATCTCATTCCACGAGGCTTTCAAACAAAGCTACCCTTTGAAGATGAACGAGTATTTAACATTACCAAGTGGTATCAAAAGAAGATCCTTAATATATGGATCGAAAAATTACATAACAATTTATACCACATTAGGAGAGGTAAAAGGCAGTGCTTGGATAAGATAAATGACAAGTTGACTCCGATACACTTAGCAGGAGTGGTTAGTGTGGTAGCAGCTAAAGCAAAACAAATTTCGGACAGTTATAGACGGAGACAAATGGGGAAGTTTGACAAGCTTAGAGAACAAACCAAGCTTAGGGGCAATAGTGATAGCACCACCAAGGATTTTGTGGTGAATATGAGCAATAAACAATTAACTAAAGAGCAATTGGAGGTTCTAAATTTAGGACCGAAATTTGCCATGGTACCGCCCAGATTACCCATTGCAGAAGTAGCAATGGGCGTGGAAAGAGCTATAAACAAACTTCCCGAAGCTACAGCTAATGAAGTTCGAGTAAAAGTAGCAGCGATCCTAAGTCAAGCTAAAGATGCCCCCTCCAATCTTAATGTGAAGCAAAAATTAGCGCTAAGAAGCCTTAAACAAGATGATAGCATCGTAGTCCTACCCGCGGACAAGGGCAGAGCAACTGTGGTTCTTGATAAGGAAGCATATAGAATTAAAGCGTTGGGTTTATTGGAAGATCAGATGACTTATAAAGTTATTCAGAAAAGTCCACTTCTTAGTTTGGAACGGCAAGTGAACAGAATGGTGCAGGGTTGGCTTAAGTCCAACAAAATTTCTAGGGAACAATATTGGATGTTGCACGCTACAGGTAGCCAAATGCCAAGATTTTATGGCTTGCCTAAAATTCACAAAGTAGATGTACCACTTAGACCCATAGTCTCATTTATAGGCAGTCCAACCTATGCACTTTCTGGTTTCCTAGCCAAATTATTATCCCCATTAGTGGGACTTTCAGAATACAGTATTAAAGATAGTAAAGAATTTGTGCAGTTTATTAGAAGCCAACCTATAGAAGAGAATGAAATCATGATCTCTTTCGACGTGAAATCGCTATTTACATGTATTCCGATTGAGCATGGGGTGTGGTGTGCACACATGACGTTACAGAGGGACACCACCCTAAATACTAGAACGCAGCTAAAGCTGGAGGATATTGAGAAAGGAATAGAGTTATGCCTCTCAAGCACCACTATGGTGTTTGACAATACTATGTATAAGCAGGTTAATGGTACAGCCATGGGCTCCCCCATTAGCGCAATTATAGCTAATTTAGCTATGGAGGAGCTCGAGGCCAGAATATTCAATGCTAGTATTCTCCCTATGCGCCCCTGGAAAAGGTATGTGGATGATACGTTTTCAATTATTCGGAAGGGGAGTGAAGATCAGGTGTTGAACATCTTAAATGACTTCTCCCCATTCATACAATTTACATCGGAGGTGGAAGAAGGAGGGGTTTTGCCGTTCCTAGATGTGTTGGTCTGTAGGGAAGATCGACAGCTAAAGACTAGGGTATATAGGAAGTCCATGTGTAAAGGGCAGTATTCACATTACAGCTCAGCTCAGACCAACCATCATAGGAACAGTGTGATAAGAACTTTAGTTGATAGAGCAAAATCACATTGCAGTACCTCCGATGATAGAAAGTTAGAGTATGAACGGGTCACGACGGATCTTGCAAAATGTGGTTACCCCCAGAGGATTATAGAGAAATATGTTAAAGGAAATCAGAGGAGAGGCGAGCCTTTTACACCAATAGCCACTGCATACATTCCCTACTATCCGGGTTTGACTGATCATATAGCTAGAATACTAAGAAAGTACCAGACACGTTGTGTGCAGCTTCCAGGGCGGAGGCTGCACACAATCGTGTCTCAGGTTAAAGACCCCATTCAAAAAGAGAACACAAGTGGGGTCGTATATAGCATTAGATGCCCGGATTGTGGGGAATGTTATGTAGGGGAAACAAAACGCCGTCTTAAAGATCGTCTGGGGGAACACACTAAGACAATAAGAAATGCGGAATATGGCAAGTCCGCCGTGGCCGAGCATTTTTGGGAGAAGCAACACCAGATCTCCCCGGACGATGCTATCATCACCGATCGGGCGCATAAGTTCTGGGACCGTAAGTGGCTCGAGAGTTTGCGGATTTGTTCTACAATTAACATTAATAGAGATAGAGGTACGCGGATTCATCCCATCTTTGAGACCACTATCCTCAGAAGGGATGAACGGTTCCGTATGACTTCCGCTCGAGCCACTTCCGGTTCCACAACGCAAGAGAACGGAACACGTGTGAATGAAAACACGTGAGGAGTACCATTAACCTACTGATATTTAAAGATGTACTGCAGAACAAGAAAACACCGCTGAAGAAGAAGGCTGGAGCCTTTGAAAGCTACGATTTTTATCGCTTTTAATCTAGTATATTTTAATGCATTTTATTGATTGTAATAATCCATATGTTTAGTTTATTGTAAAGTTAAATTTATTGTAAATACAGGTTATTGTAATTTATTATAAACACAGTTATCAAAAGTTCAGTTTCCTTGGTGTTTTTATTTTTATTTCTACGCAAGGTTGGTGCAAAACACTAAAAACTACAGTAGAGGCAGACATCCTTGCAAACTTTCAAATGCTGGAGGAAGTACTTTACAAAGAGGGAGTTGAGATGCAAAATTCTCTGTCAATTTCTTTGAAAAGAGATATCTGTGAACACCTGAAAACACTTTAGAACTCCTTCAAAAGTTATTTCTATCTTGATGGCATTAAAGTTGAACCATGGATCCACAATCCTTTTCTTTATGATATAAACTGTATAAAAGATGTTGACCTAGCCAAAGATGAATTCATTAATCTTAGGACAAAAAAAATTACTACAATTGGAGTTTAACTCAAAAAACCTTGGAGAATTCTGGTGTTCCTTGAGAGAAGCCTATCCTCACCTTGTAAAGCAAACTATGAAAGCTTTAATTCCATTTGCAACAATATATCTTTGCAAATTTGAAAATTCAAGTGTTGAATAAATTTCAACACTTGTAACTATCAAAACATAAAATCTAAATCAATTGGATGTCCTACATGACATGACTGTTGCCTTGTCAAAGACCACCTCACAATTTAATGTTCTTATTCAAGCTAAGACATATCAGCTTTCACACTGATATGTCTTTAAAAAATAAGGTTTAACTTTAACTTGCTTATATTTTAAATGTAGCGTCTTGTTATTTAATGCGTTAATAAAGACTCACATATATTACTACAGTGGATTCTGGTTATTTGGGCCATCAGTTAATCGGGGCAGCTGTTTATTTGGGGCAAATCTTAAACAACAGAACCCAATCAAGAAAATAGCCAGGGTTTACTTCATTTAATTGCAAAAACATGCTGTTTAATCTGGGCAGGAGACCACAGCACTGGATATTACCCTACGATTATTTCCGACCATAAAACAATAAAAACAATTAGCAGTCACCTGTTTATTGGGCTTTTCTGTTAGTGCTATCTATCATAAACGGATAGTAAACTCAAGCTTATTGAATTTGCGATAATACCGACAGCTGGAATTCTGTGAGTTATTATGGTGAAATGTGTTTACATTTCCATGGAATCTTCACTCATAAAAAAAAATTTAATTTTCAGAATCTTCTCTTCATTTCTATTTTTAAAGCTTCGTAACTTGTTACTCCCTTCTCACTTGTGGTATCGTGTTACTTGCAATTTGTGTGTGCTGTGTTTTTTTTTTTATTGATTGCTTATCTTTTTACTGTTTTAAATTTTAACCCCCACCCACAAATGTCAGTGAACAGAAATGTCAACTAGTTAGTATGTACATATTACAGTATGTATTAATTATTCCGATTATCATGTATATTCTTCCGATTTTCATTTTCACGTATCATTTAATTTTTTAATTGGTAGGGTAATAAAGGGTATATTTGTGCTTAATAGATCTTTACTTTTTATAGCCTGTGGATAATATTCTCCTATTTTCACTAATTAGAATCGCTGTTTAATAGAATTAAAATTCAATTCACAAACATAATCACAACGACCAGTGCTTACTACACATCATGTAGTGAACGGTACTTTACTATGGTGACTCCATCGTAACGTGATTTGATTGTACAGTGAACCAATTGTAAAGCGGGGGGCCATTGTATTTTTAACTTTTTTTAAGTGAAACTTTGGATAATTGGGGCAGTCGCTTAATCAGGCCAAAATGCACTAATCCCGATGTGTCCCAAATAACTGCAATCGACTGTATATCACAAATTTGTTTTTTTTTAATATTTTGATAAATTAATTTAAATATACAGGCATCTCTCAGTTTATGAATGAGTTCTGTTCCAAGTTGTTCAGTACGTTTTGTTCATTGTGTGTACTTGCATTCCTGAGCTTTTACAATACGTATTGTGTATGTCAGCAGCCATTTTAAAGCATTAAAACCATGTACTAAACATGGAATGGTCTATACAATAGGTTTTATTATAATGTGTGTATGCATTATGGTTTCTTGTATACGATACATAATGTAAAATAAAATAAGAAAAGAATAAAAAAACAAGATATCTTACTTGTTAATTTTAATTAAAAATATAAAAAGATACAACATAGAAGTAAAGAAAATGAGTACAGTACTAACATAATATATGTATGTACATACTTATATACTGTATTCAACTTTTACTCATCAGTATCTTCATCAGAATTCAATATTTTCCACATAAGTGACGCTAGGTGCAGATGAAGTATATGAAAGGGTATCTGATAATGTAGAAACAGCTGGGTTTCCACTTTTTTAAAATATGATTTTATAGAAGATTGCACAGTTAGTTTCTTTTTTCTTCAAAAATCTCACTGTAGCATGCTAGACAGTCATAAACGCCTCTTTTCACTTTTGCAATTCTTTCCATATTTGCGTCTTCTTCTTCAAAGATTGCCAACCCCTCAGAAATTGATTTAAAAGCTGCAACCATTTTCTCCCATGAGAAAACATTCTAAGTGGCGTGACATGTAAACCGTTTTTTACTGGCTAGATTAGTTTTTATTAACCAAGAACAGTTCAGTATAATTATCATATAATAATTATTACAATGAATACATTTTTTAAAAGTTTATTTATCTTATTTAAAGTTTATAGTTAAATCTTACAATTATGTTCACTATACGTTTTGGCATTTCGTTTTATAAGGAACTCTATTTATTGGCGACGTTAAGAAATTTTGAATGAATTTTGATGTTCGTTGTAGTGAACGTTCATAAACCAAGAGTTTCCTGTAATTGGTTTCCTTTGTGATCATATGTATTTTACTTTCTCCATTTAAAAACATTCTGAGAAGGGGTTCATAGGCTTTGCCATTCTGCAGAGGGGTCCAAAGTGCAAAAAAAAAAGGTTAAGAACCCCTACTCTAGTTGATTGTTTTGGAGATAACCTGAACTGGAATCAGAGCACCTCTTCCCCCCCCCTCCATATTTTCTATTGATTGTAAAATGTCTAAAGTGCATCGTTAGGAATTAGGACTTGGAGGGGGGGAGAACAAATAATGCTGTTGAAAATGGTTAGATCTTTTAACTTATTAATGCTTTGAAGAAGGAGCAAAACACGGATGAATTGAAAATAAAACAGTTTTTTGTTTCTGGTGTCAAAATTCTTAGCTAAATGCTCAATGATATTTCATTCACCCGAATTACACTATATTCTCAATTCTTGCAGCTATATATAGCTGCAAGAATTGATTTAAGTGGCATTACGCACATAAAACCAAAAAATAAGACAGTGCACTTGTGTGTGCACGCGCATGAATTGTATTTATAAGAGGTTGACAAGGAATATTAAAATATGGATTATCAACTAGGGACACTGCATATATTGGCAGAAGGAACCGAACGACCATAATGGATATATAAGTTGGATGGAGAGGAACAGAATAGGCAAAGAGCTACCAAACGGGAATTGGATATACAGAAAACTGAAAGATATAGAAAAAATAAAAAGAAAAAGCAACCCTAGTTCCTCTAAACATCTACATTTCCTCCACCATCACCATTCTAGGATTGCTGCTAACCAAATACAGGATCAGCTACTATTTCTCTTAATATATTTTATTTAATATATTCATAATTTATCTTATTCTTGTTGAAGCAGCTTATCCTGATTTATTGCCATTAATTAACTGGCACTAACCCTGTGTATTGGAATACCTTACCCTACCTCAGTGTCATTAATTGAATATTAGATACATTAAGGGCCAAACTCCAAACCCTGCATAAACTCATCCATTTATAACTACTTTCCGACTCCTACTACTTAGCCATAATGTTAACTGTTATCCATTGCTTCAGTTTATACAGTAATCATTCACTTTCAGGTACTTCATTTGAAAATTTGCCCCTTTTAAATTTTTTTTTTTCTGTTTGTAATATAATGTATAAATCATCAAACTTTTCTCTAATTCTTATGGTCTATCAACTGATTATTATTTGAGAACTGTGTAAAATATACAATCATAATTGAATGAACAAGTGAAATGGTATGACTAAGTATTTACCAAGTTTTTCCTTAATACCCATTTAATATAATACATTTCCAGTGTTACATCAATGTGTACATTTATATTGATTATTCTGCATATTTTTAGCCCTTAGATCATGCAGGTAACATTCAGTAATAGAAAAGCTAATGTCATTGGTCTCCAGACTAGTGATATTATTTCAGTACCACAGGTAGTACACAGTTTTTTGTAATTGTAGCAGTTCTTAAAGGCAATGCCTTATTTTCTGACATTGCACTTTTAAAATAAATTCTGGTATTTCACAGAACTATGATGATAAAAAAAAAAATAATAAAAAAAACCCCTAAAAATGGTTCCTTTTTCTATATGTAGATGCCGTTTTTTAAGAAAGAAGGACAGGGAAACAAATAAAGGCTTTTATCCTCTTCTTTACCATCCTGAACTGTACTTATTAAATGGGGGCTACAAAGCTTTCTATGAGAAGTTTAAGGTAAGTTCATTAACTTTAGTTTTAATGTTTTATAGCCTGTTTGCGATTGTCACTACTCCCATCTTAGGTCATTTTGTTACTCTTGCCTAAAAATATTTTTATTCTGAGAAAAAAAACTTGGTTTTTTTTGCATTCGTTTTAGTGATCATTTTTAAGGTTCACAGAAGTTATTTTATTTAGCTTGTTGTAATCATTTGTTTAATACCGAAAAAAAAGGGAGGCTGCAATTAAAATTTCACGAAAGACAGTTTTGCTTAAATTACTCAGTGTAAAAAAAAGACTTTAACAACAATAATAAACAGTTAACTCCTACGTGCAGAAATGCACATTAGTTATCAAACTACATTAATTGTTAAATCTGCCAGATTGGCTGTGTTTGAATAGTTTTGTTTATTTGCAAAGAATGGTTGCAAAGGCCTTAAAAAGCCACAGCCAACCAAATTCAAATCCTTTAGATGAGCAGACTATTTTAATAACTATATAAAATATAAAAGAGTAACAGGTATAGAAAAATGCTTCAATGACTTCTGTTTCAACTATTACATTTTGTCTACTGGTCAGTGCAATAGAATACCTGGCGACTCCGTAGCCAGGTGGGAAGGAGCAGCAGTGCATAGCACACGCTTCTTGATTAGACCGGGGTTCGAACTCATTGCCACCAAATACGTAGGAGGATGCGGAAAGGTCAGGGAATGACCACCGCATATCCCAGAACAATATGGCCTTAGTTGCTAATGCTCCTAAAAACCAAACAACACACACACACAACAATAGAATACCTGCATGTAAATTTTTTTTTTAATTCGGATACAAATCTTCCACTAAGGTGAAAGTACAATCACATTATATTTAATCATTGGTGGTGACAAATTGTTGTGTATGGCTATGACCACCTAGAAACAAAAGCTCAATCCTCTCGCAGGGCATTTGTCATTATGAATTTGCCCCACCTAGTTGAACTGTAAACCAGGAATTAGTATTAGCAACAGCCACATGGTGTGAGGAAGCCTATGACTTATGTGGTACCAGCCAAAAAAATAATAATAATATATAAATAAATAAATAATTAATAAGAGAAAAGGAAGTAGACAACCTATGTGTATCCCTCCTCCCATAGGTAAGCTGACCTTTGAATTTCCCCAAACTGTTAGCCTCTACCACCCATAGGTAACTTATTCCAGCAATTTATAACTCGCTGGCTAAAATAAAACTTCCTGCAATCCAATCTAAACATCTCTCCTCGTAACTTCAAATTATGGACCCTAGTTCTAGAATTTCGTCCTCGTTCATTATACTTATGCCTCTCAGAGCCTTGAATAGTTTGACCATGCTCAATGCTGATGGGATTCTTCCTCTTGCTCAGAATAATCACCTGAGCAGGCATAAATTCAAATTGAGGAAAGGCATTTGTAGGATAGATGTGCGGAAGTTTGCTGTTAGCCAGTGGGTAATTGATTGGTAGAACAGACTTCCATCTTTTGTTGTGGAAGTTGATAGCCTAAATAAATAAGGCTGAGCTGGACAGGTATTTGGAACGAATGGAGGGGTGAAATCGGAGAATGTTTTTTTTTTTTTTTTTTTTTTTATAGCTGATGCTGCATAAGCTTGCTTTCTTGCATCGTATGCCTCTAGTAATGCCAAGCCCAGAGTCCTGAGCTGGATATCATCATTCTTCTCTTTCTTGGTGATTCCCTTCTACTTTTGACTCTCTCTCTCTCTCTCTCTCTCTCTCTCACTCAGAGTAACTCGGAGGGTTTTTTTTTTGGTTTTTTTGGCTGATGCAGCATAAGCCTCAGGCTTCCATGTAGCTAATAATAATAATAATAATAAATAACAATCATCTAGTTTATTTCAAAATTTTGTCCCCCATGTGGAGTTTCCTTCCCATTTTCTCCAGTCAATTAGAGGCTAATTAAAATCACCCATAATAAGACATTCACATGTTTACAAAACAATTCTACAGAACAGTTTGACTGATTGTGCAAAGCTGTTCAAAATGGCTGTAAAAGTGGACTTGGTGAATTGTTGCTGACATTATGACAGTGTTCCCCTGTGCATTTGAGCACTTTCTATTGAAGAATCTCTTGCAAGCACCCCAAGTTTAAAGCCCTTCCCTTTGAAAGGTCACGATTTACAACAACTGAAGAAATTATTTGGAACGCAACACAGGAACTATTAACAATTCCAAATGAAACTTAACAGAAATGCCTCCAAAAGTTGCAGAGCACTGGAATCGGTGTATACATCATCACGGCAACTACTTCAAAAGAGATCCATCCAAATGGCCGGTGTGCTTCATTTTTGAGACTGAACTAATATAAATATTAGATCGGTTCTCTAAACTTTTAATCAGACCTTGTTTAAAAGTGGTTTTCTACATTTAAAACAGTCATTTGAGTGAATGATTTCTGATTTCAGTGACTCATATAATAGATATATCTAATGATCAAATAAAAATATAGATTTTATACAAGGGCCAAGAAAATTAACCCAACCCTTAGCGCAATAAGTAAATAAATAATAATAAATTGTGCTTGCCTCCCCTCAAAAGAAACTCATAATTGTGTGTGTGTGTGTGTGTGTGTGTGTGTGTGTGTGTGTGTGTGTGTGTGTGTGTGTGTGTGTGTGTGTGTGTGTGTGTGTGTGTGTGTTCATTAAAGTCATGAATAGTTGAAGGTGTTAAACTGTACTTCCATAATTTATCACTATTTTCCTCATGCACAGTTACTTGGCACACTGTAATGTTTACTATTTTAATAATAATAACTTGTATTATCCTTAAAGTATGTTTCAATATAAAATACATTTTATTTTTCTATTTATAAATTTTATAAACAGAAAAATATGCATGTAATTATTTTTTCCTGATAATCCATCATTTATATCTTAAAGTTATGTGTGTACATGTGCATGTGTACACATACAGGGCTGAATTTTTTTATAACAGTTTTATTATTATTATTAATGAAAGTAGTAGTAAATGTGTAAATTTTCATTTTCAGGAATGCTGCGATCCTCAAGAATACAAGCCAATGCTTCATAAAGACCATGAAAATGAGTTGCGTTATTTTCGATCAAAGTCCAAATCAGGAAACCATGATAAGCCTAGAATAGCAATAAGACCAGGATTTAAGTTTTAAATATATTCACTTTGTATATACAATTTAGTGTTATTTTCATGCAGGGATACATCCCTGCATTTTGAATAGACTTGGTGCTAGTTTTATCAGGTTTGGGGTTGGGTGGGAAGAACAGTTTATTGATTTTATGAAACTAGTTTTTTTTTTTATCTATTTTATTCTTGGTTTTATCAAACTATATATGAAAATGGAAGTTGATTATGTATGGTTATGTAAAATTTTCTTTATATGTATTTCCTAGCTTTTATTGCTTTTATTTAGAATCTTGTGCATTTTAACTTTTAAGTACCTTTATTGTTAAAGATGCAATTTTATAAAACTGTATAGTCAATGTTGAAAGTGAAAATTTTTTTATAAGGAACCTCAAAAAATGTGGAATTTAAAACAGCCTTCCTGTTTGAAATAATCATTAATAAGCATTCTCTCCATAACCTGATCTCAGCAATTGTTTCGTTTATTTATAGAATTACTAAATAGTATGCAGGGTTACACTTAACTTCAGAGGCTACATCTCTGTGTTCATCTACTTGAATGTATGTAGCTTTGCATATACAAAAAGATACTTTAATATACGTCCAACCATTTCAATCACATCTCTAATAATAAAGTAACTTTAATGCTTTGGTTAATATATGAATTAAAAATTGCAATTTTTATGTAATTGACTCTTGCTACAAACTTTATATGCAGATTTCATTTTCTTTTTAATGTCTGCCAATGCAAATACACATTTCTAGTGATGTAAACTTTGAATAATTCAAAATCACTTAACAAGGAAATTGTTAATTAGGTGATTTTGAGCATGAAAAACCTTATACGAACACAAATCCCATTCTCTACCATTATAGAGTAGTGAACATTTAAAATAACATGCATGCATGCATGGTTATTGCTGAAGAATGATAGAGAAGTTAAAGAAATTCAGCAAAAATCACAGAAAAGGGAAGAACTTTTGTTTTGAATTATGGATGCTGCTGCCTGCTTAAATACCAAGGACTACTGAGGATATTCAGAGGACAGTGTCGTCTAGAAACAACATGCATTTCCAAATAGTTTGTTTGAAAAGCTCAAAGCCAATGCTTCATAAATGCACTTTTTAGGAGTTTTGAATGTGGAAATTTCAGATGTTTGGTAACCAGATCAGAATCCAGTGCAGAATACATTTTTATAACATCGTAATGTTATATAAAGGATTGTGTTTATTATGAAATTTTTTTTTTTTTTTAATAATTACTACTGTCATTATTTAATGCTAAAGTGATTGTATATTTATTTATTTATTGAATTATTCAAAAAATATAGAATGAACCAAGTTACACTATGGAATATGGCATATACAATTTTAGATAGATTATATTTTTGACAATTTTATATATAAGATTTATATTAAAAATGTATATAACTTGAGACTAAATGTGTATATTCTTAGACAATAGTAGTGAGCAGACCAGATTTTCTCTTTTGGCAAAAGCAGGAAAAAATAAAAGTTTCATCTGTGAGTATATGACAAGTTATTTATATATTTAAAGATATAACATAATACTGTACAAAGTTAACTGATTCACTTCTCTTTGGTCTTTGAAAAAACAATGTTTAAGCTGGCCATTATTCAAAACAGTAGACAAAAAAAAGGACATATTAAAAAAAAAAAAAAAAAAAAAAACAGAAGAGAGCTAACTTCCCTAAACTTTAAATTAATTATGCAAATATGCCATGACAAACTAATTTATTATAAAAGCAAAGTGATCACATGCAAAATAACTAAATAGATTTTTAAAGAAAATTCATTGTGTTGATCTCATTTGAGCCAAGAATATTTATTCTTTCCCTCTAGTAATGTCCTTAGTTTTCTGTTCCAACACCCTCATTTTCTTTATTCTGCCCAAGTATCTTTATATGCTTAGCCAAATCTTCCTGTGTAGGGCCTGTAATTTGCAAAAAGTAAATTACAGGCCCACAATTTGCAATAAAAGTTTTGTGGTTCCCTCAGTATTCTGTTCCAACCTTAAACAACATCATTACAATTAATACTGTTCATTGCAAAGAACAATGTACAGTGAAAATTCCTTGTAAGTGGGATTTTTGCCATCTCTCCAGGTTTACAGCCTAACCTTTAACTTAAACAGTAATTCTACCCTGGAAGTTATATGGAAGGAGAACTGATGAGTCAGGGTGAAAAAATATACACAGACTTATTATCCCCCCTTGAGGGGTCTCACCTTTGGAACAGGGTGGAAGAAACTGAAATCTCCAGGTTTAAATTTGTAGGCCATAATCCTACTTGTAAAAAAAGGGGGGGGGGCAGTAAACTGCAGCCATTATCAATCCACTTCAGGATGGAAGCCTCCTCGGCAATTCATGTTGAGGGAAATGGACGCCACAACTGTCCAGTGCAGGTTAGCAGATCAACTGTATTTAGCAATCCAGGACTTGAACCCTGGTCTACTCAGAGTGTGTACTACTGCACTCCTGACCACTCAGCTACAGAAGCCACTTTCAGCCATATTTAATTATCTTACATGTGATTGAAGAACCAGTAAATTCCAGAACATCAAGCTTATTTAACACTTTGACTGCCAAGCTAGTTTTAAAATAAAATAAATCCCCTGAGGCCAAAAAAATATTTAGTAAATAATTTGATTAGTAATTCTAAAATAAATATTGTAATGTCGGTGTTATGTTGTTTTTTCGCTTAAAATATCAAAAAAGGAGGTTTTTTTTGTGTCGCATATATGTGGCCCAGTAGGTTACTTTATTTCTTGAGAAGCCATGTCGGCCACATATGTGTGATGCTGTAACGGCACACATATGAAAGTCGTTTGTGATTAGTTTAGTGCATGCACTGCAATAAACTAATCACAATAAAATAAACTCAAGATTAAATTACACAATTAGTTTGTCAGTATTGTTAGAGATTTTGTGAAAACAAGTTCGTTAGCACACACATTATCCATTATATTGTGTTGTGTGTTTCTCCACAAGTTTGTACAAGTGTATTGTAAAAAAAAAAAATATCTAAAAAGGAATAGCTAAAAGAAGAGGAACTGAGAGAAATTGCTGAAAATCTTAGTAGTAGTTCTGAAGATGAAAAAGATTTTGCCTCGGATGATTCGCTAAAAGATCCTTACTGGGATATTTCTTCAAATGAAGGAGGAGATACTGAAATACCGGAAAATATTGAAGTGCTTCAAGACTGGATGACAAAAGAAAACACTCATGAGCAAATTGAAAAGACCGAACAACCTGAGATTGAAGCAACTGAAACAAATTAAGTTATTGAATGGACTGAATACAAAGGATGCCAAAAAAGATTTGATTTTACAGGCAACTCAGTACTGCGAATAGACATCAAGAAATATTAAATATTACTCATCTTGAAGCATTTTCATTATTTTATAATGAAAAAAAGTCATAAATCTTATTGTAACAGAAACAAACAGATATGCCTATCAGAAAATTCAGAGTACCCAAGCTTCGCAGCAGAGTTTTCTATAAAATTGGGTTCCAGCAACTGCTGATGAGATAAGAAAGTTTTTCCGGCTTCTTATGTGGATGGGACTAGTAAGTGGGCAGTATTACATCTTACTAGTCAACCAAACCTATCTATTAAAAAAACTTAGTAACAAAAATTATCTCACAACACATTTGAATTGTTACGCCTCATTCACTTTTAAGACAATGAAACTGCCATTCCAGGGGACAGACTGAGTAAGATACGACACCTGATAGAAGTTTTGCAGCTCAAATGTCAGAAAATATTTTTCCCTGGATTTCAAATTATATAAAATCCATAGGTTTAGCTGCGAAGAATTATCGCAAATACTTCTAAATGAACGTTATACCTTTTACGTAAACAATTTTTATACATGCTACCATCTGGCGTTATCATTTCTTCATCAAAAAACTCACGTTGATACGTTACAGTATGAGCCAGTAAAAAATTTATGCCTAAAGATGTCATATACTCAAAGCTAAATAAAGGGGAAATTATTGCCAAGGAAGGGGGAAAATGGAATTATTGTTCTAAAGTGGCAAGATGCTCAGATGTGAAACTACAAACAACAAAGCATGCCCCAGAAATGGTTGATTGACTCTCCACCAGTAAAGGAAGACGAAAAGAAGCCAAACAAAAACCATTTTAAGGTGTTAAGAAGCCAAACAAAAACCACTTAAAAACCAAACAAAAACCACTTTATAATAAGGGCAAAGATCTGTTGGAACAAATGGGTTCGTATGCCGCAACTCTAAGAAAGGGGATAAAGTGGTACTGCAAATCAGCGATAGAGTATATACTTGGTATATCACTTGTCAGTGCATACAAGTTACTTACAAGAGTGCCATGCGAAAAAATATAGAATTAACAAGCTTTCGGGGAGAGATAGTTACAGATTTGCTAAATATAGAACAGAAAGAGAAACATTAAAAGCCAAAATATAGTAATACTCATATACTAACTAAAAATTCGACACAAACAACAAGAAAGTTGGAAGAATGTGCGTTTTTTTGTTGGTTTTTTTTTTTTTTTTTTTTTTTTTTTTTTTATGCAAAATTGAAAGAGTCAGAAGGAAGATCATTTGCTAGCAGAAAGGGAAAAGAGTTTCTGTGTATTGCCCAGACTGTATTCATCAGCCTTTCATGTGTTTAGATTGTTTTGGACAACACCATAAATCTTCATAATTTTGTAATTGTAAAATTCGTATAATAAAGAATTTTTAAATGATGAGCAGTAACTTGCTTATTTTTTCTCATAGCGGCATGCAGATTCCATCACATGTATCACCAGAGGCCACGCTTTTCAAAAATAATGTAAATTTCCAATGACCATCAGTGCTATACAGCTGATGCAGCTCCCGCTGTGGGTGTCGGCAGTATATGTCCAACACAGCACCTGAAAAACCTAATGGTGTCGGACATATATGGCCAACGTGGCTGCCAACATGTTAAAGTTAAGTTTTAGTGGAAGTAGTCCGTGAAGAAGGGCTCTATAATAAAAATAAAAAAAATTAAGCAGAACAGAAATTTAAAAAAAAAAAAAAAAAAAAAATGGTAAAAAGCAGGCATCTTAATATTGTATATGAATAAGATACAGAACCTTTAAAAACTGTAAATATTTTATTGTTATATGTTAATGATAAATCTATTATTTTCTTTTGAGCACAGATCTAATCAAATTTTAATGGTTGATAAACACCTTTCTTTTTGATTAATAATAATTGTCATTTTTTGATTTTTAACTAATTAGTAAGCATGCATACAAAACCTTCCATAGGTTAACACTGTAGCTAGCAGTGCAGCCCTGTTTTGTTTCACAAAAAATGCTCATAATACATTGAGTCTACTTTTCTTTTTTTTTTTTTTTTCTTTTTTTTTTTAATTTATTATTATTATTTTTTTTTTTACAAAGTTTTACTTCACTGGCTGTATTCTAATATTAAAATAGCATCCTCATGACATTTTTAATTGTTTTTAAAAATGATTTTTGTATCTAGATGGCTGAATTTTGCCATTTTCAAAATGTTAAATGCAACTTTATAAACATTTATAATACAGCTTCTTCTCAATGTTATTTATTTATTTATTTTTATTATTATATTATTATTTATTTTTTTTTTTTTTTGAGAGAGAAAACCCTCAGTGCTCTCACAGCATTGCAAATACAAGCAGAAATACGCCATTTTTTTTATAACTATCGAAAACTTAATTTTTATTAAAAATAGTAATAACTGAACAAACGTCTTACAAACTGTGATACATATATATCAGATAATGTACATTCATTTAATTTTCTTCCTCTTTATTGCTGCTAAGCACAATCAAACGAGAATGTTTTCTCTGTTGCAGAATATCTTCACCTTCTGAACTTTCTTGTGCAGGGTCTAGATTTTGTGTATCTGCTGCTCTCTTTAAAATGTCAGTAATCTGGGTTTGTTTGGTTTTGCTTAATAGATCTTTGTAAATTTCATGGTATGGAGCTAAGCAATTTTGAAGCTCCCTTTTGAACTTTGTGCCCCTTTCAGTCAAAGTATCTGCATTGAAAAAATAAGATTCTAATTGCTCTGCTAAGTTTGCCTTTCCAGTATGCTTTTTAGTGTAAAATTTGGAACTTCAGAATTTTCATATGTGCTATCATCCTCTGAATTGATTTGGATTACCTCGATACCATTTCCAAATCCGCTTCACTGGCCTCTTTTTCTACCAGTAATTTTTGAACATCTTCAGTAGTCATATCATCAAAACCTGCCTCACCGTTTTCCACCTGTTCAACCATATTTCCTGAATGAACTGACTCTGCCCATACATTTTTCCAACAGGCATTTAATGTTGACGGTTTTACTTCTTTGAGCAATAAAGTTATGATTCCGATACAATCCACAATTGAAAAATATTTCCATGCCTCCATCACTTCAATAGATTCGGAATCAATTTTTTTCCAAAATGCATTGTGAAGATTTTCTGATGTAATGAGTTTTAAAGGTAGATATAATGCCTTGATCTAATGGCTGAATTAAAGAAGTTGTAGGAAATTACTTCAACGTTTGGATGACTTAAATCTTTTGGATGGCCTGGTGCATTATCCAATAGTAACAGAACTTTGAAATCTCGATTTTTCTGCTTTAAATAGTTTTATACAGCTGGCACAGAACAATTTGGAAACCATTCTTTAAATAAATTGGCAGTTATCCAAGCTTTTTTATTTGCTTTCAAATATACCGGTAACACATATTTATTTACACCTTTCATTGCATTGAGAATTAGAAGATCTATAAACTGCCATAGGTTTTATCATGTCGTCTCCTGATACATTACTGCACATAAGTAACGTTATACGATCTTTTGATGCCTTAAAACCTGGTGCAGTTTTCTCTTTTTTTGAAATAAACGTTCTGTAGCATTTTTTACACCAAAGACCTGTCTCATCAGCATTGAAAACATGATGTGGTGTGTATCCACACTCTTCAATAATTTTTTTTGAAATTCCTCTACATACTTCTCAAGAAGGCAGCTTCATTATCAGCCAGTGCATTTTCCCCTTGAAATTTTATGTTATGTAATGAGAAGTGGTTTTTAAATTGCTCAAACCAACCTTTACTGGCAGCAAACTCCAGGTTAACAAAAGATTCTCCATTTTCTTTTAAATGGTTATAAATTTATAGTGTCTTTTGTTTAATTACATTGCTGTCAATGGAGTCCGTTTTTTACTGCTATTGTCAATCCAAATACTGAGTGCTTTTTCCATATCAATTATTGGCACTCCGGGACGAGCTATCATATTTGCAGAAATGAAGGGTCCTGCAGCAACTGCAGTACTAATTTTCTGTTCATTTTTTCTTTATGGTCTGGATTGTTGCTTCATTTAAATTTAAGCTTTTTTGCAATGTATGATACCTTTCCCCCTTTTTAAGACAATCCAAAATTTATATCTCTGATTCTGTAGAAATAAAAGTTTCTTTTGGGTGGTGCTTTTATACTTTCCTTAGGCATAATTTTGGGCAGGAATTTAATTCACAACAAAGAAATTATTCCAATATGGTTCTTAAGAACAAAGTTTAGTAATACATACCCAGAAAAATTTATAAACAATCAAATAAAAACAAAAATAACCTTACAAAAGCCTTAAAAGTCATGAACTGCATGCTTCGAAGTCACAGTTTTTTATGGTCTCAAACAAGCACAAGTTCAATAGTACAGAACCTAACGTGGGGATTTCCCAGAAAAATAAAATATGGGGATCCCCCCCCCTTTCCCCCATAACAAATGGTGAGTCAACAGCGAGGATTCACAAAAAATAATGGAAATGTTGAAAAAAAAATTGTGCGCCAAGCATGCATAGCGAAAATTAAGTGAAACTTCTTTAGAATCTTTTGAAACATTTACTATTTCAATGTTACAGTGGTTTAATATTTTATACTTGTTTTACAAGTTTATTACAAAGTTTTTACAGGTCTCTCCTTTGTACTCAGGTGGTTTCGTTGGTTGATTTGCATGTATACATGCTCTGTATGCTTTACAACACACTATTTGTTGTGATATAAATTTTTTATATCAATTTTTTTTATAAGAATAATGAAAGAAATATTTTGGTTTTTAAAATTGGACTGCTAGAAGCTGAGATACAGTGATTTAACTAACACGTGTAACTCAACACGCGTGTGAGTTACACTGTGGTTGCGCTGTAGGAGTAGTGATTGTGTCATGTTGCTGCTATGTATTTCATTTCGTGTTGCATTTTCATGACAATTTTTGTTAATCCACAGACACAAGTTACTTCCATGTGAAAACTGCCTGGGGTGCGCTTAAAGAAGTTTCACTTCATTTACATCCAACATACTAGGGTTTTCCTCACACAAAAGCTCAAAAATACTGTGTTATGCAAGGTTTGCCGCAATTCTCTAACCCTGTTATATAAGTACTGTTTTGTGCAAAGATTGCTGCAATTTATCAGTTGTGTTTGAGTGAAACTGTCTTATTGAAGTACCATGTTATTCCGGGGGTAGCCTGTATAAAATTTTAGGTTCATAGCTATATTTTAGGAAAATTTTTTTTAAAGCAATCCCATTTTTATTTTGTAGAAAAATTCATTTATGACACTCCCATGGAACGTGCTTTGTAGGTTGAACTGGTATCATAGATAAATGAATAAAAACAGATTTGCTTGTTTATGATCTCCAATTCCATGCAGGCATGCAGCTTTGAACTTAGTTATTTCAGTACTTGTGTATTAATTGCTGGAATTTTGAAACAATGGTTGGAGCAAAGGGCATGAAAAAAAAAATTGTTAAAAAATATTTGATTCATTATACCTCAATACGTACCAGCAGATTATGCAAAGTATTTGTAAAGAAAAAGGCAGATCGTAAATGGCAGAAGGCTGTTGATTGATTTCCTTCCAGCAGGATACATTTTTGAAACCATTATCTATGTAGTCACTTTCTTGCTGCTAGGGAAAGCGAGTGACTGCATAGATTTCTCAAGTGATTTGCAAAAGTACCTCTTACAAATGAGTTGATTACAGAGAGTAAGAGTATTAAGGTTTTTTTGTAAACACAGTTATTTAATTTGGTAGTTGCGATTTTGCTGTTAACTTTGGTAACCAGTGGCACCTTTCCTGCTTCTATGTGTCAAGGTCAATAACCCGGACAAAAAATTCATCCTCTGGGGCTGAAAGGAGTAAAAAATGGATGTAACAGAATATCTCAGTAATGAGTCAAAGAGCTGGAGACGTGGATGCATGTTGTAATGAAAATGAAACTCTCATTCTAAACAGCTAAAAAAAGACATAAGTAACAAAGGACAGTTAGCATTTTTGATAATACTCTGACTTTCAGACAAGCTAGTGCCTCCATAGCCAGCTGGGCAGGAGCAGCAGTGCATAGCACATGCTTCTTGATTAGACTGGGGTTCGAACCCGTGACCACCAAATACGGAGGATGCGAAAAGGTCAGGGAATGACCACCACATATCCCGGGAGCAATATGGTCTTGGTTGCTAATGCTCCTAAAAACCAAACAACAAACAAACAAACACTCAGACCAACCAGTGGTAAGCTGGATCCCTAAAAATGGTCAGGCACCTCGCTAGGAGACCTATTAATAGAGACAAAAAAAAACAATGCACTCGGAATTTATTCTAAAACTGACAACTATAAGTGAATCCCAATTAAAGTTACTCCTCGTAACATACTGAACTCTTCAAAAAGAGTAATAACTGAGTGGGATATTCATCTTGTTCCAGAGGAAATAGTACAGGAAAAGCTGGATCAAAAAGTACCTCAAGCTAGGCAGATCGTGGCTCCAAAAGAAGACAAATTACTCCTGAAACACAATATAATATTAACTTTTGATAAAGTTGCCAATGTGTTAAAGCCGGTTAACTCAGCTGTAAAGTTAGACCATACATTCCAAATCCATTACATTGCTGTAGCTATATAATAGCTACAGCATATTGCAGAAATATGACAATTCCAGGCAGCATGCTGAGGAGAAACTTCTTGTCCCAACTGTGGCTCAAAAGATCACTCTCAAACTGAATGCATGGCAGGCACTTCTGTGTGCCTGAATTCTTCTGCACTCAGCATATTCTAAAACTTTTAAAAAATGGAATTCAAAAATTTAAAGGGTTGAAAACAAAGTTACCTATCAAGAAGCAAGAAAGCAGTTTTTCTGAATGCAGCCAATACGTACTTATGCAACAATTATACAAAAAAAACAAAATGCTGAAACTCAGAGACATAACCTCTCAGATGCATTGATTGCAGAATGGACCCAGCTCATCCCAAACATGATTTGGGAGATAGATATCTTCCAAATCATGTTTAGTAGATCAGACAAATAACACACCAATCACGGTCCCACCTGACAACAGTCTGGGTAATGAAATAGTGGAGAAATCGAGTAAACTGAAGTTATACAACCACTTCAAATGAGCTACTTGAAATACATGTAGCTGACATAGAAACTGAACAAATTTCATCAGATAAAGATACAGAAGACAGCAAAGAATCTGGATGCCCTACCTTTCCCAGAAAATAAAATCAGATGGACTCCTCTTCTTCCTTAAAAATTAAATAATGGAACATATCATTCAGTGGAAGTACCGAGGTTTACATAGTAACATTCATTGATGATGTTTGTGATCTGATCTCTCAACATGATTCCATAGCTGCATGTCTGCAAGAGACCAACTTGACATTGCAGATTTCTCTGGGGATTAGTAGCACCCCTTTATATAGAAAAGACAGGAATTCGGTCACCTGTCTGTGTTTGGAGGTGTGGCAATTTTAATACGCCATAAAATCCCATTCAGTCATATTACCCTTCAAACTTCCTTGAAAGCAGTTACTGTTTGTGTTATGCTTGACATTGCAATAACAATTGTTTCCTTGTGTCACTAAATCATACTTGGCCATAAAACATCTTCAATTAGTTAATCAAATCCCAACTCCATCCTGTATATTTTTCTGGTGCCAATTTATCCTACAGGCAGATGTATATAAGTATGGGAGCCATCCTGGCTCCCATACTTAAGTACATCTGCCTGTAGGATAAACTGGCACCTCCGTAGCCAGGTGGGCAGGAGCAGCAGTGTGTAGCACACGCTTCTTGATTAGACCGGAGTTTGAGCCCGTGACCACCAAATACGGAGGATGCGGAAAGGTCAGGAAATGACCACCGCATATCCCCGGAGCAATATGGCCTTAGTTGCATTAGCAACTAAGGCAATATGGTTATTATACGTAAGAAACTAAGAGCAAAAGCTTTTTACATAAGAAAACAGGCCGAAAGAGAATCTTTTATTAAATTTGTCTCCTCAGTCAATAAAGATTCAGATCCTTGATTAATCTGGAAAACTCAGTGGTAAATTTCCTCCCATTACCTCCCCAATTGTGATTTGGAATGGACAAGAGCTATCTTCTGACAAAATACCAAATGCCCTCGGAAAAGCATTTTTTAAACATCTGCAACAACAACCACACATAATCCTTCTTTTCAAAGAATTAAAAATACAGCAGAAAAATATAAACTTATCTCTGTCTTATCACCCACTCAATGTCTGAACTACAAAAATTAAGCAAAAGATCAAACAATTATGCTGCTGGTCCTGACTGACTAGTATATAATGCTAAAACATTTAGATGAAGATGTCTTGCATCTTTTATTACTATTTTAATTGAATATTCAGTGAAAATATCTACCCTAGTTCCTGAAAGCATTCAGTTGTTTTGCTCTTTCCCAAACCAGGAAAAGATCATTCATGTCCTCATAATTACAGCCCAATTTCTCTTACCAGTTGCCTAGATAAAAAACTGTAGAAAAAATTATAACTGAATTTTGGCATCTTGAATCTGGAGATTTAATTAATAACCACCAATTTGGCTTTTGCAAAAATAACTCCTCCTTAGATCTTATGATTAAAGCAGAATTAAATATATGAAATGCATTTACAAGGAACGAATGTCTAGTAATGGTTTGCTTTGATATCGATAAAGCAAATCCTTTGATACTTCCTGGAATTTCAGAATTTTTATCAGTCTATATTCCTTAGGTTGAATATTAGGCAACCTTCCGAGCCTAATTCAAAATTTTCTGTAGAGTAAAACCTTTTAAGTTTGCTATCACAATATCCTCTCTCAAACCTTGGTTCAGAAAGGAGTTCTGCAGGGATCTGTAGTTAGTGCAACGTGAATAAATAATGACAAAAGACATTTGAAATACAATTTACTCATAAGATGATGACCTTTCTGTATCAAGCCACTACTAGAATATGATATCCTTAGAAAAGCAGCTTCAGATTTCAAGAAATAAAATTTCCTTGTTGATGAAGCAGAATGATTAGACTCTCTGAACAAAAAATTAGAAGTATAAAATGCACCCTGAACTTCAATTATCCCTTTGTGACTGAGCTAGTCTGTCTCGGGAATAGATAACAAGGTTTCCCCCCTGGAAAAACTAGTTTTTCGTCAGAAAATTGACCAGGGAACACATGCAATTTACAGACACAATACACACGGGTAGTTGAAAGAACCTTTCCAAGTGACCCTAATATAATAGTTTGTTTTGTTTCACACCATTTGCAATCAAAATAAGATATTTTGCTTTTACATATTTTCCAGTGCATATTGGAATTGGGGACTGTCCCAACTCTTGGAGGACCTACTATGTCAGAATGGTTCCAAAAAACAAATACCAACGTTACTGACTGATTTCTGCCCTATATCCATCGGATGCTCCCTCCTGAAAATCTTTGAAAAGCTGTTACTCTTTTTAATAATTGACTACTGCCTCAATGGTAGACTATCACATCTCGACAACTTGCTCCACCACCAATCTACTATATACAATAAACCTGCTTGACACACTGTTTCGGATTCAAATAGACATCATCATCATCTTTGACATAAAGTCAGTTTTTGACAATGTGTCAATTCAAGCACTGCTACATATATTTAAAAAAAAAAAAAAACTATTTTAAGGCAAGGGCATCATATATTTTAAGGCATCATATGCCACAGTCACTTCCAGACTATGACAGTGATAAGAGGAGGAATACCACAAGATGAAGCATCTTTGCAATCATCTTGAAACCACTTCTAGCCATGCCGACCAGGCTAGCTGGGTGGGTAAAGGGCCTACCTAGCAACCCAAAGGTTGCGGGTTCAAATCCCGCCTAGGGCTTGGATCAAAGTACTGCAAAAACCTTGGGGGGTTGCATTATGGCCACAGAAGCCAATGCGCCAACAACTACTACCAAAAAAAAAAAAAAACCTTCTAGCAATGTTTGCAAACTTCAACTCTTGTGCAGATGACTTGAGGTTGTTCATCTCTAACGAGATAAAAAGTTAAAGAAATAAATCAAAATACTGTTGCACAAATTAATTCACTAGTTGACTACTTAGAGTTGGCAGTGCTCCAACTAAATCAAAAAAATGCCTCCGAAATATCCATCACCAAAAAGCAGGGGGAAAATGATATTCAGGCTCTAATAAATAGTGATAAAAGGCACAAAGGTTTCATCCCATATGGATCTTGGTCTCACCTGGGAAGAAAATTTTGCTTTCCAGGATCATTTCATCTATACAAAAAAGAAAACTTATGTGGCCTTCAGGGCGATCCACTGGGAGCTTGTTGGTTGTCAAAATACATCCCTCATTAGCAAATATATTGAAAGCTGCATCGCATCCATCCTTTATACACGTCTGAGTTATGGTCCTCAGTCTCAGCAAGTATTGTAAATAAATTCCTGGCAATTGAATATTGAGTTTGTGGTCGAACAGGATCCATGGAAACCCATTCACCATCTCTAGATCTATTCTACATGTGAACGTGACACCATGGAAAATCAAAATTCTGCGAAAAAACCTCATCAATCTTGCCAAACTATTAACTAATAGGATTGATTAGCGAAATTATGCAAGAAATCATTTCAGCCTCAATTATCCATCCAAGAGAGCGACATAAAGAACTTTATAGATAGACTCCTACAAACCTCTCTTAGAGACATGTTCCCAGCAAACATTCAATGTTTCAACAATCTGCAAATTGACCCTAACAAACTACTGGATGACAAGAAATACAGGAAGCATATTTTGAAAGACTTTGCATAGATGCACTAACCTCCAGTGAAGCCTGACTAACGCAATCAAGGCAGTCTATCTTCCAGTCCTTCACATGCCATCTACAGACATAAAATCAGCAACTTCTGTATTCAATGACTTTGGCTGTCTTTTATAGATTGTACTCAAGAGATTTAAAAATAAAGTCTATGTATAAAATTTATCAAACCAATGTTATCTCCCTCTTATAAATATATATACTTATACTATGGCAACTCCATGCAAGTGAAACATTATCAATCATCCTTTTAATATATGTGTTTTTCACTTATAATTCTATGTACACCCTTCCAGCCAAACAGCTGTGCAAGGTGTGAGATCCAGCTTAATAAACTGAATAATAATAATAATAATAACTAGCAGTACCCCTTGCGAAAATTTTGCAATTGGCAGCAGTTTTCTTTAGTTGTCCTAAAGAAATGTAGTCTGTGTGTTTGGCCGTGAGCAGGTAAGCCAGTACACGCTGAATCCTTTCTTATTTCTGTAAAATAAAACTTCTTTCTTTTAAAGTAGGCAGCGGTAATAGAGAAAATTGGCCCATTCTATAAAATAAAACATTTGGAATTTTTATATTTTCCCATGTTTCTGCACGCAGAAGAAATATCTTCAATTTGAGACCAAATCGGTTAGGCCTACTGTACGCAATGGCTACAGCTAGCTGTACCTGTTGCCCGAAAGTTTTGCAATTGGTAGCCAAGTTTTCTTATTTTTATTTATTTTTTTTTTTTTATTATTTTTTTTTTTTTTTCAGAACAAGGGATACAAATGTGCAAATTGTTAATCAGTTAAATAGTTCAAGTGAAAATTGTTAATCAGGAAAAAGTGCCTTATCAACTTATACAACTGTTTAACAGTTAACATCTTCCTGTGGCTTCATCTACGAAGTGAATGTTGGACTATTCTCGTCTGTGCTACAAAACTGGCTCGTTCTGTAAAATAAAACTATTCGGAATTTTTAAATTTTAACAACTTTCTGCACACCTAGGAAGAAATATCTTCAATTTAAGACCACTTCCAGCTCAATCAATTAAGCGTATCATTCACACTGACCGTCGAAAGAAAACGGCTTCCGCATTAAATACTGTATATAGATAATATTATTACGCTAAAGATCGAGATACAAGAAACCCGGCAAAATACAGGCCTGGCCTATCACCTGTCTCCCAACGATGTACATGATCCTGACCGACCAGTTCCATAACCAAGAAGATAGACCACTTGAAGAGCCAGAACATAATGGCTGAATTAAAACCCCGGGGGGGCTCACATCTGGTGAGTATGGGCTTGGCATACCCAGGGTCCTGAGCTGGATATCATCATTCTTCTCTTTCTTGGTGATTCCTTTCTACTTCTCTCTCTCTCTCTCTCTCTCTGGGTAATTCAGAATTTTTTTTTTTTTTTTTTTTTGCCTGGTGCAGTATAAGCCTCAGGCTTCCTTGCACCATATGGCTAATAATAATAACTGCAGAAAGGATGAAGGCAGATAAGTAAAGGATGCAAGAAGCAATTAACTATAGATGCCACAGTTATAGAGCAAGCCTACAAAAGTGCTGCAACCAGTACACGGCCTACATCGATTACCACAAGGCCTTCGACTCCGTGCCACATAGCTGGCTAATAGATATGCTGAAGACCTACAAAGTCAATCTGACAGTAACAGACTGCCTAGAAGCAACCATGGCAAAATAGAGTACCACTATCAACATCACAACCAGACTAATCCCCATCAGGGGAGGGATATTTTTTTGGGAAATCCCCTGGGCCCACTGTGGATTCTAACACCCAGTAACTTGAAGACAAAACGGAAAAGATTATGGAGTGAAGTGGTTAGTATTTGGCAAAGTAGATGGAATGAGTCTGTGCATGGTGAAGTCACAAAGAAGTATATTAAAAATGTTGAGTTTGCTTCTACTCAACCTTCTGTTTCATGGTTTGCACCAAGCATGTTTACGACGTATTTATTAACAGGCCATCTTTGAGGGCCAAACTTTTCGGCCGAGGTTTGGAGCCGGTTCCTTTTTGCACCTGTGGTCAAATGGAGGACTGGATCCATGTTTTACTATTTTGTCCACAATTTACAGACCATAGAGTATTGCTACTTAATCAGGTTCCAGGTCTAGCTGAGGACAATGTAAAAATATAAATAGTTGAGAACAAAACAAACTTTGAGACTTTGCAGAATCGATCTTTAAGAAAAGACTTGAACTAAGAACTCAAATCCAAAATCGAATATAAATCTGACAGCTGAAAAGTTAATATATATGTTTGTATCCCATTAAATATAAATAGAATGACTTGTTGTAAGATATGTAAATTTAATTGTATTGCTAGGATTTAGGAGTTAAAATTCTATTATCTTTTACAAATGTAAATATTTACTTCGCTAAGTTTATTGGAGTTTTTCAAATTGGCTTGTATCTGCTGAGGCTTGGATATTTTTCCACTTTTTTTTTTTTTTTTTTTTTGCTGGTTTCCAGGGTTGGGCAACCTGGGGATGGGATTGCTGGCACCCACCAATGTATTGCACTATCTCCAGTGGGTGCGGGATTTGTGCACAAGGCACTAAAGATGATAGTAGACCCAGGCTCAGCTGCTTGTGCCTGGTGGGGGGGGGGGCAGCGGCTGCCTAGGTGTTGGCTACTCCCTGGTGGCGAGGTAGACTGACACAAGCGATACACCAATAAAAAAAGCTTTGCAGAGTTTCTGCACCAACACAGACGTGCAAGGTGGAGATGGGCCTAGGAGCCACCCTTGATACAGGTAAAACTCCCACACACGTGTTCATATATAATATAGTATCCTATATATGTAAAACGAGAATGCTAATGTATATAAAATTGTATATATATCTTTGTAAGTTTTGTATATAATTTGTAAATAATTGTGCGTACAAATAAATGGAAAAAAAAAAAAAATGGAATGTGGGTTCTGTCTAGCAACCTGCCAGACTGCCATCCATCATGCTGAATAACAGCAAGTATGGATATAACCTCAAAGAAGGAAAGATAAACCAATACACCCTCTCCCACCTGATGTACATGGATGACATCACAGCTTATTCGGCAACTCTAGCAACTAGTCTGAGTCACCAAAGAATTCAGCAGTGATACCAGGATGGAATTTGGTCTAGACAAATACAAGATTCATAGATTGCATCAGAGATAATTAGTCAGCCGAAACTACCAGCTGCAGATGGGTAAAGAGATCAAAGTCACTGCAGAGGGAGAGACCTATAAATATCTGGGGATGATGCAAGCTCAGCAGTTGGAGCACAAGGAAATCAAAGCCTGCCTGCCTGACCAAAAAATGCCATCAGATTCAGAAGCCTGCTCAAAGAAAAGCTGAATGGAGGGAACACAAATCCATAAACACCAGTGCAGTCTCAGTGCTAACATACTCCTTCAGGAACGTAGATTGGACTAACAGCGAGCTGGAGGATATCATGAGAAAGACAACGATGACCAAAAGTGCAACATCACCTGAAGTCAGCTGTTGAGAGACTGACAATAACTCGGGTAGAGGGAGGAAGGGGCCTGATAGAACTCATTGGGCAACAGAAAACAGCAATAGCTAACCTGAAGGATTACTTCCACAAAAACACAGCAGCACTCTACCATAAAGAAGAAAGGGAATTAGCATACTCCAATCAACCAAAATGAGGAGTCCCCTACCACCCAGATGGCACAAACAAAGCTAGAAAGGTGGGCAAAGAAGACACTCCATGGCAGACACTACAATGAAGAACAGATAAAATAGCTTCCAATGCATGGCTCACAAGCAGGATACTCTTCCCCAAAACTTAGATTCATACTTGCCATCCAAAACCAGAAACTATAGAAAATACATTGCCAAGGAGCGCAGACTATCAGATGACACATGTGAACGATGCCACCTAGCCTCAGAAACGATCCAACACATCACTGTGGGATGCAAAGTGATCACCCAAACAGAGTACACTTGTAGACACAACCAGGTAGCCAAGACAATACTTCAGAAGCTAGCGAAGAAATACCAGTTGATCAAAGAAAGTGTACTGTAATACAAGTATGAACCCGAGACAGTACTAGAGCCCTCATCCCGCAAGCTGTACTGGGACCATGCCATAACAACAGACAAGACAATCCCACGCAACAAACAGGACATAACCCTTGTCAACAATGCAGAAAAGGCTACATATCTAATTGAATAGTGGTGCCGAACAGTGGCAACTTCCAGAAAACCCATGAGGAAAAGATCAGGAAGTACACGAACTTAAGATAGGTGATGAAAGAGATGTAGCATATGCAACAAGTAATGACCATCCCAAACATTGTGTTAACCACCGGTATGATGCCAAAGGCCCTGCATAATAGCCTAGCAGCAATAGGTCTCCCAGAGAACACCTACAAGGAACTGCAGAAAGTTGCAATCCTGAACATCTGTAGGATAGTCAGAATTCCTTGACCAACAGTAACACCAGACATAACAACCACCATCTGTACTTGGTAGTAGTATCCGTCAGGGAAAAATAATAAAAATTTAGGTGCAATATGGCTTAATTTGCTCATGTGCCTAAAAAACCTTACAACAACTCTCTCTACAAAAGTTTGCTATCTGTGCCAAATATAGCAAGCATCAAGGTTCCAAAACCTATTCAGGAACATCAAAATCTGATTCTGAAAGCTAATGAGCAATTGCAAGTAGCCACGAATAAAAGGCTTAAAAACTTGAAAGTGAGTCCAAATCAGTTCAAATTTATATTATTAATATATGGGAATTATTATAGGGGCCCAAAGGAAGATCGTCATTCTGTTTTTAAGTCTAAGAAATAGGCCTTCTGTGAGAAACACAGAAAGAATTGTGGTATTGATTATGTTATTGATAACAATCTAACCAAATCAGAATCCTTGGAGGATATCTTTTACAAAAAATTAAGATTATAAATTCACAAGGGAAGAAATAGAAAAGGAAATTTCCTTCCTCTTCTAAACTAAAACCTGTTCAAGAAACTGATCAAACTGGGTTTTGGGGTTGTCTCCCCGGATTTATGCTATCTTCAGGATTTCTGTCCATTGGAATTCTCACAAATTCCACCCCTTTACTGTTGTGAAAAAATGTTTTTATCATATGAAAGCATTCAGCTCATTTTGGCACATCTTAGTCTGAGTACACTGATGTGCAAATTGTAAAAATGTAAAAGAACGGAACATCAAACTAGACTTTCAGTTAGAGTTCCCACTACATATCCCAAATAAACGAAAGCAACATAAATTATGAGTAACCATACCATTCCTGTGTAACAGCTCAAAGAAATTTCTTCTCTGGTTCACATTGTTTCTAATATGAGAGCTGCCCAGTTAGATGTCCAAAGATTTAAAAGGGTTGCCAACATACAAAAGCTGAAGTAACCTCCATGATGCATCTTTAAAGGAACACTACCATTCAAAAAAATATGAATTTTTTTGAATGGTAGTGTTCCCACTTAACACTTATAATTCGTTCCAGAAAAACAGTGCTAAGTGAATCCGCGCTAAGTGAGCGCCACATTCCCATAAGGTAACATATGTATTTGTGAGTTGTTTGTGAGTATTTGGTCGGTGCCATAGGATATTTCCTAATCAATAATAACCGGTAGTGAAAAGATGCACAAATGTTGGTCAAAATATTTAATATTTAAATATTTATACATATAAAATATTCTGCATTACATATGTATATAATTATGTGGTAAATACTTATGTATAAAAATTAAACTTAAAATTCCAATTAAAATCATGAAAAACGTGTCTATTTTGGGTTGTACTTTGGTCCTCTTCCTGGTAAACTAAGAGGGGTTTTAATTTTAAATCCCCCACAGCATTACCCCCCCCCAACAATAAAGTCAACCGATCCTTCGTCACTTTGAAACCTGGCATGTTTTTTCTTCATTGAATATGAAACTTCTTTTAGGCATTCGTTTCCAAAAACATCCTGCTTCATCTATGTTAAAAACTTGTTGAGAAGTATAACACATAATACCCCTCTTCAATAATTTTAACAAGTTCTTTTTTTGAAAGTTTCAGCTCCTTGATCTGCACTTGCAGCTTCTCCCTGGATTTTAAATCTGTTCAACCAGCCTAGTTTTAAATGGTTCCACATTTTTTTTTAGGTAAGTTTTCTTCAGATCATCATATAGGCTAATCTCTCTCTCTCTTTTTTATATAATATTTAACTTAACTGAATTCTGCAATGGATATTATCTTCAATTAAAATTAGTTAGTCTCTCCATTTCAATCCTAATAGGCCTAGCCCTAGTTGCTTGCAGTGGAACAGCTGTCTTTCCCACTGCTAAAATTAATTCTTTATTTTTTATAATTGTTTTTACAGTTAAACCTGCCAGTCCTAAATTATTGCCACATCCACTTGTCATTGACTGGAATCGATTCGCTTCAAAAGGTCTAATTTAATTTTCAGATTCAGTCTTTTTCTTACATTTGTAGTCTTCGTACTGCATCCAGATGTTGCTTTTTCATTCTTATCCATCATTATTAACTCTTCGAAAATGTAACTGCGTTGGTTGCATTAATTATGACACGATGTTCGAGTAAACTGTCCATTATGCACAATGTCTAATACTGTACTGAGTGATGACTAGACTTTGGATAAATGCATATAACACATATATTACGAGCAATATACTTGATCATTTTTTAAAATGTTGATCTCAGAACTACGTAACAAGTCACTGTACTGCAATTAAATTACGTGCGAGAAAACTTCACTGAGCATGGGGAAACGTTTTAATGCTGTTTTGATATTCATTTTCAAGCTATCGACACCATCAAATGAAACGATTTCTTAAAGAGCATTATAGTGATTTGTGACAGCATTATATTCAGATACTGGTTATAATATAACAACAGTGTTATAGCTAATCAGCGTAAAGTGAACCGCATTATAACGAGGGCTTGCTTTAATGGAAAAACTAACATCCAGGATAATTCCATTTACATCCTAAAACTGCTTTAACGTCTTTAACCAGACACTCGATGTTCTTACTATTTCTAGCTTCTACTCAGAATATGTTACCTGCATGCAGGCCAGAAACACTACCATGTCGTCAAAATATACTATATGTACAGCAGATATAAATTTCTCCTTAAAATTTGTTTTGAGTCCTCTTCCTTCTAAATCTAAAAGGGGTAAAGGGAAGGTGTGTCTTTCATAAAGGTGACTACAGGTGTTTTAGTCAGTTTTTAAATGCTATACAATAGAACCAACTGATGATACCAACCAAGAAATATTGTTCGGGTTTAGGCCTAAGTGGATGTCAGATGAACTAATGTGACTCTGGGTTGAAAAGAAAAATGCATCAGATGCATATAAATTATCAGGCGACACAGAAGCCTGTGGTAGATATAAGCTAGTCTGTAATCAAGTTACAAAGGAGGTTTGGCAAGAAAAGGCAAATTACTAGAAAGGAAGCAAAGACTTTACTTATGTAAATTCTAGAAGGAAGGAAAAGAATCAGTTTAGTCCACTTAACATCGATGGTTCAACTGTTGATCTTGCTCGGGTAGCTGACAAAACTGAAGGAATATTTTGCAACTACATTCACACATGAGGAATTTTATAGCAAAGTGGAGGCCAGAAGTTTATCAAACTCTAATACAAAGCTAAATGATTTTGTAACAACTGGAGATTGTTGAATTTAAACATAAGGAAGGCACTTTGGGTAGATGGGATCTATCCAGTTATATGAAAGGAGGCATCAAAATAAGTAAGCAAATTCTTAACCATAATTATGAGGGCATCCTTGATCCCAGGGAAGGTTCCCGTGGACTGGAGAAGTGGGAATGTATCCAAAATTCACAAAGGGGTATCAGAGGGTGACAAAAGTAATTACAGATCTGTTAAACTTATTCTTCAGAGAAAAAAATGGAGTCACTGGTTAAAGAAAGAATGCAAGATCATCTAGACAAGACTGCAGTTATAGTTCAGACACAGCATGGGTTTGTTAAGGGGAAATCTTGTCTGACCAATTTGAATGGATACTGCAATTTAGTCACAAAGGAACTGGATTCAAAAAATAATTTTGATATCATAATTGGATTTCAGGAAAGCTTGTGATACTGTTGCACTTGGAAGACTGCTGTACAAATTGGACCGGTATGGCATTAAGGGCAAGTTGCTGCTATGAATAAAGAGATGGTTGAGTGGAAAAAGACAGAGTGGTAATCAATGGACACTGCTCTTTGTGGATTAATGTTATTAGTGGAGTTCCCCAGTGTTCAGTGTTGGGTCCATTGTTGTTTTCTATATTTATCAATGTTATTGATGAAGGCATATATCAGGCTTAACATCCAAGTTTGTAGATGATACAAAGGTTGGCATGGTGGTTAATGACATCATGCAACAGGATTTGGAAAAGTTATGTAGAGCTGAGAAGTGGCAAGTGATGTTTTAATATTGACAAATGTAAAGTGCTGCATATGAGTAGGAGTCATTTCAGATTAACTTACCATATGTGTGTGGTACTGCACTCAGGGTAGTGGAGAATGAAAAAGACGAGTAATTGTGCTGTCAGATATGAAGTTCTCTGAGCAGTGTAGACAGGCAGCCAGGGCAGGTCATGGGGTTTTGTCAATGATATACAGGAATTTTGCTAGCAGGGATGAGGTAATTATCCCTTTGTATAAAGCAATGGTCTGGTCACACCTTTCATACTGCATGCAGGTGTGCGGTGATATCTTAATATTGCTGCTGGAACAAATACAGGGAAGGGCAATGAGATTGGTGAGGGGAAAAATGGGTGCTCTTACCAAGAAAGGCTTCAGTTCTGCATATTGCAGCATCTGGAGACTAAACACCTGTGAGGTGATCTGATTGAGGTGTATAAGGCTTTGAATGTTTGAACAAGCTCAATGCTGGTGGGATTTTTTGTTCTTTTGCTCAGATTACATATCTGAGGGGGCATAAATTCAAATTAAGGGAAGATGGTCGCAGAATAGATGTGTGGAAATTTGCCTTTAGCTAGCAGGTGCTTGATTGTTGGAACAAACTTCTGTCGTGGAAGTAGATAGCTTAAATAAATTCAGTGAAGAACTACACAAACCTTGGGAAGGAATGGATAGGTGAAATGGGAGGTAGTTTTTTTGGCTGATGCTGTATAAATTTACTTTCTTGCTTAACATGCCCCTAACTAATGCTAGTCCTTAATCATTCTCATGGATGCAAATCCAAGTCTACCGTGTGGTTTAATTCCATCATTGATTCAAGTGGTTATCTTCTTGAAGGTTTGACCTTTGCACCTCCTCAGCTTACCTGGAAAACCTTTCACATTCTGTAATTCATAAGGGTATTTGAATATTGGTGTCTTATTAGCAACAAACTGGTTTCTTGTAGTTATGATTTGAATATTTTCATGGAATGGATGATCGTGTATCCGTCTTTATTTAAATCCTCTCAACAGATATTCGTAACTGCCTATGACCAGGTATTCCCTGAAATAATTTGATGTTATTCTTAATACATTTGAAGACAATATCCCTGATATTTTCTGTTCTTGTTGAAGTCATGGACTTGGCACTTCAATGCCATTCGTACAGCAATCTCCAAATCAACTACAAGAAAAGTTTTATCTCCTAAGACAAGGTTTTGTGCCCATGACTTCACTGTTCTAAGACACCATGTCCATGCACATCATGCATTCGAAACAGAACCTTTTTATCTGAATATGTTAAAAATCTGCATCTTAAATATACGACAAGCAATATAAAAAAACAATTCTTGGCAAAAGAATTGAATTTGTTCATGAATCTGGGAACTCAAATCCATGGGGATAAATTTATCAAGTTGCAAAAATAAGATCTTGTCTGTTAACCTGATGGCATGGACAGGCACCATAAATGACATTTTGGACTGCCTTTTTTCTTTTTTACTTCCTTGGCTACATTTTCCATAAGGAAATCCAATCTATGAATAATAGTTGTCCAATGAATCTCCATCCCTTTCACTTCTGATGAGCTGAACACTGCTATTACCTCCATCAAGAAAGAAAAGTGCCCGGCAGATTACCTTTTATTCTTATTCAACAAATATTTAAATTGTATCTTTCCTAAGATATAGAAGACACCATACTGAAAATTATATTAAAACCAGTAATCCAAAATCGATAGCATTGCTCAGCCATTTGGCGAATTCTTATTAGACAAACTGATTGCATATCATATTAATCTTCATTAAGAAGATTAATATGATATGCTTGTGTGAAATGATCAATATTATCCAAATTTAAACTTTTAAATACACACTAGCCTTGTTCACCGATTTTGAAGGGATGTTTGACTCCTTGTGGTGATCCTGTTTTTAGTCATTCAGTTATTGTACAGACATGATACCAATTGTTTTTCCCTCGGGTAAATTTTGGAACCCCTGAGGGCAACCAGGTATGGAATTTGTTAATGGATGACTGGCTGAATGAGCATCATGATTTTCAGAATATTGGGATGGAGGCTTATGCCAATCTTAAAATTTTAGCTTTTTTCAACTCTAGAAGTGGTCCGGAGACAAGCAAATATATTATCAAACTTGAAAATTGGACATAACAAAAATTTTGTTTCTGTTTCCAAGATGAAAATTAAAGTTTTGGCGCTATATTCAGTTGTAGAGTTTTAGGGGCATCAGCAAGTAAGGCCACGTTGCTCCATGTATACTGTTTGTAAATTACATGTGTTCTGTAGTCATTTTCTCTTTGCTTGACAAAAAATGTGTTTCCTCGGAGAAAAACCATGCTACCCTAGCCTGAGACCGAGTAACTCAGTCACATTGAGAAAGAGGCCCACAAAAATCCCTCACGGCATCAAAGGGACAAGAATTCTGGTCCTTTCCATCCGGTGTGGGGATGACAGTAATTCTACCAATTGTGTCACACACAAGGGCCAAAAATTGGTCCTTGAGGCTGTCGCAGACATGCAAAGCTCTGCTTGCTACTTGGAAGTCTAAAATACTGATGGAACTGATATTCGGGTGACACTCAAAGCAAGTGTACCTAATTTCAGCAGCAAAGTCCCGTAGGTCTGTGACAGCCAAATCCTCTGCTTGCACCTTCATTATGGTGGGACTATTAGTAACCCTAGGTATAACCTCCTTGTTCAAGTCCTGAAATACGATACCTAGCATCCAGAGGTTGCCACCCATGGACCAACGTGTGACACCCACACCACAAGAAGCAATCTGCCCCCTCTGTATTACCGGGTAACACTAGGTGGTAGATGACTTATCAACCAGTGCAAGACCACTTTGTTTATTGAAGGCCTGAAGTGGTGGGATCCATGTTTAGTCTCCAGGGCAAAGCTCAGGCACACCCCCCCTCCCCATCCCCCATCTCTTCCATCATGAAATATGATTGACATCTTTTGATGTCATGGACACCATGGAAAAATCCAATCTTCCTTGCTTTCAAGGATACAACTCAGTTGTTGAATGGTCTTCGCAGGCCTATTAACTCTCCAAGAGGCGTCTGGATCATGGTTTTCAACCGGGGTATGCAACAACATTCCAGGGGTGCCTCGTAATTTAATTTGAGTTTAAGTTACTTTTTTTTAATTTATATATTTATTTCATTATAAAAAGGTGTATGGTATCTTTTTTAATTTTGTGATCTATAAATGATGTTTATTTAGTACCTCTATATAAAGAATAAAATTATATATATATAGTGAGAGAATCGGATCTAACAGGCAGAAAATTGAGTAGGGGTGCCGTTATTAAAAAAAGGTCAAAAACCTATAATCTCAGTGCCTCTACTCTGCCAAATAGTAACTGGAGGGAGTGGGTAGTGTGTATGCAGAGGGCTATGTCAGGGAACTGGGTATAATCTTGACATGTGTTTGCCATATCCAAAATATTTCATTACTTTGTGCATTACTGAAAAGTAATGTAATGAAAATTTTGGATAGGTGGGGGGCTAGCTGTGACACTGTACATCATGTCCCCCTCACCTTTTCTTACTACTGAATACACCACGAATTGTTAAATTAATAGATCTTATACACGAAAAGATCGAAACACTTCCACATTCATTTCACAAGTATACATAGTCTATTATAATCTCACTGATGTCCATTTTTGCTTAGTTTGCCACACCCCAAGTACTTTTTCTAACAAAATCCCAATTATCGGTTGATTCTACCACTCATCTCAGTTGTCCGAATTAATTGCTCTATGATTCCTTTCACTTCAAAAGTAGAACTTGTGCATATGTCCATTCTGATATATACCCTGTCAGTGATTTAGTAATTTGGAATCTCTTTTTGTTTTTTGTTTTTTCCTCTGGCTTAAAATCTCTACCACTTTCTGTCAAATTCATCTGTTGCCTCTATCGATCTATGACCTCCACTAATCACTTGAAACTCTTCGACTAGCTCTCTTTAAAACATTGACTTAATCCAGTCCAACTATCCTAACTGAGGTAATTTTCTTGGTGATTTAATGTTTACAACTCCAGCTGGCTTCCATCTTTTAGTCACAAGGACCCAGAAGCTGGTCGAGAAGCTGAAGATCTTGCAATTACTAACGACCAGCCATTTACCTACCAGAATATCAGACAATCCTAATGACATGCAGCCAACATGCTGATCTTTTTCTTAAAAACAACTCTTCTAAGTACATGGTTGAGGTGAATGGTCCTCTAGGCACCTCAGATTACAACTTGGTGGTGGTCTCATCTCCAGTGGAGCCTTTCTCTTGGCCATTCTGAACCTTGTGTTTTCTGGCATTACAAGAATTTGAAATGGAATCTGCGAGATTTCTCTTCCTTGGTCAGATTACTGCTTCAATCTTCCGATTTCAACGTGTTCTTGGAACTTGTTTGCAGTCTATATACAAATGAATAATTAGCCACAAGTAGACTTGCTGTGAAAAAGACAAATCTGAAACCATAAAGCAAAACTGCCGACGATTGAAGTAGTGGCTGCGGTACTCTCTCTCTCTCTCTTTGCACAGGCATCATTTAGCCCATCTGACAGCTGTGGGAAACTTTCTAATTAAAATAGCATCTGTCACCGAGGGACAAAGTCAGTCGATCCTGTTTCTGGCCTGCAATCCAGTCATCTTTTCTGCGATATACAAACGAATTTTTTTTTTTTTTATGAAAACCCCAAACACGAAAGGTATCAACCTATAGTACTTAGTACCGTGCATGGGTTGAAGGAGAAGTAGGGGGGGGGATGCCGGAAACTTTGCTCTAGAGACTAAACATGGGTTTCACCACTTCAAGCCTCCAATAAGCAAAGTGGTGGTATTTCACCGGTTGATGAAAGTGCAAGTAGACCGTTTGTGTGAAAATAAAGGGAACCATAAAATGAAAATGCCAACATTTGAAATAGTGGCTTTTAGTTAATATTGTCCATTTAATTATTTTGAAAATTTCGTGTCTTGAATTTTAGTGATTTATTTTTGCCGTGTACCACACTTAGTTGATGTGACTTTTTGTGTTTTGTTTATTTGACATGAATTTATTAAATTTGTGTTTTATAATTACAACATTGTGTAAACTGATAATATTGTCCCTAAAGTGTGCAATAAAAAAATTTTCAACATCCGAACGAATATTTAAAAAAAAAAAAAAAAAACTACTTTTTTTGGGAGGAGAATTTTATTCCACCAGGGGTGAAATCCCCCGATCACCCCCTGTATTCATCACTGTCTTCAACTTCTCAAATATCCACTACCAATTCCTTAAATGCTGATATCCAGGTATTTCTCCAGTAGGGCAAAGATAACTTAGTTGATTTAAATCCATCTAAAATGGATTTAAATCACAATGGTACCTCTCGCAAAAAGGGATTCTTCTGCTCCGATGCTTATCTTTGATGACACTTCGATGACTAAAGTGTGCAATAAAAAGAAATTTTAAATATCCGAACGAATATTTAAAAAAAAAATTACTTTTGGAGGGGGTTTATTCCACCATGGGTGAAATCCCCCGTCACCCCCTGTATTCATCATCATCATCACTGTCTTCAACTTCTTAAATATCCACTACCAATTCCTTAAATGCTGATATCCATGTATTTCTCCAGTAGGGCAAAGATAACTTAATTGATTTCAATCCATCTAAAATCCCTCTCGCAAAAAGGGATTCTTCTGTGCGTATGCTTACCTTCAGTGACACTTCAATTCCTAGGCAAGATCATATAACTATTGGGGATTACCCTGACCTTCTAATCTTTCTTGACATAAGCACATTACAAATATTGCTTCCTCTGCATCTGAAAAACGTTTTTTCTTTCACTCAGCATTATTTTTCTTCCAAACAGCTGTTCACTCTGTACAAATCGCAAATCTGCCCTACCATAGAATATTTTCCACATCTTGGGTAGTACCCCCCAAACCTCTCTCAGACTTAGATTCCATTCAAAAGAGGGCAGTCAGGTTACTTATTGACTCACCTCTTACAGTCTCTCCACTCTCTCAGTCTTTCTGCTGCATGACACCCCCAGGGGCTCACATCTGGTAAGTATGGGCTTGGCACACCCAGGGTCCTGTGCTGGATATCATCATTCTTCTCCTACTTGGTGATTCCTTTCTACTTCTCTCTCTCTCTCTCTCTCTCTCTCTCTCTCTCTCTCTCTCTCTCTCTCTCAGGGTAAAAGGGAAATTTTTTTTTGGCTGGTGCAGCATAAGCCTCAGGCTTCCTTGCACCATATGGCTAATAATAATAATAATGCCTTTTCTATAGATACTTCCTCCATGGGCACTGTTCTTCTGAAGTCCCTTCTATGATTCCTGCTCTGTTCCAAAGCAGTCCAAACGTGCTGTAACCAGTGAAGATCATTTTACTGTCCAACTTCAAACTCACAGGACCAACTTTTCTTCCTCATTTATTCTTTCAACTTCCATTTTCTGGAACAGCCTTCATACGTATTTCCTGAAAATTAAAATCTACAGAAGTACAAGTGTAATGTCAACAAATATCTTTCATCTTAGAGCACTTTAGGGTTATAAGCCTCGGGCTGTGAAATAGTTAACTTGTAAGTTAGCGCAAGTGCATAATTTTCATACGCAGCCAGCTACTAAGTAACTAGGAATTGGCATCATTGATTACATCTCATATCGTGAATACCTTCATGAGTTACCATGATATTGCACCACCTCGAATGAGTAATGCTTCACCAATGGAAAAGACTATTGTTACTTATTCTGCGCAGATATCACCACCCAAATGGCACCTGAAGTATCCAAAAACAGAGTTCTGTCGTACTATGGCCAGAGAAGCTGATGAGCCAGTAAATAAACCAAACAAAACCTGTACTTAATGATGCCAATTTCTTGTTACTTAGTGTAGAAATGACACACTTGCACTACCTTACATTTCTTTCATCTTCTAAACCTTCCAGCCATGCACAGTACTAAGTACTACAGTGCATGGTACTGTACTAAGTACTATAGATTTTAATGCCTCTCGTTTAGGAAGCAAATCGCATCAGATCACCCACTGTCAAGTACAAAGGTAACTACCATTAGTGGCATCCCATAATCATTGGCTTTCTGCTTCATTTACAAAATTTGTTTAATAAAATAACGAACTTTGCAGCAATGATCTTTAAAATTTCCAGGAAGGCTTGAGGCTTAAAGAATAACACTGTAAGAGTACGTCACTGTTTCTTCCAGTCTTAATTTTCAGTCCTTCCATATGGTATAAAATGGCATCTCTTATTACACTTCAGGAATGGCAGGCATCATTACGTAGGATATTCTTATCACCTATGCTGAAGACATAGAGTTTCTACTGCAGACCTTTAGATCTTTAAAGGTTTGTTATTACATAAGAAAGAATATCCTACTACAGTTTCAAAATATCAACGCCGTTCATCCCACCAAAGAAAAGTTCAATTCTGGATTGAACTTATTACACAATGGCAAACTTAAAAGAATGATAGCCATGAAGAACTGTGGCCAAAACTCATTACAAATGTATCAATTTGTTCCCAATAACAATAATCAAAAATGGTTTCCACCAATGCTTTTCACATCATATAACAACCATGCAGCTATAAATGCAACGTTACAATACTTAAATCTTAGTAATAGATTTCTCCTGGAGTGCAATTGCGCACTGGAAACATAACTTATATACCATTCCATTATATTCAAATATTCCATAATCAAACCAAACCTGAAAATGAAATTGCTATTACCATTAATAAAAAATTATTCTTGGCATTTCAAGTCATCAAATGCAGCTATAAGTAATGCTGAATATGGGAAATGCAATGTATACAGGAAGGAGAGAATAGTAGTAATGGCATGTGATGCAAGAAAGCAAGTGTATCAGCTTATGCAGCATCAGCCAAAAAAAAATTACAAAACAATTCCCTCTAAATGTTTGTCCAGTTCCTCCTTAAATTCCTTTAACTTGTCAACTTCCACAACGACAGATGGAAGTTTGTTCCAGCAATTAATCACCCG
Organism: Mastigoproctus giganteus; assembly: GCF_048544385.1. NCBI lineage: Eukaryota > Metazoa > Arthropoda > Arachnida > Uropygi > Thelyphonidae > Mastigoproctus > Mastigoproctus giganteus. The sequence goes on from NC_143585.1 coordinate 116,292,612, forward strand.
CTAGCTAAGGCAAATTTCCACACATCTCTCTTTCCTTGTCCCCCCCTTAGGTTCGTAATCTGAACAAGTGAAAGAATCCCATCAACCCATTCAAGGCCTTATACACCTCAATCAGATCACCTCGCAGGTGCCTGGTCTCCAGCCGCTGCAATTTGCAGAACTTAAAGCCTCTCTCTCTCTCTTGGTAAGAAGATCCCTTCATTCCCCTCACCAATCTTATTACCCTTCTCTGTACACGCTCAAGCAAATCTACATTCTTCCTAAAATGAGGCCTCCAGACCTGCATGCAGTACTCAAGGCATGGCCTGGCCATTGCCTTATACAGAGGAACAATCACCTTTTTCCTGCTAGCAAAATTCCTGTATATCATTGACAAAACCCCATGACCTGCCCTGGCAGCCTGTCTGCATTGCTCAGAAAACTTTATATCTGACTGCACAATTACTCCCAGGTCTTTTTCATTTTCTACCACCTTAAGTGTAGTACCACACAGTTGGTACGTTCCTCTGGGGTTACTTCTACCCATATGCAGTACTTTGCATTTGTCAATGTTAAACTTCAGTTGCCACTTCTCAGCCCATCTGCCCAATTTTTTTAGATCCTGTTGCAGTAGCACACTGCCAATACTAACATTAACAACCCTGTCAACCTTTGTATCATCTGCAAACTTTGACACTAAGCCTGATATACCTTCATCAATATCATTGATAAATATACAAAACAGAGGACCCAACATCGAATCCTGTGGGACTCCACTAATAACATTAGTCCACAAAGAGCAGCACCCATTAATTACCACCCTCTGTCTTCTCCCACTCAGCCATCCTTTTAGGTGGTAGATGACTTTCATCAACCGGTGAAATACCACCACTTTTCTTATTGGAGACTTGAAGTGGTGAAACCCATGTTTAGTCTCTAGAGCAAAGTTTCCGGCATCCCCCTCCCCCTATACTTCTCCTTCAACCCATGCACGATACTAAGTAATATAGGTTTTGATACCTTTCGTGTTGGGGTTTTCATAAAAAAAAAAACTTACCCTTAATACCATTCTGCTCCAATTTGTACAATAGTCTTCCATGCGCAACCGTGTCAAAAGCTTTCCTGAAATCCAAATATATTTATTTTTTGCATCCAGTTCCTTTGTAACCACATCATAATATCCAATCAAATTTGTCAGACAAGACTTTCCCTTAACAAACCCATGCTGTGTCTGAATTATTGCTGCAGTCTTGACTAGATGATCCTGGAATGCATCTTTAACCAGTGACTCCATTATTTTACCCGGAACAGAAGTTAAACTGGCCTGTAATTACTTGTGTCACCCTTGTCATGTCATGGCATGTCATATGTTGAGTCAGTTTGGTGTGACATGAGTCGCACCAAACTGACTCAACAGTGCACTGTTCATCTATATAAACTGGATGCACTTCTTTTGATTTTGTTTTTCTTAATTAACCGCATAACCCCTCCTCCCTTCCTATCCTTTCTGTACATATTGTACTCCTCAAATTCCAATTCTGCATTCCTAATATCTGTGACACCACGTCTCTGCTTGACCAACACTTCAAATTCATCAAATTTATTCACTATACTTCTAGAATTGGTATACAGTATATGCACCTATTCTTAGTTACCCTACCTGTTTCACGATGACTGCCATCAATCCCTGAAACCCCCAGCACCCCTTACTCCAGCTGCTTCTTATTCTAATAGAGGGCATGGTTATGCTCTTAATAAGAAGCATATTAAATCTAAGGCTGTGCATCCATTCGACATGGGTGACCAATGCAATCTTGAATCAGTTTGGTGTGAAATAAGCACTTAGAAAACAGAACCGAGAGGAAGAGGAGTGTGCTATAGAGCTATTGACTTATGACTATAACAAAACTATAAAGAGTGGGCCAGTAAATCAAAATGTCTTATGATTGGAAAAATTAACTTTCCAGATGTTGACGAATTTGTCGGTCACACACACACACTAGCACAACTTTCATAGATTTTCTGCTTTTTACAGCATGTTAGAGAGGCAACAAGAGGAGGAAATGCTCTTGATCTGGTTATTAGCAGTGATTCTACATGCATATAAGAACCTGTAAGTAAAAGACTCACTGGGTGTCAGCGTTCAGTGTACTAATGTGTAATTTAATTAAAGACAACTACTGTCAAAGGGAATGGCTTTTGCTTTCATAAGGGTGACTGCAGTGGGACGAACTGGTGATGTTACGAAAGGAAAATTCTAAATGGGACGTAATCAGAGAAGCTACTAGGCTTGCTGTTGCAGAACTTTCTTTAGATGATAGTGATTCATTTCTGTGCTAGGAATATGATAGATAACATTAAGTCTCTGATGAAATTAATTGATGCCTAAAACCAAAGTGCAATTAGAGACAGTTTTAGACCCAAATAGATGTCAGAACTAATATAAGTGACACAAGAAAAGTGCATGGGATTCATATAAATTATCAGTAGATTCAAAAGCCTATGGTAGCCATATATTAGTCTGTAATCAAGTCACAAATTTAAGGAAGTAAAGGTAGATTATGAAAAGTGATTCCTTTCTACTTCTCTCTCTCTCTCTGGGGGTAACTTGGGAATTCCCCCCCCCCCTTGTGCAGCATAAGCCTCAGGCTTCCTTGTACCATATGGCTAATAATAATAATAATAGTAAAAAGTGTGGCAAAGAATGCAGCGAAAGCTCCTGAGTTTATATTAACAGTAGAAGGCAGGGGTGGAGCACTTTGGGGACACCCAATGTCAATGTGTTAACTGTTGGTGAACCTGCTCGAGTTGCTCACAGATATCAAGAGGTATTTTGTATCTACAGTCGAAGCTCTATATAATGGCCCTCCAAGGGAATGAGCAAAATAATCATTAGATTGGACGGACGTTATATCTTTCATAATAGCATCAAAAGTAAAAGCTTGGACATTTAATGTAATTCTAATACAATATAGTATAATCTTATTCATGATATGTACTACATACTATATTGTGATTGCAAATTTTGCATTGATTGCAGTAAGGTTACAATTCAATTGTAAGTTTCACTACATACCTAACAAGAGAATTGCTTCATACTTTAAAATAATCTATAAAACACCATTTCAATAGTAAGCATGTTTTACAAGATTATGAAGGTGCACAATGGCAGTTATTTTACTTTGTATCAAAAAAAAGTCCATTTTCATCAGCATTGAAGATGTCATTGTGGTCCTATGTCAGTAAAATATTTTTTAAACAATTTTCTTCCATTGCTTTGTAGCATCAATGTCCACGCTGCACTTTCACTACACATTTTTTTGAAAGGCAATGACAAATTGTACATCTGTGGAGCCATCTGAACTTTTAAATTCTTTAATATCAAACGAAAAGGGTTAAAAACGGAATTCAACGTATATGGTGTATTCAGTGCAGTATGTTCTTTTTTTTTTTTTATGTAAACCCCAAACACGAGAGGTATTAGAACCTATAGTACTTAGTACCGTGCTTGGGTTGGAGGTTGAGAAGATGAAAGAAGATATTTGTTGACATTGGACTTAAACTTCTGTAGACTAATTTTCATGAAATACGTATGAAGGAAGGTTGTTCGAGAAAAACGCAGTTGAATGAATAAACGAGGAAGATGAAAAGTTGGTTCTGTGAGTTTGAAGTTGGACAGTAAATGGATGTTGGCTGGTGGTGGCACGTGTTTGGACTGTTTTGAAGGAGAGAGCGGGAATTATAGAAACCAATTCAGAAGAACAGTGATCGTGGAAGTAGCTGTAGAAGAGGCATGCAGCAGAAACAGTACGTCTATGAGACAGCGAGTGGACTCTGTTAGAGATGAATCATTAATTATCCTAGCTGCCCTCTTCTGAATGGAATCAAGAAGCCTGAGAGTTTTTGGGGGCACCACCCCAGATGTGGGAACAATATTCCATGGCAGGGCGGATTTGTGATTTATACAGAGTGAGCAGCTGTTTGGAAGAAAAGTAACGCCGAGAGCGAAAAAGAACTAAGTTTTTTAGATGCAGAGGAAGCAATATTTGTGATGTGCTTGTGCCAAGAGAGATTAGAAGGCAGGTTAATCCCAAAAGAGAAATATCATTTTGTCTAGAAATCGGAGTGTCACTAAAGATAAGCATAGGAGCAGAAGAATCCTTTTTGCGAGATATTCGAACTCGCGGAACAATGGGTTCACCGATCTGGAATAATTCATAGTAAAAGTATTCTGAGCGAAGACAGCACCCCACCCTTAATGAAACAATAGACCACTACAAAACCCATTTGGGTAAAGAGACAGCGCACGATACAGGAGAAAATTCGAGAATGGGAGTACGCACTTATAAATTTCATGGGCCGATTAAGAGCATGTGAGGTCACAAAGAAGATCCAGAACTTCCAGTCATTCTTCTAGAACATTCGAGAAAATTCTGGATGCCGGAAGTTCCGGCAACAAGTTGAAGGTCTAGACAATAGTATGGGAATGACCAAATGAGATAGAAGATGAAAAGGGCGAAATAGCTAATGATTGGTCAGAAATAAGGGGTGGGGAGATAACAAAAAGGCTAGGCGAGGAAAAGTGTGTTCTAGAGTTTTTCCTGTGAGAGTGTTCTGGAGTGGAGATCATGAGGAGGGTCCCCGAGAGGAAAGCGTCGCAGAGCTAAACCTAAAATAAGGGGGGAAATATATAAGTTTCCAAAGAGTTAAGAAAATGTGTAGTGGGAGAGTTGAGAAGTAAACCTGTTAAAGAAGCAGTAAGGAAGCTGGAAATCCCCGCACGAAGATATCGGTGAGCAGCCCACATTGAAGATTACAGCAGTCCAATTACTAGGCGATGAGTTCTAGGGAGATAAGGTTATTGCCATATATATAAATGATTGCGGAAGCCGAAGCGTGGAGATAAACAGCCTTGCAGGAAGACCCAACTAGACAGTATACGTAAGTGCTAAAAGAACCCTCAAATTTCTCTATAGACAAATTAAAAAAGGACCTTAGAGAACGTAGAGTTTTATCAGAGGGGAGTTTGGTTCATATAAAGTATAGGAGAAATAGAATGCTGATCTAAACCTTAAGATAAAGCAACGAACTGTAGGAATAGACATATATGCATGTATGTACAAGATATATATATTGTCTTTAGTTAGCTCATTACCTATATTTTGGAAAGGGGTTAATTAATATGGTATTCGGAGGAATGTTTATATATAATCACAAGGAATTATACCTATATACTTTTTGTACTCGTGTTACTTTATTGTGAGCAATCAACGTGATTAGTGAGACTAAAATCCTAGACCTGAGGATTGACATCTATCCAAGTGACATGAAGAAAATAATGTGAACGATGCATTAATTAGTCTAATCAATATTATATAGTTATTTGCGTGATATAGATCAACTGAATTATGATCACTGCCATTAATTACCTATATTTGTATATAATATAAATAAACAAATTGTATATAGTTCATATGAGTTGTCAGTCATTTTGAAGACAGAGCCTAGAGTCCCTGTGAGGAATACAATATTACCGAAACCTCCCCCCCCCCCTGAAATCTAGAATCTTCTGGGAGTTAACAAGTCAGGTGCTATGTGGGAGGGGACAAAAGGGGGGCATAGTAGAGTTTAGTGAAGAATTAATTAAACAAGACTTAGAGAATAAGGGAGGAAAGGAATAAAATAAATAAAGAGAAGAAAAATAAGAAATATTCCCCCCCCCACCAGCTAATTCTTTGTTTTACTTTGTATCCCCCGAACAAGACAACGACTTGTTGGCACCATATAAACAATACATTTTATAATATATCTGAACTGTATGTAGTTTGTGGTGGTATCAACAATTGCCAGGTTATCTTGATGAATGCCCTTCGATACACTTTTAAACCTCTGGTATTGACAGTGTTCTGTTCCAAACCGACAATGTATACTACGCGGAGGTGGGGGAAAACCTCTGGTGTCGTTTGACACTAAACACACTACCCTTCGAAGGACAAAGAAATAATAAAGCTATATAAACGTATGGGAAGCTAAAACAAAGAAAAACGAAACAAACGTGCAGGAAATTCAGCCGACCACAGGGATATCCAACTTTGATTCTTTTATCTTTGCCACCTTTTACAAATTATATCACTCAAAGTCGCGCAGACAATGCAGTTGAGATAAAATACATTTTCAGCGAAGTTAGGATCTGTTGGGCAGTGAAGTTTCAGTCAGCATTTCATAAAGTGAGAAAGCAATTATAAGTGCAAAACCAATTCAAATCATTAAAATACACTACACTTCACTTTCATTGTCTATTAGAATCGTATGTTCTGTTATAAGAATCAATTTTGAACGCCTTTGTGATATTTTTCTGGACATCACGATATCGTTAATTTGCAGTTTCCACTTTATTGGACTTTTTTGTTAGTTATGATAAACGAGTAGTAAACGGAATCTTATTGCATTTGCGATAGCACGCATTGCTAGAATTAGCTATAGAATTGGGTTTTTATGTTATTGTGGTGAAAAGTGTTTCTCCTATAAAATCTTCAATCATATAAAAAACATGAATAAATTTTCAGAATCTTCTCTTCTTCGTGAACTTTTTACTCTGTCTCACTTATATCGTGTTGTAATTTCTGCGTGCCTTGTTCTTTGTTAATGATTAAAGCTTATCTTTTTCTTTTTTTTTTACTGTTTTAAATTTTACAACTCCCCCTCCCAGAAAAAGTCAGGGAAGAGAAATATCAGATTACAAACTGTAATGTTTAGTTTATATGTACATTAATTAAGCTATGTACGTAAGCGTAAATTTATTTTTATTTTGCTAACCTGTGGATAATACTCTTCCTATTTTTTTGTATCATTTAATATTGTTAACTGGTAAAGTAATGAAGTGTAAATGTGTTTTATATCTTTTATTTTTATAGCCTGTGGATAATATTAATCCTATTTTCACTGATTGCAATCGCTATTTAATAGAATCAAAAATTAATTCGCAAATATGATCACGATAACTAGCGCTTACTACATATTTCATAGCCTTGACTGCTATTTTGAGTGAACCGTATTTTATTAAGGAGTGCCCATCTTAAAGTGATTTGATCGTGAACAAATCGTAAAGCGGGCTCCACTGTAGCTCATCAGGGCGAACGTCAACTTCGTGTAAGCTAGAGAACGCCGAAGTGGAGTTGACTTTTCGCATTGTGCACTGTGTTCCGTAATTTTTTTAAGTGTGAAGTTTAAATATTTTTAATGCTGTTCGTTTTGTATCACTTAGCACTTCAGCAGGTTTCATTTATAATAACAAATAGAATTATCTTTCAATCATGTAGGAAAAACCAGTACAAAAGACTACTTTCATTTTTTCTAAAAAGCGAAACTTAGTTCTGAAGTAGAAGCAGAAATAAACCTGTGATAACTATCAAGGAAAAAGAAGAGAATGAAGAAAGATGGCATCGGCGACAGAAAACAAAGAATAGTTAACACAGGCACTGTCCCAGACACGGATGAAGTGAAAATTGTTGCACAAAGAGATAGGCAACTAGATATCATGAAAAAAATATAAATTATAACAAAATTGGGAAACCAAGTACAACTGGTTATACTTTGACAAATCTCGCGGGGGAGCTTTTTGTAAATTTTGTGAAGTTTTTCTAAGAAATGACTTAAACGCGCTCCAAAAAACCGGCGGCATATTTATTACGGTGCCTTTCAATAATTTCCGGAAGGCAAGTGGAAAAACTGGTAAGCTTGAAAAACAATTATAGTTCTGAAAAGCATGTGTACAGCCCTTCCATGGAGAAAATTCGTTCAAAAGGATTGCATAAACCAATTCATTCTGTGTAATTAATGAAAGCGAAAAACAAATGTGATAACCGAAAATCTGCGTGCTTTAATCGAGGGTTTATATTTTTTGGCTAAAGCAGAACTACCTCACACAACAAAATATGAATTTCGTTAATTAAACGAATACTTAAACGCGATGAAATGCTAAACGCCTGGTTAGAATAGCAAAGCAGCCGTTCAACATATACCAGTAAAGCAACTGGATCTGAATTTCTTTCATGTATTGCCGAAGTACTCGATAAGCAGGATGTAAAGAACATTAAAGGTAAATCTCCTCTTTAATGGCCGACGAATCAACCAATATCAATAATATAATTGAAATTATTACCATTATTAGCCATATGGTGCAAGGAAGCCTGAGATTTATGCTGCACCAGCCAAAAAAATTTGAGTTACCCGTCAAGAAAGAGAAGAATTGTGATATCCAGCTCAGGATCCTGGGTGTGCCAAGCCCATACTCACTAGATGTGAGCCCCTTAGCATCTTAATACGTTTTGTGGATTGTTGTTGTTGTTATTTGGTTTTTAGGAGCATTAGCAACTAAGGCCATATTGCTCCGGGATATGCGGTGGTCATTCCATGACCTTTCCGCATCCTCCGTATTTGGTGGTGACGGGCTCGAACCACGGTCTAATCAAGAAGCGTGTGCTACGCACTGCTGCTCCTTCCCACCTGGCTACGGAGGCGCCGTTTTGTGGATGACGGAAATAATATCAGGGAAATGTTTCTATTTGGTCAAACTTAACAGGACAGATGCGGAAACGATAACTCAAACTATCGCAAGAGAATTTAAACAGAGAGACATTGACTTAAAATATTTAGATGGTGCTGCAAATTTTTCTGGGAATATTAATGGAGTTTGGAGGAAAATCTCTGAAATGGCACAAATAAAAATACCGTACATTCATTGCCGAGCACACACCTTTCATTAGTATTAACTAGTGCAAAAAATAAATATCCAACCATCAAACACGTGTTACACGTTATAAAAGACATCTACAACTTGTTTCATAAATCATCGAAACTTGAGAGAATATTACATGATGTACAAGCTATCCTGGAAGAGCCACTGTTAAAAATTCCCGAAACAATTGAAGTTCGTTGGCTGAGAAATTTCCGATCGATTAATGCAGTGAAGTTGTGTTATAGTAGCATCATGATGACAATTGAACATATTCACAAAGACGGAGCCAACCTTGCATCACTGGCAGGTGGAATTTTATCGGAATTAGAAAAATCTAGCTTTTTAATTAATTTCTGCGTTTTGCATGGAGCTTTATTCGCTGTTTCAAATTTGGGTACAGTTTTACAAAAGGAAGAGCTCCACTTGTCTTCACTGCGGATGCTTATCAACTCAACAATACAACATTTAGAAAATATAAAGTCAAATTGTATCGAACAAAACCCAGAAAGTATAATTTGTAAAAATTATCATAAAATGCTTCAAACTATTCATAATATTCGACCAATTGTTCTAAATGAAGATATTAGTACGAGTTACAAAACGGCAAAAAAATTTGTTGATACTATGGTCAGTAAAATGAAGGATCATTTTAACGACAAAGCAGTGTCGATTATCAACGTTACTGCAAAGTTTGAATCATCGAAATCTTTCTGCGAACTAACAGAAGATGACATAAAGATAATCTCGTCCTGTCTAAACATGAACTTTGATCTTTCGAGGAATGACATTCGCTCATTTAAATATGTGACAAAAACAAAAAGCCAATTCAACAACAATCTTATACAGTCAATTTTGGATATGTTTAGCTAAAGACATAATATATCAAGCTATGCTGTATTCCTGTGTCAACTGCTAGTGCTGAACGTTCTTTTAGCACAATGAATCGGTTGATGACAAAATTAAGAAACTGAATGGGACAAGAAACTGCAAGATTGCATGAGAGTAAGCGTAGAAGGTCCGAAGTTAGAGCCTTTTGCGTTTACAGAGTTATTGGAAAAAATTAGGGCCTTTTGCGTTTAAGGAGTTATTGGAAAAATTAATAAATGAAGTGACTGATACGTATGCAAAGAAGAATAAGATTATTATAAAACATGCATGCCGATTATAATTCGTATGATTTTTGCGAATTGATTTTCATATTAAAAAACAGCGATTATTGTCATTAATGTGGATTTTGTGAACTGACTATTAGTATTTAGATGTTAAATAATAAATATTTTCTTTTTGTTTTCTCATGTTCTGTTATTACAACATTCATAAATATACAGATTTCTTTGTAATGTATACATATATTGCAAATATTGAATAATAATGAAAAAATATGCACATTTACGCCCGAAGTTTACATCCCCCCCTCCCCCGTGCAAACACTTTCAATTCAATACTGAGTATGTCTTAAGCAGCAAATGTGCCTAAAACCCCTATAATAACAAAAAATATATATTCTGGTGCATTTATTTTTATCTGCTTTATTTGGTGTCAGACTTTTTTTGAAAGTGCACTTTGAAGTTCATTGGAGTCAAAATGATTTCTTTCCTTTGTCCCATGAACAGTTCACAGTTATAACCCACCTCCTCGTGGAATGCACAGGTACTTTAACTTCCCAGATATTGAGAGGAACTTGTGGATTTGTCACTCACACTAGCAAGACTTTTCTGGATTTATTGGATGATTCTTTTCTGCAGCAGCAGCATGTTCGACAGGCAACCAGGCAGAGTAATGCTCTTCATCTGGTTATCAGCAGTGATTATTCTTGTATGAAGAATTTGGCATTGTATTGAGCTGGGATTTACTTAGGTACAACTACTATCAGAGAAAAAAGGATGCTTGAAACCACTGTAATCATCTTTGCTTTCGTAAAGGTGACTACAGTGGTCTCAGTTTTTAAATTCTATACAGTGGGACCAACTGATGATGTTACCAACAGGAAATTCTAAATGCGAAGCATTCAAGGAATTTAATAGTGGAAGCTACTAAGCTTTTCATACCGATTAAGGAATACTGTTCAAGGTTTAGGCCTAAATGGATGTCAGATGAACTAACGAGACTCATGGAAGAGAGGCATATAAATTATCAGGCGACACAGAAGCCTTTGGTAGATATAAACTAGTCTTTAATCAAGTCACAAAGGAGATTATTATTATTAGCATTAGCCATATGGCGCAAAGAAGCCTGAGGCTTATGCTGCGCCGGCTAAAAAAAAAAAAAATCATTATTACCCTGAGAGAGAGAGTAGAAAGGAATCATCAAGAAAGGGAAGAATGATGATAATATCCAGCTCAGGACCCTGGGCGTGCCAAGCCCATACTCACCAGATGTGAGCCCCTGTGGATAAAGCAAGCAAAGGCAGATTACGAGAAATCTTTGGCAAAGGACTGTAAGAAAAACAGCAAGGACTTCTTTACTGATATAAACTCTAGAAGGGGATGAACAGATTGGTCCACTTGATATCGATAGCTCTCACTGTTAAATGATGCTGCTCAGATACCTAAACAAACTGAATGAGTATTTTGCATCTACATTCACACATGAGGAATTCTTCAGGGAGGACAAAAAGCTTATTAAACTGTAACAGGTAGATTGATTTTGTAATAACAGAGGAATGTGGATGAGAAATTGTTGAAGTTAAACATGGGATCTATCCAATTATAGTAAAGGAAGTAGAAGTAACCCCTACAGCGTGGTGCTACACTTAGGATTGTCGAAAATGAAAAAGCCCTGGGAGTTTGGGCAATCAGATATGAAGTTTTCTGAACAATGCAGACAGGCTACCACAGCAGGTCATACGAATTTTGCTAGCACGGATAAGGGGACTACTGTCCCCTTGCATAATTCTATAATTCAGTGATCAGGGTGCGCCTTCAGTACTGTATACAGGTATTGTGGCCTCATTTTAGGAAGGATGTAGAGCTGCTGGAACTTGTAAAGAGAAGAACGAGATTGGATCAAAAAGTTGGTGTTACCAAGGAAGGCTTAAATTCTGCCAATTGCAGCATCTGGAGACTAGGCACCTGTGAGGTTATCTGATTGAGGTGTACAAGGCCTTGAATGGTTTGAGCAGGTTCAATGCTGATGTGATATTTCCACTTGCTCAGAATAAGAACCTGAGGGAGCATAGTTTCAAATTCAGGAAAGACAATTGTAGATCTACCCCAGGGGCTCACATCTGGTATGGTCTTGAGCTGGATATCATCATTCTTCCCTTTCTTGGTGATTCCCTTCTCTCTCTCTCTCAGGGTAATTCAGAAATTTTTTTTTTGTATGGTGCAGCATAAGCCTCTGGCTTCCTTGTGCCGTATGGCTAATAATAACAATAATAATAATATATGTGTGTAAGTTTGCCTTTAGCCAGCGGGTAGTTGATTGCTGGAATAGATTTCCATCTGTTGTTGTAGAAGTTGATAGTTTAAATAAATTCAAGGAGGAACTAGCAGTACCTAGACAAACATTTTGGGGGATTGAATGTGTGAAATTTTTTTTTTTTTCTGGGTGATGCTACATAGGCTCATACGCTTGTTTTCTAGCATCGTGTGCCTCTACTACTACTTAGAACCAGTGGTTACTTCTGTCATTGCTGCTTACTAGTAGCAGTGTCCAGAAACATATTGCAAAGTACAATCATTCCTGGTCATTTACAGTTCCACATCAATGCATTTGAACGTTCAGGAATCACCCAATATACGCTACAATTCATGTTCATATCCACCCTAACATTAACTTGAATCTCACCCTCGCAGCTACTGTCATTAGCAGAAGGAAAGATTGAAAGCAGCAGCCAGCCAACTGAGATCCCACATAATGGAGGCTTCTTGGCAAATGTTTCCGTTAAGAATGATAGGAAATCCTGTGCCGGCAGGAGGCCCCACAGTGTCAACAGAAAGTCTCTACTAGCTAAAGCAGACATATGATGACCGGTAAAAATCCTTTGTGCACAGATTTATCCCAACCTGGACAGGAAAATACATCCATATCAGCCAAGAAGAGTACCTGGAGGGCAATAAAAATCCCATGCTGGAAGAGGTAGGTACCTCAGGATAGTTATCATTATGAGGAGGTAGCAAATATCCATTGGATATCCTAGCTAGTTGGAGAGTCATCTTGATTTGCAAATTAATTTAGGTAGATGTCAAGGAGTCTTGAAGTAAAGAAGTCACTGTAGGTATAGCACTAGGTAGTTTGGGGGCTTCAACATAATGGAAAGTATGTCTTCCAAGGCAGCAAAAATGAGTGAAGCAGAACTACAGCTCAGGTTTATCTGGTTATGGGCTGAGTGGGAAGAGATGCCAGGATGCATCTTTTAGACTTGTGGAAAGGTAAAGGCACCAATGACTCATTTTAATGAATGAGTGCACTTTTAGGTTGAATACTTCAAATCAAGGTCCAGATGATTTGTTTCAGATCCAGATGGAGCTCTGACTTCACCACAGGTCATCTGGGGTATAACTCATGCAGCTTGTTCAAAATAGACTTATGTCCAGTGAGGATATGTAGTTTCAGATGTGACATCTCTTATCAATGGCAGTGATATTTGGAATGAATTTCCTGATAAATCCCTTGATGTAATTCAATATTTTACCAAATGGAGTGATTCCAGATTACAGATTCGTCTTTCCAGTTTCGATGTCTGAGTCTATATTCCAAGGAAAGTAACTTGCTAGTTTCTTCAGACAATATGTATGTCTTCAAAATAACAGCATGGAGGTGTAGGGAGCTTGCCTGTGCGGAGCATGGGTGTCATTTGGCAGCTATTATCTGGAGAAGCAGCTCGTGGGTCCACAGGAATTTTTACGATGGTACCATAAGATAGGATTGACAAATAGCTGTCTACATGAGCTGGAGTGATCTACCCTTCTGCCCCAACCTCTCATTGTAATATGGGATATTATGGCAATGACGTTTTTCACTTGTTATCCCTAGTAATAGATTCAAGGAATTTAAGTTTCTCCGTTTATCAAATAGTGGGAATTCTTTTGATTTTGAGGCTGTTGATATTGTAATTAAGCAATAAGATTCATAGCTATGGTAAAATTTTTGATTGCCCAGGACGTCACATTTTCCAGAATGTTTTTAGCTCTGCCATTGCTGTAACAATTATAGGCTGAATTGGTGTACCTCAGAGGTCGTTCCCAGGATGGGCAGAAGTGTTTTTGGGCAATAAGTATGCATTGCCTGTAGTGCGGGGGCCACGGAAGATTTCTGGAAATTAGCCATATGCTAGCCTGGTTCCACTGGGATGTAAAATTTCCCTCAAAGGCAAAAATTCAATTTATTGAAAATCGCAAAATTTCAAACTTGTGAAGGATGTTCAGGTGACTGTTCGTCTTTTAAAGGTTCCCACCCCCTTAATAAAATCATGGTCTGCAGCCTTGATCTTATTCTTGGCAAAATCTGTCAGAATGAGAAGTTGTCTTCGCTTGTCACTAGATTAATATCGTTTCTGAGAGAAGAATGCAATCATCAATGAGTTTTGTCCACGTTGTTAAGCCACATGGTTTCTAGGGTTCCGTGTGTTTAGGGCATGAGGCACCACTTATCTTTAATAAGATGATTATGCCCCAAAATTTTTGCTTTTCATGATTATTTGTATCGTTTGTACACCTCTCCTGGTCCCTAAAACGTTCAAGGAAAACATGAGCTACTCATCAAGTCTGTTCCCACTTTGGAAATGTTACTAGCTTTTTTCAGGGTGGGTATGATGGCAGTTCCCACTTTCCACATTTGCACACTGGTAGTGCAATACAGCAGCATGCTAGTAGATTCTGACAAAATCAGCATTCTGAAGCCACATTGTGTTATAGTGGTCGGATATTACATTTAACATACCTGCAGGGACTCACATCTGGTATGGGCTTGGCACACCCAGGGTCCTTAGCTGGATATCATCATTCTTCTCGTTCTTGGTGATTCCTTTCTACTTCTCTCTCTCTCAGAGTAACTTGTGGATTTTTTTTTCGCTGGTGCAGCATAAGTCTCAGGCTTCCCTGCACCACATGGCTAATAATAATAATAATATTGAAAAAGGTGACATTTGGACCTGTGGGTTATGTACCAGCCTCTCATCTTCCAATAAATTTGGAACAACAGCTCTGATCCAGATGGGGGAAAATTTTCAGTTTGGCCCACACCTGTAGGTAGAAGGAATCTGTTTTGTAGAGATGGGATACATTTAAACAAATGTGGTCCAAGACTTTTTTGCCTGTATTACTGAGGATACTTTAAAGGTTCAGGGAAACTGCTAGTTTGAGGGGGGGAGGGACAAGGGTAATACATATGTTTTATCTGATAAGATTGGTCAAAGTAACACTAGGACATACCTCGATTTCTTGTTACTGCAACAGAACATATTTGCAAGATGTTCTGAGGGCAGAAACGTTTCAAATGAGTGGGGAACTAATGCCATTCCATTTATTTACACACACGATTTTATGTACATTCTCATGATATAAACAATTTATATACATTATATAGTTTTATAGACATCATATATATATATATCCATTCTATATAATGGTAATCAAGGTACTGTGTGTGTTCTTATATCGGGGTGGCTCCTAGGCCTTAGCCCATCTCCACCTTTGTACTCTGTTATGGTGCAGAAACTCTGCATAATGGGCCTGAAAAGTCAGTGTATGTGTGCAATATTAATGTGTGTTGTTTCGTTTGTCAGGCTATTATGCCACCAGGGTGCAGCCAACATATGGGCAGCTGCTGCCTGGTGCCTCTCCCTAGCACTGGGCCTGGGTCAACAGGCCTTCTGTATCAGTGTTATTACCACCGAAAATCTCGCACCCGCCAGAGGTAGTGCAATACTGGCGAGTGCCTGCAATCCCGCTCCCAGGTTGCCCTTACCTGAGAGCCAGCAAAAAAAAAAACTTTATTTTCAAATGAAGTCACAAGTTGAACTGTCCAGTTTGATTTCATTCAAGAAAGAAATCAACCCAGTAGTCTTCTCCATTCTGTGCCAGCATAAGTCTTAAAAATCTTCTTCAGGTGGTTCTCTTTAGTTGCTGAAGACTTCTAATTATTCTCTTTTTCCCGAGAATCCTAACTTGTGTATGATTTGGAATTCCAACGACAGTCCATAGGTAAAAAAATGGAGTATTGTCACTTACAAAAGTTCTCGTTGTGAAAAACACATTTCATTAAGTTCATGTAGATTTCAAGTGTATGTATCCGGTAGTTCCTATTTATATGGTCATAGATCTAGATGTCACTTAAGACCACACAAGGTATAACTGCATAAGTTTCAGAAATTATGCTTGTAAAACTATGTTTCCATCTAGTTCCTTCAGGTATCAACGCCCCAGAACCAATCAACATTCTTATGAGAATCCTGTTAACACCCGAGGGGCCCTGTATATCCTCCCATTAGAGTTCTATCGAAGCATCCGATCTGCAACTTCCAACCAGCTGAGAACCTAAACAAATAATCTTAGTATGTTTCTTTAATAATTCATCTGTACATCCTGCAACTAATTTCCTTCCTTGAGGGTGAAGGGATCTTATTTCTAGTCTTCTTTTAAAAAGTCACTGGAAATGTCTGTAAAGCATTAAAATTCCTACAGCTTTCTACCAAGGGACTTACATTATCTTCTGTCAGATCCAATACACTGCTAAACAACTCTAAAAGTGGGAGCTAATGCCAGGGAAGCAAGCTTAAATAACTTCAAGCAGTGTCAGAATTTTTATACAGTAACGTCAGAAGTTTTGCCAATAAACGAGTGAATCTGAACTGCTGGTTAGTACAAGTAACGATAGCGACATAATAACGGGGCACCACCCGGAGAAAATGGAAGATGAGTTTCGGTATGGTATGTATAATGTATTTAGGAAGGGGTGATGGGGTCATGCTTATCAAAAGCAGCCTGAGCACGACAAAGGCTTTCTGGATTCAGACTTTTTGCATGCTAGTATAGAATCTGTATGGAATATTCTAGTATAGAATATGTGAGATAGTTGGAAGCAAAGGTATAATGAGAGTGGGAGTAATCTACAGGCCAGGTATTGTGAAGATTATGATGAGTGCCTCTACATGCAAATGAAACGAGAAATTAAGCATCAATTTATTATGAGTGATTTTAATTTGCCTCTAACTGATTGGAGCAAATGGGAAGATAACTGCACATGAGGGACAAAATTTTTAAAACTAGATGATTGCTATTTATATCAACATGTCAGGGAAGTACTAGGGAAAAGAATATTAGAATTCCACGAACCAGATGATATAATAGTGCTGACAGTACAGGAACCATTAGCAGGAAGTGATCACGGAGTTCTATGAAGACAGAGAGGTAGCAGTAGTTAAACGCAAAGAAATGGGTAATAATTTCAGGAATGAAAATTACGATGGCTTAAGGTGATACATAGCCTCTATTAACTGTGTAGCTATCACACAGAGAGCGAATACAATTGAATTATGGTATACCTTTAAAACGTTAATCACAGAAGCCCTGAATGCTTACATACCATTAAAAAATAATTCACGAGGAAGATTCCAAGTTGGATTAATAAGGAAGTTGCCAGATTACTTCAGCAGAAAAAGCTAGCATGGAAAAGTTACAGAGCAATAAAAAGTACTAAAGCCTATAACAGCTACAAATTGATCTGTAATACTGCCACAGAAAAGGTTACCCCGACAAAGGCAGATTATGAGAAATTGCTGGCGAAGAGTGGGATAAGGAATTCTTCACATATATAAATGCAAAGAGGACAAACCAGATGGGACTCTTATGTCATGGACATGGGATGGCATTAGATACCCCAGCTCAAGTTGCAGATGAACTCAAGTTACTTTGCATCGATATTTACAGAAGAAAAACTCTGTCAATGAGAAATTATGGAAGTGAAGTTGAAAAAAAAAATGTAATTAATGATGCTGAAATTTCACATGATTATTCAATGAAAAAACTCTTGAGCCTACAGGCCAGTAATGCTACTGGAATTGATAACATATACCCTATAATCTTGAGGGAGGTGGCAAGTGAGTGCATTGAACCATTGAGGCTAATTATGAGAGCATCATTGGACTTGGGAGTGTATTGGAAAGTACCAATGTGTCTCCAATACATAAGGGTGGTCTAAGAATGAAGTGAGGAAATTACCAGCCGGTTGGTCTAACTTAAGTAGTAGGGAAAATCGTGGAGACTATGATCAAGGGTGGAATTCAGGATCATTTAGATAGAAATGGAATTCTGAAGAATACTCAGCATGGTTTTGTAAAGGGAAAATCATGTTTAACTAATTTGGTTAGATACGTTGACATGGTCAATCAACAGCTGGACTTAGGAAATAATTTCAAAATTGTTTATTCGGATTTCAGCAAAGCATTTGACTGTCCCACATGAGTGGTTACTTTATAAGCTTTAGCAGGTTGGAATCACAGGGAAAATCCTTAGATGGCTTCAGGGTAGGAGGCAGACAGTTGTGATTAGCATTAGCATAGGCATATGATGCAAGAAAGCAAGCTTATTCAACATCAGCCAAAAAAAAAAAAAAACACACACACACACACCACTCCCATTTCACCCCTCCGTTCGTTCGAAATACCTGTCCAGTTCAGCTTTAAATTTGTTTAGGCTATCAACTTCAACAAGTGATGGAAGTCGGTTCCACCAACCAACCACCCGCTGGCCAAAGGCAAATTTCCGCATATCTATCCGACATCCGTCCTTCCTCAATTTGAATTTATGCCCTCTGAGGTGATTATTCTGAGCAAGATGAAGAATCCCATTGGCATTGAGCATGCTCAAACCATTCAAAGCCTTATACACCTCTATCAGATCATCTCGCCGGTGCCTAGTCTCCAGACTCTGTAATTTGCAAAACTTAAGCCTTTCTTCGTAAGAGCAACCCTTTGTTCCATTCACTAATCTTGTTGCCCTTATCTGTACCCGATCCAGCAGCTCTACATCCTTCTTGAAATGAGGCCTCCAGACCTGCATACAGTACTCAAGATGTGGCCTAACCATTGCCTTATACAAGGGAATAATCGCCTCCTTATCCCTGCTAGAAAAATTCCTGTATATCATTGACAAGACACCATGAGCTACTCTTGCAGCTCGTCTGCACTGCTCAGAGAACTTCATATCTGCCTGCACAATTACCCCCAGGTCCTTTTCATTCTTCACCACTGTCAGTGTAGTACCGCAGAGTAGATACGTTGCTCTGGGGTTAGTTTCCCATATGTAGTACTTTACATTTTTCAATGTTAAACTTCATTTGCCACCTCTCAGCCCATCTGTTCAACCTTTCCAGATCCTGTTGCAGCAGCATAGCGTCAGTAGTGTAATTAACAACCCTGCCAACCTTTGTATCATCTGCAAACTTGGACATTAAACTTGATATCCCATCATCAATATCATTCATAAACACCGAAAACAACAACGGACCCAACACTGAGCCCTGAGGAACTCCACTAATAACATTAGTCCACG
This sequence comes from Mastigoproctus giganteus, assembly GCF_048544385.1. NCBI lineage: Eukaryota > Metazoa > Arthropoda > Arachnida > Uropygi > Thelyphonidae > Mastigoproctus > Mastigoproctus giganteus. The sequence continues at coordinate 116,311,821 of NC_143585.1, forward strand.
TTGAGCAGTGTCCATTGATTACCACTCTGTCTTCTGCCACTCAACCATCCCTTTATCCATAGCAGCAATTTGCCTCCAATGCCACACTGCTCCAATTTGTGCAGCAGTCTTCCATGTGCAACAGTATCAAAAGCCTTTCTAAGATCCAAATATATAATATCAAAGTTATTCCCTGCATCCAGTTCTTTTGTGACTACATCATAGTATCCAATCAAATTGGTCAGGCAAGACCTGCCCTTAACAAAACCATGCTGCATCTGAGCTATAACTGAATTCTTGTCTAGATGATCCTGCAGTGCTTCTTTAACCAGTGCCTCCATTAATTTACCTGGAACAGAAGTTAAACTAACAGGTCTATAATTACTTGTGTCAGCCTTTGATCCTCCTTTGTGAATTGGGGTTACATTTGCACATCTCCAGTCTCCAGTTTATCCTCAACAATCGCTCCTCCACTTTCCTCTCAGTTATTACAAAATCATCCAGCTCACTGCCAATGTTTACTTTACCTACATCATTCTCCTTCCTGAATAACTCCTCATGCGTGAATGCAGATGCAAAATACTCGTTTAGATTGTTAGCCACCTGAGCAGGATCCTCAACTGTTGAACCATCAATATCCAGTGGACCAATCTGATTCATCCCTTTCCTTCTTGCGTTTAAATATGTAAAGAACTCTTTTCTGTTTTTCTTTGCATCCTTTGCCAAGGATTTTTCGTAGTCTGCCTTTGCCTGACTAATCTCCTTTGTGACTTGGTTACTGACCAACTTATATCTATCATAGGCTTCCATGTCACCCATTAATTTGTATGTATCCCATGCATTTTTCTTCTCTGCCACATGTCTCATTAGTTCATCTGACAACCATTTAGGCCTAAACCTTGAACAATATTTCTTAGTTGGTATGTAAAGCCTGGTAGCCTCCAAGATTAGTTCCTTGAATGCTTCCCATTTTGAGTTTGCTGTTGGTAACATCATCAGTTGGTCCCACTGTATAGAATTTAAATACTGTCTCAGACCATCATAGTCGCCTTTACAAAAACAAAAGCCCTTCCCTTTACCTCTGATGGTAGTTACCTCCTTGAGTAAATCCCACTTCAACACACTGTGATCACTGCCACCTAGTGGTTCATTTATCTGCAGATTCTTAATGCATGAAGAATCACTACTGATAATCAGATCAAGAGTATTGCTCCCTCTTGTTGCCTCACGAACATGCTGATGTAGAAAACAATCATCCAATAAATCCACAAAAGCCTTGCTGGTGTGCGAGTGACCAACCCACAAATTCCAGTCAATATCTGGTAAAGTCAATATCTGATAAATGGTTATTCCTCAGATTGTGTTGATGTAAGAAGTGGAGTTCCCCAAGGATCAATATTAGGACCACTGTTGTTTTCAGTTTTCATAAATGACATCGATGAATGGGTAGAGGGCATGATGCCTAAATTTGTAGGTAATGTAAAGATTGGTACAGTAGTTAATGATCATTGCCAAGCAGAGCTTCGGAGTTACCTAGAGACTTCAGGGATGGTCTGAAAAATGGCAGCTATGCTTTAATCCAGCAAAGGTGGTAGATGACTTTCATCAACCGATGAAATACCACCACTTTGCTTATTGGAGGCTTGAAGTGGTGAAACCCGTTTAGTCTCTAGAGCAAAGTTTCCGGCACCCCCCCTCCCCCATACTTCTCCTTCAACCCATGCACGGTACTAAGTACTATAGGTTTTGATACCTTTCGTGTTTGGGGTTTTCATAAAAAAAAAAAGTGTAAGGTATTACACCTGGGGAACAGTAACCCGAAGTTCTCCGAGCATTGTAGGCAGGTTGCAAGGAAGGCACATGCTGTCCTATTATGTGTATTATGATTTTGATAAGGACATCATAATCCCATTATACAAGGCTCTTGTTAGACCACACTTGGAATATTGTTCAAGTATGGAGACCACACCTAAAGAAAGACATTGAGTTCCTTGAAAGGGTCCAAAGCGTGTAATTGGCCTGGTGAGATCAGTAAAAGGGTGTCCATATGAGGAAAGACTTCAAACATGTGGGTTGTAGAGCTTGGAAACTAGGCACCTTAGAGACTTGATTGAGGTATTTAGGGCTTGAGAGGCATACATATAATGTATGAGGACGAAATTTTCACCATTATAAATAATTCTAGAACTAGGGTCCATAAATTCATGTTTAGACTGGATTGTAGAAAGTTTTATTTTAGCCAGCGAGTTATAAATTACTGGAATATGTTATCTTCATAGGTGGTAGAGGCTGACAGTTTGGGGAAATTCAAAGATCAGCTGGAATTACCTACATGAGGGAAATGCATGGGTTGTCTGTTTCCTTTTCTTTTATTAATTATTTATTTATTGTTTTTAATCTTATTACTATTTTCTTTCTTTTTTTTGGCTGGTGCAGCATAAACCATAGGCTTCCTGGCACCATGTGGCCACTGCTAATACTAAACATCATATTGAATAAGTTAATCTAAATCCCTGCACACCCCCACTTTAAACAAAAGAATTTCTACACAAATCTTACTTCACAGCTACTCATCCCATCCCACATAGCATGGTGTGTTTCTGTGAACAATTTACTTTGCTGAGGTGAAATGGACAGTGAGGTGGTGTTTCTTCATCTCACCAATGTACTGCTGCTGCAATACATTTGATAATCAAGAACAACTGAAATGTAATGCAATATGTACATTACCTTTTTTGGGGGGCCTCATTCACATCCAGAGAGCGTCTACGATCAAACCATGTCTATCCATCCACTCGTAGAAACTCGGCTCCCAGTAAACAGATTTTGAAATTTTATATTTGCATTCTTTTAGAAAGATTTGTTGAAGCATCCAAACTTTCATTAATATCAGACCAATAGAAAATCAAGTTCCCTTGTACAGTAATTAATATGTTTCAGATGCTTGTGTCCTACTCAATAACAGTGAGTTTTTAGAATATGCTATTTTACTCTTTTGTAAAGTTTTAAGTTCAATACTGATTTGATATCTCCCACCAGTTCCCTACTCCAATTAAAATCTGTATCAGCTTCAAATGTGGAGCTTTATTTGAGGGAAAAAAAAAAAAAAAAAATTAAGATTTACCAAACTTTCAGCACGTTCCACTGAAATTGACATTCCACAGAAGTAATTCCTATTCCCAGTGAAATGCAATAAATTTTGAAGGGCAGCTGCTTTAAGAACTTATTTTGAATATTCTTCTTGACCTTTGTTCCAAATTTCACGTTTAATCCTCACCCTTCTACAAAAAAAAAAAAAAAACTGTTACACAATCCAAGCCCATGACTAATAATCAGGTGACTTATCACATGGTGTTCACATGACAGCTAGCCACAGTAAATATTTCTTGAATACAATACAGACAAACTTTAAACTCCTTCTTACTTGAATAATCATATGATCCTGAAATGTAAAGCAATGTATATATTACCTGACTTGTTTCATGATTTAAAATTCAGAAAAAATTCTTTCACACAGTTTTTGTGAATTTCTAGCATTGTTTTCCTTTATATATATATATAAAGTTTGACCTCACTTTCACGAATTTTTCTATGTAGCAAACTCAAAAAAATTTGGAGAGTGATTTTACTTTATCCCAGAAATTCATCTGTTGTTTTGCAGAAATGAGTCATCCACACTTTCATTAAATTTTGCCTGTATGGTAGGTACAAGTGGTCCCTAAATCAATTTTGTTTTAGCTGCTGTGCATGTAACCTTAATGTCTAAGAGGAAGTCTGAGTGTAGTAGAAAAAGTGGAAGTGCTTAATAGTGTAGATCAGGACATTAAAAAAAAAAAAGAAATCGCTTTAAAATTTGGTATCCCTGCCAGTAGTAACAATTTTTCAGAATGTCAACCATTCTGAAAAGTAAAAGTAAAGTAAACTGCAGCCATTATCAACCCACTGCAGGATTGAAGCTGTTGTTGGTAGTTTTTAGGAGCATTAGCAACTAAGGCCATATTGCTCTGGGGATATGCGGTGGTCATTCCCTGACCTTTCCGTAACCTCCGTATTTGGTAGGATGGAGCCTCCTCAACAATTCATGCCGAGTGGTCCATGCAGGTTGGCAGATCGACCGTATTTAGTAGTCAGGGGCTTGAAACCCCGGTCTACTCAAAGAGCATGTGCTACTGCACTCCGCGCTCCTGACCACTCGGCTACGGAGGCCCATTCTGAAAAACATTGTTTAAATTCTGAAACTGTTTAAGGAAACGGGTACCCAGTCAGAAGCATGCAAAATTATGCCTGTATGAAGATGTAGATGAAGCCATTTTTAAGGGAGTGAAGTTGATTCGAGACCAAAATATGTCGATGTCAGGGCCATTAATAAAAGAAAAGGCTATGGAGTACGCATATTTTCTGGGTCATAAAACATTCAAAGCCAGTTGACTAAACAAATTTAAAAAGCACCATCGCTTACTGGAAAAAGTTATTTCTTGTGAAACTGGGGTTGTAATTGAAGAAGATTGTACCCATTGAAAAGAAAGTTTTGAAAAATATTATGGAGGACTACTAGCCCAAAGACATATTCAACGTTGATGAATATATCTATTTTTCAGGTCTATTTTTTAAATGTTTGCTGAACAGGACTGTCTTTTAAAGGTGATAAATGTGTAGGTGGTAAAAATAGTAAGGAAAGAATCAGTCTTGGTTGGTGCAAATATAGCTGGTAATGAAAAATTGAAGCTTTTCATAATAGGCAAAAGCAAACAACCCCAATGTTTCAAAGGAGTAAAGTCATTAGAGTTGAATGACAAGTGAAAATTTTGAACAATGGATTTTAAATTTAGAAAGATGACAAAAGAAAACAGAAAAATCACTTTGATTGTTGACAACTGTCCACCTTCATTTGGTAATTTCAAAAAAAACTTACAAGTGTGAAGCTTGTTTTCTTCCCTCCGAATATCCCGTCTAAACTGCAGCCAACAGACCAAGACATTATTAAGAATTTGAAAATGCACTACCGAAGGCGTATCTGAAAAAAATTATACTGAGAACAGAAAAAACCCAACCTATAGATTCTGTTATAGATTTGCAGATGTGCATATCAGAATTGGCAAAAGTGTGGAGTCAAAATGTGATGGAAACGATTAAAATCATTTCACAAAAGGGCATAAACTGCTACAAGACATTGGGTAATCTTGAGAAGAACTCCAAGTGAGAGGTTTGTTCAGTGGAGAAATTATTCTTGAAGAATCTTGAGTCGTTGACAACGATGTCATAGTAGCTGAATATCCGAGTGACTCCAACATTTTGGAGAGTATTCAAACGACTAGTGACAATATCCATGAGTTGGATGAAAATTGGAGCAACGAAGACAATGAGTGCAATATCACCT